>NC_092753.1:5640255-6003790 GCF_047496795.1 Chiloscyllium punctatum | reverse complement strand
CATTGAGATGTACAGCAGAGAAACAGACCCTGCAGTCCTACTTGACAATACCAGCCAGATATCCTAAACTAATCTAGTCCCATTTGGCAGCACTTGGCCCATATCCCTCGAAACCCTTCTTATTCATATACCCATCCAGATGCTTTTCTCAATTTTGTAATTGTACCAGCCTCCAACACTTTCTTTGGCAGCTCATTCCATGCACACACCACCCTCTGCATGAAAAAGCTGCCTCTTAGGACCCTTTTAAATCTTTCCCTTCTCACCTTAAATCTATGCCCTCTAGTTCTGGACTCCATGGAAAAGACCTTGTCTATTTATCTTCTGGATGATAGAAATCACAATATGTTTGAAGAATTGCTTCCTGGGTCATGGATATGGTACACATTATTGTTACTGGTGTAAGAACTGAAGACTTAAGGTGGTCATAATCAAGCAGGCTGCTTCATTCCAGGTACTGTCCGGTTTCTTGAGTGTTGTTGGAACAGCGCTCATCCAGGGAAGTGGAGAGAATTCCATCTTTGCCATTTGCATGACATTCTTTTCCTGAACTTTTTTTCTCAAGTAAAATACTTTGCATTTATCTACATTAAATTTAATCTGCAATTACTGTCAAATTGTCTGCTAGCTGATCCTGTTCAGCATTGGAGCCTGCCATCATGGGTGTTCTTATTTGGCCTTGACTTGAATGGCTTGCTAGGTCACTATAGAGAGCCTTTAAGAATCAATTGTATTGCAATGGTTCTGGAGTCTCATACAGGCCAGCCCAAATAAGGAAAGCAGATTTCATTCCCTAAAAGACATTAATGAACCAGATGAGTTTTTACAATAACAGGTGGTAGTTGTTGTGGTCACCATTACTGAGACTGGTTTATGTTCTGGAATTTTAATCATGGGATTTAAATTTCTTTGGGTGCTTTGAACCCATGTTTCCACAGCATTGTAGTTTGGGCCTCGGAATTACCAGTTCAGTGACACGACCACTATATGTTTGTACCTTCGGATTTAACCACTGTGTTTGTGTGTTTTTAGCCCCAGGTGTTAAACTAGTCAATGCAGACTGGTAATTTCAGTGTTAATTCTGATTTTTTGCTGTACAAAATGTTCTGGCAGTGTTTCACTGAAAATTTGAAATTCTTATGTCAGCTAGGTGACAAAATGAATATCCTGCAATAATATTCCACAGCTGACATGAACATGGAAGTATTTGAAGGTTTATTAAAGATTAAATGATCTAAACTACCGAGCCAATCATTGCATAAGTTACAGGCAATAAACGCATTAAATGCATGTCTCACATTGTAATCTCTCAGCATATGCTATGATCCTACTCCATTTATACAGCTTTCAGCTGCACCATTTCATAGATATAACATTCTGAATTCTTTTACCTACTGACAGTACCTGTTCTTATCAAGATGTACCCACTAAATATTCTGATTGCAAAATTGCGTAGAAAAGCCTTGCTGTTTGGTTAGCAAGGCTAAACAAATGTTTAATAATGGGCAAATTCTTGATTTTTAGAGGCCAAGGGGGGAGGCAAGCTAAAAAATGGGATGCACTTCCACTCGGGTTTTTTTTTAATGAAATCTTCTTCTTCTGAGCTCATTACATACGCACGTATGAGTAAAACGCCAAATGTTTATAGGTAAGTGGGCAGGAAGTTCCAGGCTCCGACTTCCAAAATGCTGTATTTGAAATCCACCTGGACAGCATCAGTCACCTCTGCTCACCATCCTGACTTACCCCTGGAGATATCAGAAACCAAGCAAAAAGCAGCATCATATTGATGCCTCCCTAGAGTCTTTCCTGAAGGCTGTCAAGGAGAGAAAGGGCATTTTCTTTGACAGGGATGGAAACAAGAGGCGACCCTGCACACCTACTTGTCAAGTAACCCCACCATCCTCACCATTGTGGTGAGTCTTAGACACCCTTATTCTCAGAATGAATTGAATTACAGGGTGTAGTCAGGTATTGGCGTTCAAAATTCTTAAAGTTTATTGTCCTTTACTCTGGTTTGAGTGCCTCCATTCAGTGCTAAGCCATTGTCTGTGGCTTGAATGATAATACCTTTCAGTTTCTGATTTGAGTCCTCAGTTGGGGGTCTTCTCACTATGCACGAACATGTGTAATCAGATCTCAGGACCCTGCATTTTTCTCCTTCAAATTCCCTATCTCTGAGAAGATTAACAAGCAAGATTTACAAAAAAAGAGAAGTGCAGATGCTGGAAATCAGAAACAAAAACAGAAATTGTTGGACAAATTCAGCAGGTCTGGCAGCATCTGTGCAGAGAAAGCAGAGTTAATGTTTTGGGCCCAGTGAGCCTTCATCAGAAGTGACCCGAAATGTCAATTCTGCTTTCTCTCCACAGACGCGGCCAGATCTGCTGAGTTTTTTCCAGCAATTTCTGTTTTTGTAACAAGCAAGTGGTGGTTAATCATTATCCATTTGACTTGTTAAACCTGGGGAAATGAACATAAGGAACCAGGAAATGGGAGAGGAGTTGAATAAACATTTTGCATCAGTCTTCACAATAGAGGACATCAATAGCATTCCAACCTTTTAAAATAATCAAGGAGCAAAAGTACAAGAGGAAATCAATGCAATAGCTATCACTAAAGGAAAAGTACAAGGAAAACAAATGGGACTAAAAGCCATTATTTCCCTTGGACCTAATGGGATGTATCCTAGTATAGTAAAGGAAACAGCTACAAAGTTGATGGATGCACTGATAGTAATCTTCCAAAAACCTTTTGACTCTAGAAACATCCCGTAGATTTGGAAAATTGTGAATGTAACAGGCTTACTCAGAAATGGAAAGTGACATAAAACAGGTAACTTTGGACCAATTAGTTCAACCATTTATCATTGGGAAGATATTCAAGTCCATTATAAAAGATGTAATAGCAGAGCATTTAAAAATGCACAATATAGCCAAGTATAACTTCATAGTCAATAAAGTGTGGTGCACTGGAAAAAGCACAGCAGGTCAGGCAGCAGTTGAGGAACAAGAGTCAATGTTTCAGGCTTAAGCCCAAAATGTCAAGTCTCTTGCTCCTCAGATGCTGCCTGACCTGCTGTGCTTTTTCCAGCGCCACACTTTATTGACTCTGACTTCTCCAGCATCTGCAGTCCTCACTATCTCCTAGTTTCAGCATAACTTCATGCCTGTCGAATTTATTAGAATTCTTTGAAGAGATAATGAGCAAAATAGATAAAAAGGAACCAGTGAATGTAACATATTTGGCTTGACAAGGTACGGCATGTTGGTTTACTTAATAAGATGAGAGCCCAGGTTTGGGGGTGGTATATTAGCATGGATAGACAATCAGAAAACTAACAGAAGAAAGAGAGTTGGGATAAGGCAGCCTTTCCAGGATGGCAGCCTGTAACTAGTGGAGTGTCAGCGGGATCAGTGCTGGGGCCACAATTATTCCTATCGAGAGCATTCTGTCTGGATGTATCACTACCTGGCATGGCAACTGTACCATTCAAAATCGGAGACGGTTACAGAGAGTGGTGAACTCGGTCCGGACAATCACAAAGGCCAACCTCCAATCTATAGAATCCATCTACCAGGCCCGCTGTCAAGGAAAGGCCGCCAGCATTCTCAAAGATCCATCCCACCCTGGCAATGTTTTTCTACAATCTCTACCATCGGGGAGAAGGTACAGAAGCCTGAACACGTGCACCAGCCGGTTTCGAAACAGTTTCTACCCTACTGTTGTTAGAATCCTGAATGGACTCACAAACTCCTAACATTTGCCTGTACCTGTGTTTTTTGATTTTGCTGCTGTTTACCTATTATTTACTTATCTATGCTACTTAACTCTGTGATCTGCCTGTATTGTTCGCAAGACAAAGCTTTTCACTGTACCTCGATACATGTGACAATAAACTCAATTCAATTCAATTCAATTCACAGAATAATTCACAAACTGTAGAAAGCTGCAGCAAAGAGGAATTTGGAAATATTCATGCATGAGTCACAAAAGATTAGTATACAAGTTCAAAGAGTAATATGGAAATCAAATGGCTTTTATTTCAAATGGAATGGAGTATCAAAATAGTTAAGCCTTGCTCAAACTATGTAATGCATTATATATCAATAGTTAAATCGCACTTAGAGTATTATGAATAGCTTTGATCCTCATAATATAAGAAAAGATATACTGGCATTGGAGGCGGTCCAGATCATGTTCATTAGGTTGTTTTTGGGAGTGGAAGGATTGTCTTGTGAGGAAATGTTGAACAGATTGGGTCTATCGTTATTGGTGCTTAGACGAATGAGAGACCTTACTGAAAAGAACAAAATCTGTAGGGGTCTTGACAGGGTAGATGAGGAGAAGTTGTTTCTCCTTAACCAGAAGGCATGAACTCAGGGTAGGAGTTTGCCCAGTTAGGACAGAAATGAGGAGGAACTTCTTCTCTCAGACGCTAGAGAATGTGGAATTCGCTACCGCAGAGGGCTGTAAAGATTGGGTCATTGAGTCCATTCAATCTATGATAGATTTTTAATCATAAAAGAATCAAGGGTTATGAGAAAAGGATGAATATGGAATTTGAAGTTCAATGTATTTTATTGCAGTGATTGCTTACAGAACTCTGTTCAGCATATTACATTGATCACTATTGTGTAGTTGTTGAGATACAAAGTTAAAAATCACACAACACCAGGTTATAGTCCAACAGGTTTAGTTGGAAGCACACTAGCTTTCGGAGCGACGCTCCTTCATCAGGTGATTGTCATGAAGGGTTACCTGATGAAGGAGCGTCGCTCCGAAAGCTAGTGTGCTTCCAACTAAACCTGTTGGACTATAACCTGGTGTTGTGTGATTTTTAATTTTGTACACCCCAATTCAACACCGGCATCTCCAAATCATGACTATTGTTGAGATACGTTTGGCTATTTTCCCATCAATAAAAGTGCCAGTATGCATTGAAAATCAAGATGAACACTGAGTTGGATCTCTAGTTTCATAACCTGAAGTTATTTAAATGTCCAGAGACATTTGAAAATGAAATAAAAAACCTTCAGCTGCTATTATCTCGAGAACAAAAAAGCAGACATCTACTCCTGGACTACATTTATTAACATGACATTTGGTCTAACCTAGGAAAAAGGGGATATCTGTTTCTTTTGTCAGTAGATTCCATTGTTTAGATTTGAGATGTTGCACAGGAGCACACTATGAATGTCTGGAGGAGTTTCAAAAAGAATTGGAAACATTTGTCCTCAAACACTGTTCAAGAGGAGCATTTGTTCACATTTTGATTGTGTGATGAAGATTCATGGTACAAAATTATTTGGAAACTTTGTTTCTAAAATGGACATAACCATTTACGGCTCTGAGTTTGATTCATTTTTCTGTTTTGAGTATGTTATGAAGGGGAAATATGGTTTTAGTTTCATTGCTAAGTTCTATATGGTAGTGTGATGTTTGGAAAGTTGTTTAGAGTCATAGAGATGCACAGCATGGAAACAATTTCGGTCCAATTTGTCCATGCCGACCAGATATCCCAACCTAATCTAGTCCCACCTGCCAGCAACCAGCCCATATCCCTCCAAACCCTTCCTATTCATATAGCCATCCAGATGCCTTTTAAATGTTGCAATTGTACCAGCCTCCACCACTTCCTCTGGCAGCTCATTCCATACATGTACCACCCTTTGTGTGAAAAAGTTGCCCCTTAGGTCTCATTTATATCTTTCCCCTCTCACCCTATACCTATGCCCTCTAGCTCTGGACTCCCCCACCCCAGGGAAAATGCTTTGTCTATTTATCCTATCCAAGTCCATCTATAAGGTCACCCCTCAGCCTCCGACACTCCAGGGAAAACAGCCCCAGCCTGTTCAGCCTCTCCCTATTGTCCCTATTGTAATTGGCTCAAACCATCATCATCATTGATATGTGGATTTATTTTAATTATCCAATCTATTTAATGTGCAGCAATTCGAACATGCAATTGAATTAGTTTTTAATAACAAAAATCCATGATGTAAATATTTCATTGCTTTAGCAAACAGTAAAAGAGAACAAATAATTGAGATGTTACCTGGCAACTAGGCGTCCTATGACACAGGGAGACAGAGACACAGTAAAGTCCTTTTAGAAAGGCTGAAGCATCCAGAGGGTCAGTGAATGTTTAGTTTGCTTTCAGAGAAAGAAACAGGTCATTCTGAAAGAAAAGCTCTGTGAGAGCAACATTGAAATTTAGTCGTATCTATGGAGAGAAGTTAGAGTTAACACTTTGGGCTGGGTGGCACTTCCTCAGAACCAACTCAACCCAAAACTTTAACTCTGATTTCTCTTCACAGAGGCTGCCAGACTTGCTAAGCGTTTCCAGCAATTTCTGTTTTTGTTTCTGATTTACAATAACCGCAGTTCTTTCAATTTTCATTGCCATTTAGCAGTAAACGCAACAGTCAGGAAGAAGAAAAGAGCTCCTGAGTGGCTTAGAGGCTTAGAAAATCTCCAGAAACAGAAGGTTTCAAGGTATCAGAGAGGAAGACATCCTTGATAGGTGTTTGAACATATGAGTTTAAGGGACACATGTTAAGGAGTGAGTATCTGTGTTGATGGTTTATTTAAGTGCCTTGTGAAGAGAAGTGTCAGAGAAAGAAAAGCTATGCCAACTGAGCAAGAAACTTTAAAATGGAAACAAAGTGACCCTTCACTGAGATTTGAGTATCAGTAAGGTTTCCGTGAGGGCAAAAGGGTTGAAGCTTTAGTCCTGTGCACTGCAATAAGAAGAAACTGTTTTTAAAAACAGGATTTACTCGGATGGTTATACTACACCACAGAAAGGAATTTGAATACCTCGTGTGAATTTTGTTTTGTGGCTGTGGGTTCCTGTAAGGTGCAGACAATCAGGAACCAAGGAGCTGTTTCCAAGTGAAGCTGATTGGTTCTCAGCTAACTGAGCAGGTTGGGACTGGAAACAAGTTACAAAGACGTAGCGACAGAAAGACACCACAGAGTGTGCAATTGATCTCCCCAGTTGAAGCTTCCTGTTCTTTGCAGTAAAAAAGAGCTCAGTTCAAACTTGAAAAAAAATCAGCAACCTTTCCTGCAGGGGTTATTGTGAGCTGTGACTTTTGAACTGATAAATCAGAGACATTTTCACAGTGAATCAGTCACTCAGTACTTCTCATACACCAGTAGAGCCTTATAGAGAAAGATAACTTATTATAAGGCCTGGCTAGCTAAAGCAGGATCATCTCAGCATTGGAACTGGGAAGTAAAGATCACTGTCCTGACTCTCCAGTTTCATTCCACTTCAACCATAATCTATTTTTTGCCTATTTAATTGTCGGTGTGTGTGTGTGTAAAAGAGGATTTATAGGGCAATTTGAGTTTAGTTGGTAATGTGATATGCCAGTGATTTAACTGCTATCTACAGCTGTAGTATAATTACTTACAATAAATAATAACTTTTCTTCAGAACAGAAATCTTATCTGTGCTTCCTGTCAATCTTGGTCTAAAATTTGGGTAAACTAAGGTATTATACATACTTTTTAAAAAAGTATTTTAGATTAGATTAGATTGGATTAGGTTAGATTACTTACAGTGTGGAAACAGGCCCTTCGGCCCAACAAGTCCACATCGACCCACCGAAGCACAACCCACCCATACCCATTCCCCTACACTCACCCTTTCCCTAACACTAGGGGCAATTTAGCGTGGCCAATTCACCTAACCTGCACATTTTTGGATTGTCTCCCTGTGTCATAGGACTCCTAGTTGCCAGGTAACATCTCAATTTTTTTTTTCTTTTACTATGATTAAGATCCTGTTGTACTCTGAGAAAGAAAATACAAAGAAAACTAGCCTGACATCCCAGTAATCACAGCCAATTGCTGGTCTGGCCCTCCACCAACCCCCATTCTCATCTGCTGCCTGGGTCCAGAGGTGGGTGTCCCAATTCCATCTCCTGAGAATAAATATATGGTAGGCAGGGGAATGTTTAAAGGGGATGGGAAGTTTTCTGGCACAGCATTCCCACCTCCTCATGAAACACCGGCCTGATGATTGTGGGTAATTATACAGAGTCCTTTAAACTATGCCTTCTTTTGTGTGTTTGCTCTCGGAACGTGGCCAATGCTGGAAAGATTGCATTTATCACCTGTACCTTGTAACCCTGAGATGATGGTACTAGGTATTCACCTTGGTGGTGACTTGGGTGGGTATTAAGATCCATCACATAGCTTCAAATTGGAGTTAAATTTAGACCAAGCCTGGCATCAGGACACAGATTAACCGTTAGGTTTTAATAATGATCTGGAAACTTTTGTGGTTAATTATCTGATGCCAGTTCATAAATGACCAGACAGAATGAAGTCAGTTTTACAGCTTGCTATGGTGGGATTATGAACTCATGACCTCCTGATTACTAGTCCAGTGTGGCTTGGCAAGCATCCAGGATTGCCCTAGAGGCTCCAAGAATTAGTCTCCAGGACACGAATGCAAGCAACACAGGAGAAAACATTATAGGGGCATTAAAAACAATGTGTTTTTGTTTCATTTTCTTGGAACTATTTGTTGTGAAAATATTGGAGAAGCAAAATGAAGTCTGTTGACTGATAGCCAAGAGTCATCCAATCGTATAACAAAGAGTCTCTTTGCTTTTCACTCAGCATGGGATGGCGAAGTTTTGGGAGAATAGACTGACTGACCCATGGAAGGAGCATTGGGGTAGGGATGGATGGTTGGTGACAGGAGCTTCCTGGAATATATGTGGCCAGACTTGGCAACCATGGCCCACTTCCACAATCACTTGGCCGTTGTTCCCCTCATCATAAGAACTCACCCAAGTACCAGACACAGAGGGCTGTTCCTTTGGATTTGGTCTTGCCTTCCTTGAACCACAAGCACCCGATGCAACAATGAAAAGACAGCTTACCCTTTGAGGATTAGCAATATGCTCAATATTGAACTTCTAAATGTGCAACTAATACCAAAATCACTCTGAAGTGGGCTGTGTTTTCCCATGGAAGTTAAAGAGGGGTTTCATGAAGCTATACGGGGTAGTGTAGGGGGGAACAAGCTGAGAATAGTTCACAGGTCGGCGCAACTTCGAGGGCCGAAGGGCCTGTTCTGCGCTGGATTGTTCTATGTTCTATATGTGCCATGGCCCATGCTGAGTTACCTCAAGCACTCACCCTCTCAGCTCATTAGTTATGTAAGTGTGATGTCCGAGCACATTACTCAGCAAACTGTGTGGCAGATGAGACAGAAGTGCTTCCAAGGCTCCGGTGCCACATTTAAAGTTCAGCTGGACACCACCAGATGCTGCTAAGCCCGGAACTATCCCATCACACAATGGTGCTCTCCTCTAAAGTCTCAGTACACCATGCAGGAGAAAAATTAAGCTGTATCTCCGCTTCATGCAGGAAGATCTGGAGGTGCGACAAGACTGAGTGATGGAAAGAAGAGAACCTCTCTAAGAGGTCACAGCCTGAATTTCTCAACCACAGCTATGCCTCCTGAGAAGGAAACAGGTGACCTTTAAAAGGATGCACCGGGAAAGCATTAACCTGTACCTTCCACCAACATGCCACCTCTGTGGGCACTCCAGCTGGGTTAGACCTGTGAACTCAATCTAGTGAGCACATCACCGACCCTCAGAGGCCTGCAGAGACCAGGCACTTTCACAATCTCATGCAGAAGACATGCTCCTGTTCTCGTCCATGCTTCACCTGTATAGACAGACAGAGGAATATCAGGCAGTTTTCCAAGTGACGGAGAATGGCTGCAACATTGTAACTACTGGGACAAGTGATGGCCTGGGGGTTAATCCAGAGACCCAGGTAACATTCTGAGGACCCAGGTTCATAGGTGGAAGTTGAATTCAATTTAAAAAAAATCTGGAACTAGCAGTCTAATAATAACCATGAAACCATCGTGGAAAAACCCACCTAATTTACGGAAGGAAATTGCCATCCTTATGTAGTCTGGCATATATGTGACTCCAGAACCCACAGCAATGTGATTGACACTTAACTGCCCTCTGGGCAATTAGGGATGGGCAATAAATACTGCATCCTGTGAATGAATAAAAAGGAAGGTGGTTTCACCCTTGGTGCTCGGTCACCTCAGCGAGACCATGCGATGCCAGTCAACACCCACTGGGAAATGGAGGAGGGGCACACATGCACCACTGAAGCTACTGCATTATGGACAAACAAAGTGTCTACTTTCTATTGGAATATGCTGCTGCCAGTAAGGTCCTATAAAATATTGTCTAAACTCCCTTCCACACCTCAGCCTTGCAGACTGTCTCTGGAAATGGCGGCTGCTATGTGTTGCCTTCCAGTACCTGTCAT
The DNA here is from genome assembly GCF_047496795.1 of Chiloscyllium punctatum. Classification (NCBI taxonomy): domain Eukaryota; kingdom Metazoa; phylum Chordata; class Chondrichthyes; order Orectolobiformes; family Hemiscylliidae; genus Chiloscyllium; species Chiloscyllium punctatum. The sequence goes on along the minus strand of NC_092753.1, from coordinate 5,993,461 downwards.
ACATTGCCCTGCCGAATTGGGAACCTCAAGTTCAGCTTTTAATTTCCCTTTTTACAGTAAGACTTGTTGAACATTCACGACAAGAAGGAAATCAGTGAGCACAATCTAATTGAAACTGTAACTTTTTAAAAACAAAATATTGTGGACGGTGGATGTTTTGAAATAAAAACAGAAAGTGCTGGAAAGGTCTGGTAGGACCTGAGAAGGGAAACAGAGTTAATGTTTTGAGTCTGATATGGCTCTTCTTCAGAATTCAGAATTTGTTACCCGCATTCCTAGACAATTGCTGTCTTCCACATGATGTGAGACTTGAAGGCAGATGGGTAGCAATGGTTCATCAGTGAAGATTTGATTACTGCAATTGCAAAGAAATGTTGCAGAGTCCACCCCCAGAGGAAAACAGCAGTAACTTATTCCTCCCACTCTGGATGGGTTCCCAGACATTTTCTGACTTTCAGATTAAAATGGCGAGGTTTCAATTTTGTGTTTGTGTGGGTGACTTGCAGGCTCTCCATCCAGTGCATTTCAATGAGAGAAGGAGCCCCCTTTCATCAAACAGGAACTGTAACTTGAATCGCTCTTGGAGCAATGGTTCAGACAGTCAATGCAATTCCTCTCTGAGCGGCCTTAGCCAAAGACTGACCTGACTTTTCCCAGCTTGGACCCGTTTGGACCATTTTCAGATTGCAAGGTTACACATTGCCAGAGCAAACCAATTAAGAGCCCATCTCCTCACTTCCTGACCAATGAAGGAGGTTTGGCAATGAGAGTAAGGATAAAGCTGCCATTTGGTTAGAGGAAGAATATGTCAATAAATGGAAGAGAGCATGCTTCAGAGAACTCAAACAGGCTGTGTTATCTGCAGGAATAGTGAGGAGAGCATGAAAGGATATATGTGGGTCACTCATTCTTCCCTTCATGTCCAGCTGAGGGGTTGCAGTCCGGACAGGAAGTGGACAGCATTTTTTTGGCGATGGTTAGAAGCAACTGAGGAAGTGAGCAACAGCAGTGTGGCTCTTCTAACCTGGAGCTAATGGATCAGGAGAATCCAGGATCTTGGAAGGGCATATTAGAAGGTGAGTGGCACGAGACTGTCAGATGCAAGGTTGTGCACCCTAACTTTCCCAGCATTCTCCTGTTCAGTAGGTCCCAGATCAGGACATCTTGTAGCTCCACTGATTCCTCTCTCTTTGGCTTCGCACGCCCTTCTGAGCAACCAACTCTCAGAATGACCCTCAGTCTACTGATTCGGTATTTCATAGTCACTGTTCGACTTCACTCTTCTCAAAATAAGTTATTCCTAGTACTCCCAAGACCCGATGAAGGGCTCAGCCCGAAACGTCAATTTTCCTGCTCCTCGGATGCTGCCGATCTGCTGTGCTTTTCCAGCAACACACTCTCAACTTCCAAAGCCCAGCTTTCTCTCCTGGTAGAAGAGATATTGTACAAATTGGTAAGAGTTAGATGGAACACAAGGAGTTGGATTTCGAACCAGAGGCAGCTGGATGGCCATTAAGAATGCTTATCCAGCTAGTCCATGGGGAAGGCATCCTGCATCGTGAGGGTGAAGATATCGACAGCATCTTGGCTGGATAGACTAAGGCCCATGAGTATTTGGTGTACACTCCTGTCAGCAATGATGGCTCTCTGCATGCTGGAAGTCTGATTGTCTCCGGCTTGTATCTCAATGATCATCCCCTCCACCCTTAGAAATCACATATAATGGTGGAGCAGGTTCACTCCTGGTATTGCTGAAGTATATTGTAGTGAGCAGCTTCCTGCCCTGGACCTTCAACAGAGGTGGGCAGTGGAGCTATACTCCGAAGGCAGGCCTTAGGGAAGTGCAGCTGAAGGTAGGTAAGATGCTGGCCAGATGAAATTGCTTCTAAGCCACTTCCAAGCAGAAACTGATCAATACCTGCGTGCAGTTTTGGTCTGTTTACTTGAGAAAGGATGTACTGGCACTAGAGGACGTGCAGAGGAGGTTCACTAGGTTGATTCCAGAGTTGAGGGCGTTGGCTTATGAGGACAGACTGAGTAGACTGGGATTATATTCATTGGCATTTAGAAGAATGAAGGGGGATCTTATAGAAATACATAAATTTATAAAGGGGATAGCTAAGACAGAAGTAGAAAGCATGTTTCCACTGGAGTGTGAAACTAGGACAAGAGGGTGTCGACTCAAAATTAAGGGGAGCAGATTTAGGACTGAATTGAGAGGGAACGTCGTCACTCAGAGGGTTGTGAATCTATGTAATTGCCAGCCCAGTGAAGTAGTTGAGGCTTCCTCATTGAATGTTTTTAAAGCTAAGATAGACAAATTTTTGAACTGTAAAACAATTAAGGGTTATGGTGAGTGGGTGGGTAAGTGGAGCTCAGGACACGAGAAGATCAGCCAAGATCTTACTGAATGGCGGAGCAGGCTTGATGGGCTGGATGGCCTACTCCTGCTCCTGGTTCATATGTACCTGCACAGTTGATCTGCTTCACTGAGGCAGCTCCCACCCATTGTGCTACAGCCATCAACCTACTGCCAAGTTGATGACTCAGGGCAGAATCTTCTTCCCTCCCTATGGGTGGATACAGGACATTTAATCAAGTGGGTGTGGGTACAAGTGGGGACCTTCTTAAAGGCTTCATCCTGCCACCACTGGTAATAAATCTGCAATAGGCAAGGTCTCACGTGGATGATGCAACAAATAAACACTGAGGGAATCTCTCTATCAATGGCACTCAGTGACGGAGCAAGGGATCTAGAATCAGGAAAGACAGGCCATTGCATGACATTTAACTTATAAAGCCACCCCTTCCACAATTCCCAATTCAAATGTATTTATATTTTAACTAAGCTTTCTTGAGTTAAAGGAAAGGTGAGCTTGATAGCTATGTAGCTTGAGAAAAGGTAATGAAACATGACATACATGCACACAGGTTAGAAATGTGAATTCAGTCAAAAGGTAGCAATTTTTAAAAATTGTACAAATCAATTTGTGGGCTCTGTGAGGATTGAATGGTGGAACATTACAGTTGGATGATACCAGTAGTTCCAATATTAGTGATAAATCAGTTGGTTGAGATCCATGGCTCTGTGATGGTGATGTCACTGGCTTGCCTCAGAGCGAGTGAGAGTCTTCCTTTAATGGCAGCGCCACAGTGTCTAATGGCCATTCTCAAGCTGTGTCCTTCATAGCACATGAATCCACGCTAGCGCACACTAATCAGGGGTTGCAGTTGGCTTTTAACACTGGTTCTTGCAAATTCCTAGAAGAGTATAGCATAAACATGTCTGCAGTTTGGGACATAATCCTACAAGATGGCTTTCTGGTGAGAGGAATAGTCAGCATTTCATTATTTCTGTAGTGACAGAAGATCACAGACCAATTTGATTTGAATTGCATCTCTTCCTTTGAAGTTTTGCTGTTTTCATTCCCTTGGCATGTTTCCCAGGACAATGTTCAATGGTTCCTTTTGGACATTTGACAGATAGCCACTGAATTTACATCTGCAATCACCTTTGACTCCAAATCCTATTTTAGAAAATACATGTTATAATTAAAATTTTAAAATATCTGTTCGTAATCTTGCGCAATGAGCCAATGTCATGACACCTGCCACGTTGATCTTGTAGCGTGCCTGATGAAGGAACAATGTGGGGGGATGTCATGTATTCTCCAGTAAATGATTTACATTGATTCGGCATTCATTGTTCAATCTGAGCATGTTGACCCATAATTGACAGTCAGTTATAAAACAGATTTTTGTTCATTTGTGACCAAATCTGATTAACAGATTGTTATCCGTCTGCTGAGTTTGACAGCAAAAGACTTTCAGCGATTTATAAGGGTCTTATCGTTAGTCTATACTTTAGCACAACAACAATTTCCACCTTTTCCCCACTGGATCCTGTCACTGCCCAAAAGCCAACACTCCACTGGACAAGTCTATGATTTTAAAAAATATATCCAATTAATAAATTAACAATTCACCACATGACTAACACTGCCCACCAGAGGCAATCTAGTAATTAACTCAAACAAAAACGAGGAAAAGAAGAGAGAGGATTGAATAAAAATTATGTTGGTGGAGGCAATAAGGCACCTGAGCTCCCCATAGACCGAGAGGCTACTGTTGGACCTAATGGCTACATGTTCCCTCTCCAAGGACATCCAGACATGGATGTAATTGCAGAAGAGAACAGGCAGTTAGGAATTATGATTTCCTCCACTGTTAATGGGCTACTTTAGCCAGACCCGGGAGCAGGTCCACAAATGATCACTATTTCCACCACAGTCCCACATCAAACTCATACCCTTATCCATTAGGCCATATGACCACAAGAGTCTAGCTCTTAAACAGAAATCCAATGAGCATTGCCCGCTGTCAGTCAACTCTGGAGCTAATCTCTTTGAGTCTGAAAGGGACCTGCATTTCTCACAAGCAGATTGTCAAGTGGAATGTGATCCATTTAAAGATGCTAATAGGCTAGGAAGCCTTGGTGCTATTACATTGACAGTAAGTCGACAGGCCTGAGAGGCTGGGACTATGTTTCACAAAGGAAGTTCTTCAGGAACTAAGCCAAATTATGCATGAAGGCCTGGAGGCCCAGTCAGTAAATGGACCATTTCTGTCAAAGGCTGCCAAAGATAGCACAGCCCTTAACCCCACCAGAGTCCTTTCAAACTGTTGGAGGGAACTTCTGCAAAATCACCCAAGGTGCCAGCTGGCAGTGCATACAGTTGTTCACCAACACCCTCAGCAGCAATAGGGAATGCAGCCATTTTGAGAAATAGTGCCCCTGGATACTGCGCCCGTGCCTCAAATGGGAATGTATGTGCCTTGTAATGATCAAACTCCTGAAAAACCCAGAAAACCTGTGTGCAGTCATTGTACCAAAATATCCTAGAAGTTAACAATTCTGTCAGATAGAAGAGAGGCACACTCTGTGTTTCCATGAATCAATGATAGTGTAGAGGGTCTGGATTTTTTAATCCAGCTCTAACTGGGATCATTTCCAGAATATTCAATCATCTGCCTGTTTCACTAAAGCCAAGGTGAATCCATGGTCCTTATGTTGTACTGCAGGCTCTCATTGCATACCAATACAGCCAGAGCAAAGCAAACTTTCAAATCTTTCCCAAGTAGACCATTGGAGTTCCTGAACGTTTTAATTCACTGACTTCCTTTCAATGACTCCAAATGCTAGCACAGTGTCAGCTCCCTGCTAAATGTTATTGAATACTTTGGAATGTCAGTGAACTTTTGTCATTATTTGGTTACAGGGCATGGCCAGTATGGTCAAGACTGGCATTTATTACCCATCCCTGGCTTTTCTCAGATGGTCAGTTTCTCCAACCGCTAAAGTCCTTGTGGCAACAGTATTCCCACAAGGGAGCTCTGTCTTCTTATCACCTGGGAGAATTGGCTCCACATTCCTGCCAGCAGATGTTTTTCTTCAGCTTTATGAGACTGTGAAAGCTCTAACAGATACATCAACATCAAATACTGTAATTTAATTGTGGGTACATAGTGCAATGGTTATGTTACTAGACTAATAACCCAAAGACTGTGAGTTCAAACCACAGCAGTGTAAGAATTTAAATTCAATTTTTTCAAAAAAAAGTGAACATGACGGGTTGACTGTGAAATTATCAGAATGTTACAATCATCAAATTGGTTGACCTATATCCTTCAGGGAACGAAATCTGCCATCCCACATTACTAAGCATTATAGGATTCCAGTCCCATTCTGCTGGCCTCAAAATTGGCTTCAGGGGTCGTGGATTATGTTAAAACGATGAGAAAGAATAACAAGAAGTGGAGATTGCAACATTTTAGGAAGGTATTCACCAACATCTCAAGCCAATAACTGTAGGTCATGCCAGCCAACAACTATATCCTGAGAATTTTTTTTTTTGCAAATTAAATATCCTAACTAATAGTAATAGTCTTACAAGACAAGGAGGAGGTAACTTTAACTTTGGGATATTGTGAAATGGGTGACTTTGAATTACTCCCCCTGTTATCCATCAGGTCCAATACTCCACTCCATTGAAGGATAAGGCATGTATACTGGACAACAGATCACCCTACATTAAAGTTACACCCAGAGAACAGAGAGTGCCTGTCTATACTTGGGAAGGTTCTTTTCCAGGTTATAAGCAGCAACAGATAGATGTATTTAATGATCACATTCTGTTACATTGTTCCCAAGTATGTCATTTCCCATGGTATTAGAAAGCGGTGAGCACCCCCTGCTGATCTGTTTTGGTGGTACACCCAACTTGGCAACAGCACAAAACAAAACCTGTGGGGGGAAAACTAATTTCCCACCCCTACCCTTGCTTTAGCTCATCTGCTGCTGAAACCGTCGTCCATGCTTTCGTTTTTCAACTCCACAAGTGACTGACCCAAACTTTAGCTCATCTAAAATTTTCCCTGACCTAACTTGCACCGAGACCTGCTGCCTTACAGCAACCTCGATTCTCATCCAATGAGCTAACCACTGCTCATCTCTGTAACCTCCTCCAGCCCCGTAACTCTCTGAGAACTCCGCATTCCTCCAAACTCTTCCAAATCCCAACATTTCTGTATTCCATGACTGACAGTCGTGTTTAAATTGCCTAGGCCCTAAGCTCTGTAAGTCCCTCTCTCTAAACCTCTTCATCTTCCTCTCCTTTTTTATAACATTGCTTGAGAGGTTCCTCTTTAACCAAATAAAAATTCCTGGGTTTTCTTCCCTAACAGCATTGTGGGTCTACCTACACCACACGGACTCCGTCGGTTCAGTTCCCATCACCTTCTCAAGGGCAACCAGAGATGGTCAATCAATACTATGGCCACATCCCATGAGCGAATTCAAAAAAAGTTTTGATCACATTTCCTACTATCTCAGTATGTGGCTCTAAGTCAAATTCTGTTTGTCAGGCTCCTGTGAGGTGTCTTGGGATTTTTTTTACTTCATTCAAGGTGGTAAAGACCTAATTGTGGTTTATATGAATGAATGGGGTACAAGAGGGCACTATTTCCAAGCAATATCTTGCCCCCGACTGCAATCTTCCTATGTAAAAGCTTGGTCAATGTGTACACAGGCTAGATACTGACACTTCTGAATTGGGTGACAATATTTGACCGCTGGGGCATCAGAGCTGAATCCAATTCTGTCTGTACTGCATTTTATTAAGCAAGGGTCATTAGATAGTGTTAAAGATGGTAAGCCTGACCAATATCATTTAGGTAAAAACAATGACTGCAGATGCTGAAAACCAAATACTGGATTTGTGGTGCTGGAAGAGCACAGCAGTTCAGGCAGCAGTGCTGCCTGAACTGCTGTGCTCTTCCAGCACCACTAATCCAGATATCATTTAGGAGAGAGTGAGGACTGCAGATGCTGGAGATCAGAGTCAAGAGTCTGGTGCTAGAAAAGCAGAGCAGGTCAGGAATGTTTTCAAGAAGGAGTTAAGATAAAGTTCTTAATAGGATCAAAGAGAATGGGGAGAAAGTGGAGACTCAGCCATGATCATACTGAATGGTGCAACAGGCTGGAAGGACTGAATGGCCTCCTTCTGTATTCTATGTTTTTATATTTTGCTGTTGGGATACACAGGTACCGACTGACTAAACACACTGTACTGACTTCACTGCAATGAGCGGGAGTGACTGAAATTAGCATCTTATTACCAGTGTCACATGCCATGATGTCATGTGACTGTCATAAAGCTACATCCCCATTTGGTCTGAAATCTATGCAATAATACAAGTCGGTGGCCCCCATCCTTCTGATGAGCTGTTATCTTGACGCCCCTTCTGCACCCGCAGGTGATGTGAAAAAAAAAGTCTTGGCACTGGTTTGAAGAAAATCAGTGAAAAATCAGTTCTCCTAACTTCCAGGCCACACGTTTCCCTTAACCAACACTTAAAACAAATTAATCTAATTTTATTGCATTGCAGTTTGACCGACTTTGCTGTGTTGAAATTGGGTACAGATTTTCTCATAATGCTTGCTCAATTTCAAAGGTACTTTAGTGGCTACAAAATTCTTTGGGATGTCTAATAAAATAGATATAAATGTAAGTTGTGTTGTTTCCATGGAAGCGTGGGTTTGTAATATGGAAGCATTGGAGAAATCTGAATGTTTTTAATCTGACTGTGATTATGCTCGCACATATACAGTGATGCTAACAACATGCTAACCTCCAACCTTTATCTATACAGTCACTACAACAATCTCTTGTTGTAACATCAGCAGAAAACATGGGAAAATGCTTTCAGTCTCCTCTGAATTTCCACCATAATTAGATTTAAGGAGAAGTCTCCTCACACTTGGTTCAGTATCAGCTGTTTTGGTTTTGGCAACACATTCTTAAAAGGCCACTGTATCCACAAAGTATTGAGCAAATCTTTGTTTTCTTCCTTAAGGGTGTTTGTACATGAAAACACATGACAATGTACTTCATTGTGGCACAGAGCAGCTCTTGCTTTATAAACAACTGCAAAAAGCTTGGTCAAGCACACTTCACAAGCGAGCTGTTCTTGTAAAATTATACAATTATTTGCAACTTTTTGTGCTTCATCAATAAAATACCATAAGCAGGTTATTAAATTTTGAATTAAAATTAGAATCCCTACAGTGTGGAAACAGGCCTTTCGGCCCAACAAGTTTCCACACTGTAATGTAATCTAATCTAAAAAAAAGACACCGACCCGCCGAAGAGTAACCCGTCTAGACTCATTCCCCTGCCCTATATTTCCCCCGAATAATGTACCTAACCTACACATCCCTGAACACAATGGGCAATTAGGCATGGCCAGATCACCTAACCTGCACATCTTTGTGTTGTATCAAATGTATTAAATTACGAAGTGTATTTTATCAGCAATTTTAAGAAGCATTTTTGTGTCTGTCTCCTATGCAATAATACAACAGTCAATGGCCTTCCACCTTCTGATGAGCTATTATCTTGAGTATACAACAGTGAGTACACTTTAAAAGTGCCTCATTCGATGGAAAGTGTTCTGTGACAACTGGTGACCTTGAAGAACGCGACCTTGTGGTGTGATGGAAATGTTCTACCTCTGAGTCAGGAGGGCTGGGGTTCAAGTTCCATCTGCTTCAGTGGTGTATAACGAAATTTCTGAACAGGCTGATTAAAGACATCTATGAATGCAATTCTTCTATTTTCTGTTTGCATTCTGATACTGTCTAATCCGGAGAGTGCAAAGTCAATGATTGCCCTTAAGAGTACCTTTGATTTTTAAAAAGAACAAAACTACTATTAGACAGCATAAGCCACACAGCATAAACTGAAATGTATGAAACATTTAAGTTTTCGGGTAATTCGATTTGAGCCAGATAGACTGTATGTAAGTGCATTATGCCACCTAGTGGAATACTTGAAGAATGTTTCAGTTGTTCCCAAAAGAAAGAATTTGCATTTAGTAGATCTGGATTTTCAGTGTCAGGGACACTCTGCAGAACCTTTAAAAATAGTGGACAGAACCCAGGACTCGCAGCTCCATTCCCAGTATTCCCAGTTTTTGATTTTTTTAGGAATAATGGTTTGGATTGATGCCGAACAACAGCCTGCACTCCATACTCCACACTCCAGACCTAAACGGTTTAATTGCAGAATAAATAGGCTTTTACTAGTCCCTGTGGTTTTCATCGGCTCAGGTCAGCTTTTCAAGGACTCATTGTTCATGGCCCCTCCAAGGTGCTGTAAACCATACTTTGATGACGGAATATTTTGAAATTTAAGTTCAAATGTTAGGTTCAGAGTTAGGTTCCCTTCCGAACATCACTGTGGGTGCCCTTACACTTCAAGAGCTGCTGTAGTTCAAGACACAAATTCGCCAACACCTTTTAAGGTCAATTAAAGATAAACATTAAATGCTGGCCTGGCCTGTGTAATCAAAAGTCTTACCCATGCTCCTCACGTCAAACTATTTCCCTCCAACCACCCCCAATGGCCCCTCATACCCTCCACGCCAACCTGTGATACTTCCAGGCTCATTCAACCTGCATACACTCTGTAAAGTCCAATTAACCATACAATAATAATCGTTTGTGTGGAAAAGCTTTTAAAAATGTGGTCATTTATTCATAGCTTGCTTAAAAAGAATTGTTTTTACTATAACCGTGTATAAGTGTTGAGCATCCCGATTTTAAATTATAAGTTGCCCAGTCTACAATCACCAGACACTTCTTTATCTTGTATAAATAAGCATTGTGTATTAACAAAATAGATCTCTGGGAAAGAGCTATTAATGGAGCAATGTTTACCATTGGGCATAACTGTTTCTACAGACTAACAGATATCTGGGCTTATTGCCAAGGCTACATGATGGGGCTTTGCTAAGACATCCCTTAGTCTGCTGAATTACATAATGTTTATTAACACAGGGTAAATAGATATCATTGGCAGTTAGAACCAGACAAGGGGATCTGCTTAAGGTATATAAGCAGCTAGGGGTTAAATTGAAAAGCAGAAGCAAAGATTGGTGCTGGAGAAATGAGGTTTGCTTTATGGGGGGCACTGGCAGCAGAACTGGGGAAAGTGGAAGTTGTACAGTGGTGGTCTTTACGTGAACTGTACTGGGACCAGTAAACTGGCATGTAATACAACTAGAATGGTATACTGTGATTAACCTGGGCGCAAATACTGATCCTAGCAGTACCCTACTAATCACAGCCTGCCTTTGTGAGATGACCTGTTTAGTCAACACTTAATCCATGCCACTTAATCTCGTGGCCTTTAAGTTTGCTGACCAACTTCCTGTGGGAGACTTTACCAAGAACCTTATGAAAATCCAAGTATACAGCATCCATCAACTCCCCGTTGTAAGTTTTGCTAGTAAGATTTTCAAAAAACTCCAACAAATTTATCAAACACAATTTCCCATTTGTAAATACATGCTGACAGTGTCCAATCAGATCATTATTCTCCAGGTGTCTGTTTATTACATCCATTACAATAGATTTAGGAGATGCATTGGCTTTATTTTCCTAAAATCCCCTAATTTCTGGACAAATCTCATCTGGTTTGAAAATACCAAATGTGACTCGTCTATTCAAGAATGGAGGAAAAAAGAAAGTGGGAAACGTCAGACCAGTTAGCCTGACATTGTTGCATCTATTTTTTGAAAAATTATAATAGGACATTTGGAAAATCTCAGTGCAGTCAAGAAGAGTCAACATGATTTTGTGGAAGGAAATTGTGCTTCGATAATTGATTAGTCTGAGTCTTGCGGCAGTGTTAAGTATGTGAGGGTTTGGTAAAACGTATGGCGGGTTGAGCACTGATTGGTAAAGATCATTAACAAGTGGGTTTTGGGAGTGTGATGAATTAAGCAGGAGGTGAGGCTGATGGTACAGTTGGTAAGATTTGCCATTTGAAGGTGAGCTCACTTACCTTGATGACTGATATAATTAAACTTGCTCTCCCTCTGGGCATACCCTTACAGCCAACTGCAGAGACAGTGCTGCTCTCCTGTTCACAAGGACTTCTGTGCATTCTCTAAAATCCTCGCTGCTTGAACTCTCCTGCACTCAGCAATTCCTTGCATTAGCACCGTTCAGGTTAACTGTTAAATGCACTCTCAGCACTTTTTGCAACCCCAGTGGACCTCCCCTTTAAAAACAGCAGGCTACCTTTCAGTAGCACCGGACACTCTTGCTATCAGCTCCCTGCTGATGCCTGAAGTCAATGAATAGCTCAGGTAGCATTAGAAATCACTTAAAAGAACAATATGAATTTGGTGTCCTTCCTGCAATGTAATGAATGGACGTGAATTATAAGCATCACCATCCTGCTGTCGAATTTCAGATATTGCTCCCCTGCTCCAATTCAGTCACTGCTATCTAGGGGCTCACACTGAGATAATGAATTAATCCTATTCATCGCACAATGCCATCTTTAGTACAGTCTTATTTTTATTTTTTCACAGAATGTGGGCATCACTAGCTAGCTCAGTATATATTGCCCAAACCTAATTGCCCAGAGGGCTCTTAAGAGTCCCCACATGTCTTGAATGACCAGTTAATCAACTTTCTGTGATTTTAGTTTTCAATGGAAATTAGAAGATTGAAACATGTCACTTGGCCCAGCCAGTCTGTCTGTGTTTCCTACATCCATTTATTCCCCTTTTATCAATGGGGAAATTGATAATGAAATGAAATTGAAATGAAAATAGAAAATGTTGAAAATGCTGGAGACTCAGCAGGTTTGGCCACACCTGTGGAGAGAGAGAAACAGAGTTAACATTTCAAACTTGCTGCCTTTTCTAAAAACATACCTAATTTAGTGAGTTTTGAGAAGATTTGTAGCTCAGATTGAGGTTCTGGATGTAGGTTTGCTCGCTGCGCTGGAATGAAAATGAACCTGCCAGCTCAGCGAGCAAACCTACATCCACGTATCTAACTTAACCTGGGTCATAGTCATTCCTTAACCAATGTAATTAAAATTATTTGGTTGCTATGTCAATGCTATTTGATGAAACTTCCCATGTACAAACTGGCTGCTATGCTTTCTTCACTGCAAAAGCTACTACACTCCAAAGGTATTTCATTTATTGAAAAGGACTTTACTACATCCTGACTTGGCCACTTGTTTTAAGGCCCTGGGATGAAGTTCATCAGACCTAAGTACTTGTCAGCTCCAACAATTTACTCAGTTCCACTTCCTCAGTGATTATGATTTTTTTTCTGAATTCCTCCCTCTATTCCATTTCCTGAGTTACAGCTATTTCTGGGATGTCATTCATATCCTGTATAGTGAAGACTAATATCAAACTACTCAAATAATTCATCTGCAATCTCCTTAATTTCTACTGTTAATTCCCAGACTCACTTTCTATATGACCAATATTCATTTTGTTAACTATCTTCTTTTTAAAATATTCATAGGAACACTTTCCAACTAATTTTGACATCTTTATTAATCTTTTAGTTACTCTTGGCTTTCTCTCCCACTTTGGCCAAACTTATGACTTACCATACCTGTTTGCTCAGTTGTTCGCTTTTTCTTTACTATTTTAGTTAACCATGAGTGTTAGCTGCTCCACCAGGAATTTTCCTTTCTTGTTGGAATGTATCTAATCTTTGTATTCTGAAATACTCCTTTAAATAATGTTCGCTACATTTCTATTGACCAGTCTATAATTTGCCGGTTGACATTAGCTAACTCAGTTTTATGCCCTCATAATTGCACTTATTTGAACTTAAAGTAGTAGTCTTGGTCCAGAGATCAGTTGGCCAGATGACCACAGTGTGCTGCAGAATGAAGCCAACAGCACAGGAGAGGTGGGCACCACAGGGATTGGAGTGTATTATTTCCCCCTCCAAATCTATTTTGATATAATCCCTGCCCTCCCACTCTCTTTTTTGATTATGCAACATTGCCCTTTGATGAGGAGGGCTCTGCTTGTCACTGACCACTTGGGTGTTTCTTTTCTTCCTGGGGGTGGAAATTGAATAAAGATTGTGTCTTTCACTGTGTCTCACACCTGCACACACACAACATGGGTAAAAAGAAACAAAAATGAAGCCAACAGCATAAATTTAATCACCAAAGCAGTTGAGATAATTCTTAGAGGTTTGCTACCTCACCATTCCTCATGTTTTGGAGTTGTCCTTAAGTTATACATAACTAATGGAGAGTTATGCCCCTGGTCCTTTGTGAATTATGGCTCCTTACTACTACTACCCATGGTCCCAATCCTCCTTCCTCAAGGTAACATTGAATCACTGTCATCTAGGGGCTTACACTGAGGTAATTAATTAATCCTATCTCATCGCACAATGCCATCTTAAGTACAGCCTTATTTTTAGTCTTTCACAGAACGTGGGCATCACTGGCATTTATTGCCCATCCTTAATTGCCCAGAGGGCTCTTCAGAGTCTACCACATTACAGTGGAGCCACATGTAGGTCTGATCAGGTAAGAGCAGCTTTTCCCTAATGGGCATCCGTGAACCAGATGGTTTTTCCGATAATCAACGATAGTTTCATGGTTGTCATGAGACTCTTAATTCCAGATATTCGTTTTTTGGTTCTTGAATTCAAATTCCACTATCTGCAATAGTGAGAGTGGAACCCAGGTCCTCAGATCTTACCTGGGTCTCTGGATTAATAGTCTGGATTGATAATAGACTTAAGTCATCACCTTCCCATCTGGTTGGCTCAAGAACATGCTATACTAAGAAACTATACTTGAAAGCATTGTATGACCTCTCCATGTCAGGTACCTTTGTCCATCTAACTGGCCCAGTCAATTTGGAGATTGAAATTTGAATAATCAACATTCATCATCGAACCCCTACAGCATGGAAAAACGCCACTTGGTCCAACATGTCCACACTGACCCATTTCCCTACCCTTTTGCACTGCCCCCCCCTGACTAACCTACATATCACCTGAACACTATGGACAATTTAGCAGTTAGTGTAGGAATCTTCTGTGGCTATCATCTTTTCAAACAAGTATGCTGTTTTGGAAAATGTAGGAGGTGATGGACTTTCAGGGGAATGTAACACGAACAGCCAAGTTTCTGGTATCAAGACTGACTCTAATGCAATGAGGCGCCCATCAAGTTCCAAGCGATCAAATGTGTTAGGGGACTTTCTAGTCAGGGGCACAGACAGACATTTCTGTGACCAGCAGCGAAAAATCAGAATGGTGTGCTGCCTCTCTGGAGTCAGGATTGAGGATGTCTCAGAGAGAGAGTGCAGAATGTTCTCAAAGGGAGGGACCAGCAGGAGGTCATTGTACACATTGGTACCAACGACACAGGAAGGAAAAGGGATGAGATACTGAAGGGAGAGTACATTACATTAGGCAGGAGTTTTAAAAAGAGGTCCTCGAGGGTAGTACTAGTTGGATTACTCCAGGTGCTATGAGCTCATGAGGGTAGGAATAGGAGGATAGAGCAGGTGAATACGTGGATGAATAGCTGGTGCAGGGGAGAAGGATTCACATTTTTGGATCGTTGGAATCTCTTCTGGGGTAGAAGTGACCTGTATAAGAAGGAAGGATTGCACCTGAATTGGAAGGGGACTAATATACGGGCAGGGAGATTTGCTCGAGCTGCTTGGGAGGATTTAAACTAGTGGAGGGGATGTGGGAGATAGTGAGGAAAGAGATCAAACTGAGACTGGTAGAGTTGAGAAAAGAAGCAAATCAAACAGTCAGGGCAGGCAGGAACAAAGCAGAGAACAAGGTATGACTGATAAATTAAACTGCAGTTATTTCAATGCAAGGGGCCTAACAGGGAAGGCAGATGAACTCAGGGCATGGTTAGGAACATGGGACTGGGATATCATAGTAATTACAGAAACATGGCTCAGGGATGGACAGGACTGGCAGCTTAATGTTCCAGGATACAGATTCTACAGCAAGGACAGAAAGGGAGGCAAGAGAGGAGGGGAAGTGGTGTTTTTGATAAGGGATAGCATTACAGCTGTACTTAGGCAGGATATTCCCAGAAATACATCCTGGGATGATATTTGGGTGGAACTGAGAAATAAGAAAGGGATGATCACCTTATTGGGATTGTATTATAGACCCCCCAATAGTCAGAGGGAAATTGAGAAACAAATTTGTAAGGAGATTTCAGTCATCTGTAAGAATAATAGGGTGGTTATGGTAGGGCATTTTAACTTTCCAAACATAGACTGGGACTGCAATAGGGTTAAGGGTTTAGATGGAGATGAATTTGTTAAGAGTATACAAGAACATTTTCTGAGTCAGTGTGTGGGTGTACCTACTAGAGAAGGTGCAAAACTTGACCTACTCTTTGGAAATAAGGCAGGGCAGGTGGCGAAGGTGTCAGTGGGGGAGCACTTTGGGGCCAGTGACCATAATTCTATTAGATTTAAAATAGTGATGGAAAAGGATAGAGCAGATCTAAAAGTTGAAGTTCAGAATTGGAGGGAGGCTAATTTTGATGGCATTGGGCAAAAACTTTTGAAAGCTGATTGGGGGCAGATAATCGCAGGTAAAGGGGAGAGGTGGAAAATGGGAAGTCTTCAGGAAGGAGATAACAAGAGTCCAGAGACAGTATATTCCAGTCAGGGTGAAAGGAAAGGCTGGTAGGTGTAGGAATGCTGGATGACTAAAGAAATTGAGGGTTTGGTTAAGAAAAACAAAGAAGCATATGTCAGGTATAGACAGGAGAAACTAAGTGAATCCTTAGAAGAGTATAAAGGCAGTAGGAGTATACTTAAGAGGGAAATCAGGAGGGCAAAAAGGGGACATGAGATAGCTTTGGCAAATAGGGTTAAGGAGAATCCAAGGAATTTTTACAAATACATTAAGGATAAAAGCGTAACCAGGGAGTGAATAGGGCCCCTCAGAGATCAGCAAGGCAGACTTTGTGTGGAGCCGCAGGAGATGGGGGAGGTACTAAATGAGTATTTTGCATCAGTGTTCACTGCGGACAAGGACATAGAAGATATAGAACGGGGGGAAATCGATGGTGACATCTTGAAAAATGCCCATATTACAGAGGAGGAAGTACTGGATGTCTTGAAATGCATAACGGTGGATAAATCCCCAGTACCTTGAAGAAGTAACAAAGAGAATTGATGAGGGCAGAGTGGTAGATGTGATCTATATGGACTTCAGTAAGGCTTTCAACAAGGTTCCCCATGGAGACTGGTTAGCAAGGTTAGATCACATGTAATACAGGGAGAACTAGGCATTTGAATACAGAACTGGCTCAAAGGTAAAAGACAAGGGTGGTGGTGGAGGGTTGTTTTTCAGATTGGAGGCCTGTAACCAGTGGAGTGCCACAAGGATTGGTGCTGGGGCCTCTACTTTTCATCATTTATATAAATGATTTGGATGTGAACATAGGAGGTCTCAATAGCAAGTTTGCAGATGACACCAAAATTGGAGGTGTAGTGGACAGCAAAGAAGGTTACCTCAGATTACAACGGGATCATTATCAGATGTGCCAATGGGCTGAGAAGTGGCAGATGGAGTTTAATTCAGATAAATGCGAGGTGCTGCATTTTGGAAAAGCAAATCTTAGCAGGACTTATACACTTAATGGTAAGGTCCTGGGGAGTGTTGCTAAACAAAGAAACCTTGGAGTGCAGATTCATAGCTCCTTGAAAGTAGAGTTGCAGGAAGATAGGATAGTGAAGAAGGCGTTTGATATGCTTTCCTTTATTGGTCACAGCATTGTTGTGGCTGTACAGCACATTGGTTTGACATCGGAAAGATATTGTGAAACTTGAAAGGGTTCAGAAATTCAGAAAAGATTTGCAAGGATGTTGCCAGGGTTGGAGGATTTGAGCTATAGGGAGAAGCTCAATAGGCTGGGGCTGTTTTTCCTGGAGCGTTGAAGGCTAAGGGGTGACCTCAGAGAGATTTATAAAATCATGAGGGACATGTATAGGGCAAATAGACAAGGTCTTTTCCCTGGGGTGGGGGAGTCCAGAACTAGAGGGCATAGGTTTAGGGTGAGAGGGGAAAGATATAAAAGACATCTAAGGGGCAACCTTTTCACGCAGAAGGTGCTGTGTGTATGGAATGAGCTGCAGAGGAAGTGGTGGAGGCTGATTCAATTCCATTATTTAAAAGGCATCTGGATGGGTATATGAATAGGAAGGGTTTGGAGGGATATGGGCTAAGTGTTGGCAAATGGGACTAGATTAAGTTGGGTTATCTGGTTTGCATGGATGAGTTGCACCAAAGGGTCTGTTTGCATGCTGTACATCTCTATGACATTCTGACTGTAAATGTGTCTGTTGCATCTAGTTGGTGGTAGATTCCTCAGTAATCACGTATATCCAAGATGTAAGTGACTTGCTGCCTTGCCTGAGATAGGAGAAGCCATTGTGAGGTTGGCATGGACATGTCCCGACTGGCAGTTCATGTTGGTGATTCAAGCAACTTCTGCAGTTGCACTGCCTTTTGTCTTCCGCTGGGTAGGTGGGCAGTTATGAGTTTGATGTAGATGACACTCAAAGCATGTTGAAACAAATGTCAGTGCTTGCCTCCACATGAGCCAGTTGACTGCAATGTCTTTTCTGAGCGAGATGGTCAGCAATGCAGACCTTCGTAAGTTTTTGCAAAGGGTAACCTTGCATTGTTTGTATTGAGCACAATTGGCATTGTGCACAATGATGTTGTTTCCTGTGGGACAATTCTGCACCGAAGATCTGCATAGGGATTCTGTAATCATCCAAACAGAATACATGGCCTGCCATCTAAGTTGAACTTTCTGGAAAATGGTCTCCATAGTTTTGAAATAAAAGGAGACTGTAAAGGAGATACAACAAGGTGAATGGACCTCGCTACCTGTAAATAATGTTGATCTTGCTAATGGTGATCTTGCTTTGTGCACCTCCTGTGCAGCTGTAACCTTGTGTGTGTCGTTCTGTCTAAGCACCCTACGATCTGTATGTCCTTGTTTGCTATGATGTGCCTGTACTGTTCACAAAACAAAACATTTCACTGCACTTAGGTTCATGTGACTACAATAAATGAAAGTAAATCAAATCTGGCAGCATCCGTGAAGACAGAAACAGAGTTGACATTTCAAGTCCAATATGACTCTTCTTCAGAACTGGAAAAAGCTGGGAAATGGTGATGATAAAAGATGTTGTTACTTGTGATTTTGTTTCATTATCAAATTCTCACAATCAACAGGTGTCTTGGAAATTTTCCAAAGCTTTTATATGGCACTTATAGCAGGGTCAGGATGCACCATATAGCAGAGTGATAAAGACAATGGCCTGGTGGAGATCTTCAATCTCACCAGTTTGCATGGCTCCACTAAAGTCACGGAGGGAGAAAAGTCACAGAGAGCTCCTGTAAGCAGATGACTGTGCCACAGCTTTCTATCACAAGGAAGACATCCAAACTACAGTAAACAAATTCTAAAGCACTGCCAGAGACTTTGTTCTTCAAATCAGATTATATTTCAGTCAGCACCAGGCACATACAACAAAGCACCAGACATATCTGTTGATGGTTATGGTTAGAGAAAGATGCTCATAACTTTGTAATGTGGTTTCTAGAATTGTCACTATTGTTGAAAATATCACAACACACATCCAGAGAGTGGTTTCTGCCTATGGCCAACTCCATGATCTTACACTGGAAGCAGCATGACATTGAAGTGTTTTGCATCAATAATATTAATAATTATAGTTAACATATACCACGCATATATAATTGACTTAATTATTTTTTAAAAATGTTACAAATCACAACTGAGAACACAAGGGAACCGCAAATGAGCACGTGAAATATTTTGAAAGAAACAGTTCCTTTGAAAAAGCCAGTCATTTCCTGTTGGTTTCTTGTGACCTGGGTCAGCAGATCACACCAAAGGAAAAGCCGAGAATTAACAAGCAGTTATCAATCTACAGCCAAAATTCCGACCGCAGCAAAATCAAACCTCGACTTAACCTCAGTATGTGGGACTATGTAACAACAATGACGCTTTCTGACTTAGTGACAGAATAACTGAATAGTTTTACTTAGTAGGAAGCTTGAGAGAGATGTGTTGGCCAGGACACTGGAGAACAACACCCACCCATTTCCAAACAGGGATACAGGATCTACTCCATCCAACTAAATGGAGTAGAGATTTTGTTTAGCGTCATTCAAATTTTAGAGGAATTCAATAGATTAAATGTGGACAAACTATTTCCTCTGGTTGGGGAATCAGGAAGAACGAAACATAATCTTAACTTCAATGCAGGGTCATTCAGGAGTGAAGGCTTGTAGAAATCTGGAACACTCTCTATGATGTTAGCAGTGAAGCTTTCAAGATGAAGTTCAATAGATTTCTGGTGAGTTGGACTGTTAGGTGGTGTAACCAAACCTGTTTGCCAGCATACCAGGAGATTTAATCATGTAAAGCTCTGACAATTCGGAGTCTATCATGTGACATCCTATGGCATGATTAACTATCGATCTCATTTCCTTTCAAACGAAGGGGTAGGTTTTCCAATGGCTTGTCATCATTCCATTGTAAATGCGAGTTGAACATGGCGGCCCCACTGAATTCCCATTGTAGATGGGAGTTGGACATGGTGGCCCCACTGAATCTCCAATGTAGATGGGAGTTGAACATGGCAGCCCCACTGAATCCTCATTGTCGATGGGAGTTGAACATGGCGGCCCCACTGAATCTCCAATGTAGATGGGAGTTGAACATGGCAGCCCCACTGAATCCTCATTGTCGATGGGAGTTGAACATGGCAACCCCACTGAATCCCCATTGTAGATGGGACCTGGACGTGGCAACCCCACTGAATCCCCATTGTAGATGGGAGTTGGACATGGCGGCCCCACTGAATCCCCATTGTAGATGGGAGTTGGACACGGCAGCCCCACTGAATCCCCATTGTAGATGGGAGTTGGACACGGCAGCCCCACTGAATCCCCATTGTAGATGGGACCTGGACATGGCAACCCCACTGAATCCCCATTGTAGATGGGACCTGGACATGGCAACCCCACTGAATCCCCATTGTAGATGGGAGTTGGACATGGCGACCCCACTGAATCCTCATTGTAGATGGGAGTTGGACATGGCGACCCCACTGAATC
Organism: Chiloscyllium punctatum; assembly: GCF_047496795.1. Lineage (NCBI taxonomy): Eukaryota > Metazoa > Chordata > Chondrichthyes > Orectolobiformes > Hemiscylliidae > Chiloscyllium > Chiloscyllium punctatum. The sequence goes on along the minus strand of NC_092753.1, from coordinate 5,972,895 downwards.
CTCATTGTAGATGGGAGTTGGACACGGCAGCCCCACTGAATCCCCATTGTAGATGGGAGTTGGACACGGCAGCCCCACTGAATCCCCATTGTAGATGGGAGTTGGACACGGCAGCCCCACTGAATCCCCATTGTAGATGGGACCTGGACATGGCAACCCCACTGAATCCCCATTGTAGATGGGACCTGGACATGGCAACCCCACTGAATCCCCATTGTAGATGGGAGTTGGACATGGCGACCCCACTGAATCCTCATTGTAGATGGGAGTTGAACATGGCGGCCCCACTGACTCCCCATTGTAGCAGACTCTAAAGGAGTTTCCCAAGTAATTGAATTTTCAGCTGGATAATTCCTCTCTGCTTGGAACCCTCCGACAGTTTCCATGGAATCGTTCAGATGAAATGATATAAAAGGTAATTCTGAAAAAGTAAGAGTATTAGATACATCATCCAACTCCTGAGTAACTCTTAAAGTGAGTCCATCCTTACCTTGCGCACACCCAACTACACCTCCACCAGACCCCTTACATCCCACTGTTTCACCTAACCCATTGTTGCCAGACTGCAACACCCATTCTCTTCCACCTGCAGGACTGGACTCAAGCCACCCCTCAGCCCCACTGCTGGACCTGAACACCCCCACCCTCCCACACCCTGCTGACCCCATTTCACCAGCTCACCCTGAACACCTCCTGCCCAACTTGCCAGCTGACACCTTACCCCCATCCAAGCTAGCGCCATACTTACCTGGCACCCAACCAACCTTGCCTCCTACCCCTAGCCATCTGGCATCCTACCACACAGCACCCCACTTTCCTAGCAGCCTATCCACCCAGCAATCTGGCATCCTACTCTCCTAACGTCACCCTTGGCTTGGAGACTTGTCTTTTGACAGTAGCTGTCAGTGACTATCAGGGCCTCTACACTTCAGGGTATGGCTGCTGACTGCTGTGAAAAGGGGGCATGATTAGCTTGGTTGAGCTCTACTCTTCCATTAAAAAAAAGGCTGGACTGACAATCAACATGAAGCTGCCACAATACAGAAAGTCAGGCCCAAAATCCTAGATCCTCAGCAGCCACATATGCTCTAGAATCTCAAGGTCTGATAGCACTCAGCTCAAGAAGTATTCTCTTCTAACTCTCATTCTTTCTGGTGAAAGCACTTCAATTTCCATTCCCCTACTCCTCCTTCCCCACCAGTGGGAGTAATCTATTTACTTTTTACCCACAATAAAGCTTCCAGATTACACTTATATCCTGATAAACTGCTCCTCTCTCATGGCAATAATGCTCTCTGTAAAAAAATGCTGGATCACACACGATATTCCTCAGCTTCCCAGTCACTGCATCCCCATATCTATCGTGCTCGCTACCAATGCCCTATTCCAAGCCTCCCTATCTTGCCTCAGAGCCCCAACTTCAATGCCTATCTCTCCAAACCCTCTTCCACCCTTCCCACTGACAATCCATTCGCCGTGAAGCCTCCTCTCTCCTTAATCCTTTGAATTCCAGCTTCCTTCTCTCCCACTGATTCCTTCACTTACCAGTCTCCATCCCTCCCCAAGCGTCCATTGCCCAGACTCCCTTCCCGGATCCTGAATTCCCCAACCTCCCTATTACTGAGACCCAAACCCGTCCCTCTCTATGGACAAAGGTGCCCAGCGACACGTTCAATGTAAAATGTGTAAATGATTCTGATTTAAGTTAACATAGTTTAACCCCATTATAATGCCTGACCCCAGGTTAAGAGCTGCTAATCACTCAAGTTCTTTGTAAATCTTCTTCGTTCATGTCAGTATGCTGAACTAAAATTTAAACCTCTGATTTCCTGGATCTGGAGGCAGCATTTGGGATAGAACTCCTTATTTCAGGAAACCCCTGGTGATTCTGAGAATTTCAACAAAAACTCCCAACCTCCATCTGAGGACTCCTTCTCCCGCCTCCAACCTTCCTCCTCCACTTGGTAACCCCCCCGCCAGCCTCGTACCCTCCCTAGACCTCTTCATTGCTGACTGCCGACGTGAGATCAGCTCGATTTCTCCGCTCTCCTCAGCCACTCCAACCCCACCTCCTCCGAACACGCAGCACTCCACTCTCTCCGCACCAACCCCCGGTTCACCAGCAAACCTGCTGACAAAGGCAGGGCGGTAGTAGTCTGAAGAACAGACCTCTATGTTGCAGAGGCCAAATGCCAGCTCTTCGACACCACGTCCTACCTCCCTTTGCCCATGAACCCACCGTGACCCATTAGGCTAAAACCACTCGCACTGTCCGTGCCCTCATTGCCTCTGGTGATCTCCCTTCCACTGCTTCCAAACTCATAGTCCCCCAGCCCCACACTGCCCAAGAACCACAAGACCAACTACCCCAGTCAACCCATTGTCTCGGCATTCTCCTGCCCCACCGAATTCATTTCTTCCCTTTCTCGCCTCCATCCTCTCCCCCTTGGTTCAGATACTGCCCACCCACAACTGCGACACCAACCACGCCCTCCATCTCTTCAGTAACTTCCAGTCCTCTGGCCCTCAGTGCTTTACCTTCACTATGGACGGGCAGTCCTTATACACGTCCATACCCTACAAGGATGGTCTTCAGGCCCTCAGCTTCTTCCTCCCCAACAAACCCATCCAGTCGCCCTCTACCCATATCCTCCTTCACTTCACTGAACTGGTCCTCACCTTTAATAACTTTTCCTTTAATAACTCCAAACCCAGGGGGTGGCCACGGGTACTCGGATGGGCCCCAGCTATACCTGCCTTGTTGTCGGCTGTGTCAAGCAGTCCCCCCTCAGTACCAACACAGGCACTGTGCCCCGACTCTTCCACCGTTGCATCGATGACTGCATTATCAACTTTGCCCACAACTTCCACCCCGCCCTCAAATTCACTCGGTCCATCTCGGACACCTCCCTCTCCTTTCTTGACCTTTCTATTTCCATCTCCAGCGACAGTCACCAGACGGATGTTTACTACAAACCCACTGACTCTCACCTGGACGACACCTCGTTCCACCCAGTATCTGGTAAGAACTCCATCCCATTTTACCAATTCCTCTGCCTCCACTGCATCTGCTCAGATGAGGAAGCATTCCACTCCCAAGCATCCCAGATGTCCACCTATTTTGAACAATATGCTTTTCACCCCTGTCATCCAGACAGCCCTCCACCACACCACCTCCATTCCACTGTTAATGCCCCCCCCCCCCACCAAACACAATAAAGATAGGGTCCCCCTTGTCCTCACCTACCATTCCACCAGTATCCGCATTCAACGCATCATCCTTAAACGCTTCTGCCAACTCCAATTAGATCCCACCACCAAGACCATCTTCCTTCCCCCATCCCTCTCTGCCTTCTGCAAGGACTGGTCCCTTCGCCAGTCCTTGGTTTGCACCACTCTCCCCACCTACTCCCCTACCCCCACCCCCCTGAACCCCAAGTATGTTCCCCTGCAACTGAAAAAGATGCAGAACCTACTGGCACACCACTCCCCTCACCTCCATCCAGGGCCCCAAACACTCCTTCCAGCTGAGACAGAGGTTCACATGCCTCTTCTCCAACCCAGTTTACCATATCCGGCGCTCCCGATGTTGTCTTCTCTACTTCGGTGAGATCAAAGGTAAACGAAGGGAACGGTTCACTGAGCATCTCAGCAGGGGCCAACCTGACCTCCCAGTCACCGCTTACTTTAATTCCCCTTCCCATTCCTTTCCTGACATGACCATTCTCGCCCTCCTCCATTGCCACAGTGAATCAGACTGCACGTTGGAGGAACAGCACCTCGTCTTCTGCCTGGGCAGCCTATAGCCCGGAGGACTCAACATTGAGTTCTCCAATTTCAAATAACCTCCCTCCCTATCTCCCGACTTCCTTTTCAGCCTCTCCCACTCACTTCTACTCCTCTGGCTGACCCTTCCTTCCAGCTACCAACCAGAATCATTCCTGTCATCGACCAACCAGGTCATACCCTCTACCTGTGTTCACCCATCACTACCTCCCAACCCACGCCTCTTTATAAGCAGCTCCCCTTACCCCTAACCCCAGTTCTGAAGAAAGGTTACACCCAAAACATTAACTTCGCCACCTCCTGATGCTGCCTGGCTTGCTGTGTTCTTCCAGCCTCCTGCTTGGCCAGTGTTGGAACCCCTAGCGTCAAGGGATGAGGGGCAAACACAGGTAAATTGAAATGCAACACAGATCAACTTGATTGTGGAACAATGGTATGGAGGGCTCATACCTGCTCCTGTTCGTCATGTTGTTGTATTGTTTAGCCAATGCTAAACATGGGAAAAAGATAAGACAGTAAAATGAAACAGGTTCTGCTTAAATGCCTTATCGTTACTGAGCAGGGATGGCGGGGGGTGGGCTGTCCCAAAATCCAAAGGGAATCTCTGCTGCCCAATCTCTCCCCACTCCACACTGTGTCTCCTTGTGCTGATTGCAAGGATTATGCAACTGATCATCTTGAGCACAGACTTAAACTCACACAACAATCGAATTTATTTTAAAAATCAGATCAGTCACTGAACTATTGAATCATTTTTTACGAAAACAATTTTCAATAGCATTGCATATGTGCTCTGTCACAAAATCTAATTGAGAGTACAATTCTACATGTTGCTATGGCAGCTGAGAGACTTCTGTAGATTCATTTATATTATTATTGAAGTTTACAACCACATGAATACTAGAAAGGGTAATATTCTTGCTTAGGTTAAAAATTTCTTTCAAAAACATTTTGCTACCTTTATTCCAAAATTAGCAAAGGCTAAACAAATGTAAAGCAACATATGCAGCAGACCACAACACAACAAATCTTGCTGAAACCAGTACAAAGAGTGAAACATTGAATAAATGAATGATTTATTTATTGTCACATGTATCCAGGAAGATATAATGAAAAGTGTTCTGTCATCACAATCCAGCACCATATTGAGGTACAAGAAGAATAAAAGAAAGTACTAAAAACAGTTCATCTTCATCAGCTGGGATCCCAAACATGGATCAAGGACTTCTCCAAGGTCCCCGCTCTGGGTCTACCACAGCCAGGAGTTGCTGTTCTGGGTCTACCGCTGCCAGGAATCACTGCTCTAGGCCTACTGCAGCCAGGAGTTCCTGCTCTGGGTCTACCACAGCCAGGAGTCCCCACTCTGCCACTGCTGCAGCCAACACCCTGCCACCATTCCAGCAGTCCCCCATATCCAGCCTATCAAGCAAGGTCGGTGTCTGTCTTGTACCATTAGGCATCAAGTCAGCGAGCTGTAACAATTCTTATTTACATAACACTTTTAATGTGTTACAAATGCTTTAGGGATGCTTTACAGTAACACTATCAGACAAAGATTGGACATTTAGCTATGTAAAGAGGAACCTAGAGGAATAGAGTGAGGGCAAGAGAGACTTCCAGATCTTAGAATCAAGCTGCCAATGATGGTGTGAAGAAAACTGGTCAAGTGGACGTGGCTCCTATGGCAGTATGTGGTGCCAGGGCAGTATGTGGTGCCAGGGCAGTATGTGGTGTCAGGGCAGTATGTGGTGCCAGGGCAATATGTGGTGTCAGGAAGAAGGGCTTATGCCCGAAACATCGATTCTCCTGCTCCTTGGATGCTGCCTGACCTGCTGCGCTTTTCCAGCAACACATTTTTCAGCTCTGATCTCCAGCATCTGCAGTCCTCACTTTCTCCTAATCAGTTGTTGTTGCCACTGTGAAAGTAATGCCAGTGATTGTATATAAAGTCACCATAGTCCTATTGAACCATACGGTGGTGGTTTAACCTGAGGGTTAGCACGCCCCAGGCGAGCAGAGACATTCAGGAGGACAGTCCTTTGTGGTGACCTCAGCTGGGAGGGCAGCGCCACATGTGAAGCACGCTGTATATTTTGACGAACTGTACCTGCAATCCACACTTTCAAAAACAACAGCAGCGTCTTGTATTCGGGAATAAGAACCCTGAACTAATAACCTAAAATCTGTGAGTTTAAATCCTACGCTGGCAGTTTGAGAATTTGGATGCAGTGTTGAAACAAGTCAGAAGATAAAAGATGTCTGGATGGGTATATGAATAGGAAGGGTTTGGAGGGATATGGGCCAGGTGCTGGCAGGTGGGACTAGATTGGGTTGGGATATCTGGTCGGCATGGACGGGTTGGACTGAAGGGTCTGTTTCCATGTTGTACATCTCTATGACTCGAAAGTTGGTCCTAGTCCAGTAATCTGGCAGAGTTACTAACGTCCTAGAGAGAATGAACTCTACCCTCTTCACCCAGTCTGGCCTACATGATCCAAGTTCCACGAAATACATTAACTCTAAACTGCCCAGTTGTTTCAGAATCACAAAGAAAACTGACATCTACACGGACTGAGGTGGTTCAATGTTGCTCCTGGCGGTGTTGCCCAATGTCAGCGAATTAATACCAGCGGCTCCCGCGAGTTCAAACCTCCAGGAACCTCTTGCAGAGTTCCTTCAACGCGGGGATGGTCTGCAGACGTGCAGCTGAGTCGTCCGAGGACAGTGAACTCAGTAGCTGCAGGGCAATGTCCTGCAAACACTGCTCGATCGCTTTCAGATCCGCATCCAATCGGAGGCAATCAGCTCGGGCTGCCATGCGACTGCAGAGATTTCTGAGCTCGGCGCTGAGCTGGAGAGTCAAGAGCAAACAGAGAGTGTGACCCCCCGTGAATGTATACCAGAAACACAAACGCTACTTTCTGCTAGCCAACTCCCGGATGGGAAAACGGTTTTCCCTGTCGATATGAAATACCTCGGTTGGTCCAAAAAAAAAGCCCGCAGGGGTCATTTTGTCTGCAATCATTCGGCTGAAGAGTATATTTTTTTTAAATCAACATTGTAGGTGATTTTCACTGACCATTGGAACTTACCTTCCACTCCACGTGGAGATGCAGTGGAGCCAATGAATTCTGCTCGAGATTGAGTAAACCCGAAGTGAAGCCGATGAAGCGGGTCAACCTGCTCTCTCGGGCGACCTGGAGGATGGTCCTGCGTTTGCTGGTAGGAGCTGGGGGGGGGACCCTCCTGCTGGAGCCGTCCTGGCTCAAAGTGGAGCAGCCCCCGGGGGTCTGAGCTGGGCCGGGCTGAGCCGGACCAAGGTGCCTCTGATCCCGCAGGTATTGGTGCAGGACGGTCAAGGCGGACTGCTGGTGGACGATGCAGGTTTGCAGAGGGCTGAGGGGACTCTGCATCCTCCAGTTCCACTGAAGGGACGAGGCAGTTGCTGGGGAAAGGAAGGACAGCTGAACCAGTTTGTGGACCCGTTCGCTCCGCCCCCTCGACACCTACGGAACCAATAAGTTTGACTCAACGAGTGTAAATACAGTAGTCAGCCCAGCATGTTCTGTGGAGGATTGCCTCAACGGTTCAGTAGTGCTGTGCCCTTGCTCTGGGGTGTAAGGTCCGGGTTCGAGTACCACCTCAGGATATGATGGTCCTGGCAGTGTGTCATAACACGTTCAGTCAGGTTGGTTTAAAACTGGTGGTTTGCAAACAATTCTTGGCATCTGGTACTATTTAAGTCGTGCATAAAGTATTATTCATTCTCGGAGGACGGTATTCCAAGGGGGTTTCGGAACATCCTTCCCCTCGCAGTATCCTGGCTAATCCTTCAATTTTCACCAGTAAACCCAAACATTTTAAACTCAGCAATGTTCAGCACCTTCAGGAAATCTCTGTGGACGGTGAACCTTTAATATTTGAACTTTTGGACCTTAAAGCAAAACTGGGAAATGGTCGGGCTGCATATTCTCTATGTATTAATGATTTAGATAAGGGAACTCAGTGTAATATCTCTGCATTTGCAGATGGCACAAAGATGGTTGGGAAGGTGAGCTGTGAGGAGGGTGCAGTGATGCTTCAGTGTGGTTTAGACAATTAATTTCAGTGACTGGGCAAATGCATGTTAGGTGAAGGGTAATGTGGATAAATGTGAGGTTATCCACTTTGGTAGCGAAAAAAAGGAAGGATTAGAAAGGGTGAACACAGGAAGGATATTGCACATGAGCCAGAGCCCAGAACCAGAGGTCAGGGTCATCATTGAAGGATTTGGGAGTAGGCCTTTTAAGACTGAGATGAGGAGACATTTCTTCACCCACAGAGTGATGAGTCTGTGCTACAGAAAGCAGTTGAGGCGAAAACTTTAAATGTTTTCAAGGAGTTGGATGTACAGAGGAACCTCAATTGTCCAGCATTTGATTATCTGAATGTTGGTGATAATTCTGCAATTCCCATTTGCACCTCCGGTATGAACCAATCTTGTTCATTTACTGGTCCTGCCACCTTTCATTTTGCCCATTAGCCCATTTATCGTTCAACCCTACCTGCCTTCCACCTTATTAGATCTGCCCTTAGTACATGCTCAAAACATAGAAACACAGAAATTAGGAAGAGGAGGAGGCCATTCGGCCCTTCAAGCCTACTCTGCCATTCAATATGATCATAGAGTCATAGAGGAGGCCCAACTTGTCCATGCCTACCAGGTTTCCTAAAATGACCGAGTCCCATTTATCTACATTTGGCCCTAAACCTTTCCCATTCATGTACCTGTCCAAAAGTCTTTTAAACATTGTAATTGTACCCATCTCCACCACTTAGTCTGGCAGCTTGTTCCATACACACACCACCCTGTGCATGAAAACGTTGCCCTTTGGGTCCCTTTTAAATCTCTCTGGTCACTGATTCCACCCCTCTTACTGGTAACTGAGACTGAAGCATCCTGTTCATAAACTTGCTGTCATATTTGCTCCTGAGGTGAGTTTCCCACTTTACATTCATGGCATCATAAAGATTATCTACTTCTGCTGCTATACCGACACTTGACTCTACCTCCCCTCTGCTCGTCTTCTGCTGAATTCCTTATCCATGTCTTCATTGCCTCTAGAGTTGACTGTTCCAATACCTTTTCAAATGAAGTCCCATTCACCTACTATTCCTGTGCATGTTGACCTGCATTGGCTCCTTGTTTTCAGATTCCTAATGATCTCGTATCTCCTTATCTCTGTAATCCTCTCCAGTCCCACAACACTGAGATACTTATGTTCATCTACTTTCTACTTATGTATTTCTTGTGTATCCCTGATGTTCATTCTCCACCACTGATGAACGCTACCTGGGCCATGATTTCTGCATTTCCGTGTCCCTCTCCAAACTCTCTCTCTCTCTCTCTCTCTCTCTCCACCTTAAGACACTCCTAAGTCTAGCTCTCTAACCAAGCTTTTGGGCATCTGCACTGATATTGCCTTGTGTGGATTAGTATCTAATTTTGCTTTATGTTGCTTCTAGAAAGTGTCTTGGGATGTTTTATTAGGCTAAAGGCATTATATAAATGTAAAGTTGTTGTGGCTTGCAGTGGACTGCTGGTTTTTGGAATACCTTGCACAATAGTTGTTGGCAGGAAAGCAGACATCCACAACCACAGGGGACTAAGTAAGGGAAACGGAATGCCATCTGCAAATTGTAGGCAAGCCTCACATGAGCTAGACTCCTGGATTACTTCCAATTAGAGTTGGCAACCCTAGTGTCTTGTGAGCTGGGGACAGTTTTAGCTTCAACATTGTAACTGTACATTTTGGGGGCATGGTGGTCTGTGAAATCCAAAGAGCTTATTTTGATTTTTCTGAAAAGGAATCCATTGGCAAGTTTAAACGTATTTCAAATGAAGCATGATGCACCATGCGTAATATATAAATTTAAAACTTTCTCAGGGACCAACATCACTCCTCCCTCAATTATCCCATAACATTTAGAGAAGCACCATCAGTTTTTGCCTTCATATTTCCTATTATGCTTCAAAAGTAAGAAAATAAGAAATATGAAAATAAGAATAGCAGCAGAGGTAGGACATTCAGCCCCACAGTTCTACTCTGCCATTCAAAAAGATTGTGGTTGATCAACCCCAAACCTCACCTCATCTTTTGTGCCAGTTTATCAGACCCTCAACTCCTTAATATTCAGAAATCTGTCTACCTCCGCTTTAACTTGTTGGGCCGAAGGGCCTGTTTCCATACGGTAAGTAATCTAATGTGAACTGCTGCCTACAAGGTCTGCTTGATAAGAACTGCCCTCCGAGAACTCTCCTGTGACCCTGGCACTGATCTAGCCTTGCAAATTTCTGAAGTAGAGAATTCCAAGCACTCATTACCCTCTGAGACAAGAAATTTCAGTTTATAAATGAGTGTCCCCTTATTCTGTAACTATGACTCCTAGTTTGAGACTTCCCTACTAGTGGAAACACTACTTACTCTGTTAAACACCCCTCAAAACCTTGTGTACTTCAATAAGATCACCCCTCATTCTTCTAAATGTTAATGAATAAGTAACTTGTTCAGGATCTTAGTAAGTTAACATCATCATCCAAGAAATGAGCCTTGTGGATACTTTTAACTGCGTTTAATACCTGTATATTGGTTCTTAAATGTGAACCACAACTGTAGACTGTACTCCAAATGCAGCCTCACCTACATTCTGTACATTTTAAAACCACCCCCTAGGAATAACAGCCAAAATGTCACCTACCTTCTTAATTACTTACTGCATCATATGCTAATGTTTTGCATTTCATGCACAAGGCCAGCCAAATCTCTCAGTGCTACACTTTTTTGAAGTATATCTATGTTTAAATAATAGTTTGCCTTTTGAATCTTCCTAGTAAAGTGCATGAACACAGTGTGCTACTTTAAATTCTATCTGCCAAGTATTTTTCCCACTCACCTAACATATCTACATCCCCTTGCAGATTCCTTACGTTCTCAACAACACATGACCTTCCACCTACTTTTATACTATCAGCAAATTTGGATACATTGCACTCTTCCCCTCCTGCAAGTTATTAATATGAATAATAAATAGAGTCCCGAGGACTCTGGTTTTTGTGGTACTCTATCAGTGATGGTATTTCCAACCTAAAAAAAATCCAATTAATGCTAACTCTTTGCCTTCTGTGATTTAGTCAATGTTGGCTTTGGGGGTCGGGGGTGGGGGGGGTTCTAATACAGGTAGTCAGCGATTTGTAGCAATGTTCTGATAGTTTGTTGAGATTGTTAGGAAGCAGTGGTTTAGGATTGTTAGGAAGCAGTAGTTTAGGTATGATACATTAGTGTCATTAGATAAAGAAAGTATACAACCCTAATAATTGGAGATGGTTCACCATTACCAAAGACAAGGTGGTACAGTGGTTAGCACTGCTGCCTCACAGCACTAGAGACCCAGGTTCAATTCCCACCTCAGCCAACTGTCTGTTGAAGTTTGCATATTCTCCCTGTGTCTGTGTGGGTGTGCTCTGGTTTCCTCCCACAGTCCAAAGATGTGTAGGTTAGGTGAATTGGCCATGCTAAATTGCCCGTGGTGTTAGTTGTAGGGGAATGGGTATGGGTGGGTTGCTCTTCGGAGGGTGGGTGTGGACTTGTTGGGCCGAAGGGCCTGTTTCTACACTGTAAGTAATCTAAATAAAATGACAAAAGGCTATCAACAAGGAATATTTCAGTCTTGTTAAGATAGCATCTTGCTCTCTAGCTGAGGTTTTAGGGAACACTTACCTGTGTCTTTCTCTAATCCTTCTGTCCATCTTCCACCTGCCTGGTCAAGAATGTTTGTGGACCGCCAAATATGAACTGCTGCCTACAAGGTCTGCTTGATAAGAACTGCCCTCCGAGAACTCTCCTGTGACCCTGGCACTTATTATTGTATTTCTAAGGGCAGGTAATTTATATTGTGTAAATCAATTGGATGAACTCTTTGGCTAATGATTATGGAATAGCCAGTCATGATGTCAGATGATTGTTGTCTCCTTGCCTGCTGACATCTGAGAGTTCGTTATTCATTCTTTATAAGAAGAAATACTTTGTATTTTAAAAACCACCTATAATAGGCTGTGTTTGGTGTCAGATAAATTGTTGATGCTATTTCAGTGGACATCATAACCTCTGTGTTGTTTGTAATTCTTCCCAAATTCTCATGTGCTAGTTTTAAAGTTAAATACTGCTGTTAAATGAAATCTCATGTTACATAGTAAATGCTTGAAAAATTCCATTTTTAAGGGGTCTCAAAAGTCAATATCAATCTTTGATCCTTGCTAATACATAACCCTCAATATGTGAGCTCCTAACTTGTACAATAAGCTTGTATGTGGCAGTTTATTGATTTATGGAAATCCAAATACACTACATCTACCAGTTCTCCGTTATCAACTCTCCCTCTCTCCTCAACAAAGACTAGCAAATTTGTCAAACATGATATTCTTTTAACAAAACCATCTTGACTTTGATTAGATTACTTACAGTGTGGAAACAAGCCCTGCAGCCCAACAAGTCCACACCGCCCCGCCGAAGCGCAACCCACCCATACTCCTACATCTCCCCCGTTACCTAACACTACGGGCAATTTAGCATGGCCAATTCACCTGACCTGCACATCTTTGGACTGTGGGAGGAAACCGGAGCACCCGGAGGAAACCCACGCAGACACTGGGAGAATGTGCAAACTCCACACAGTCAGTCGCCTGAGGCGGGAATTGAACCCGGGTCTCTGGCGTTGTGAGGCAGCTGTGCTAACCACTGTGCCACCGTGCCGCCCACATTGTTTGATTAAGATTTTCTACAAGTCGTATGGTTTCTTCCTTAATAATGGATTCTAGCATTTTCCCAATGCTATTATACTAACTGTTGTATAGCTCCTGATTTCCATCTCCCTTGCAGATATTAGCCTAAAATTTGTTGAGTTAGCTGAAATGGACCTAAGTTAAGTTAAATTGAATGAAATGAGAAAGAGAAAACATATGAAGCCTGGTGATAATCTGCTGATTAGAAAGTTTAAAAGTCTTTTTGTATTAAGCTGAAGGAATATGTGTGTTTGTTTACATCAGGCCTTATAATTCAGCAGGAGTGGTCTGAACTGTCACAGAAACTGTGGAAAAACTGAGGTTTTGTTTAAAACAGACACAGTGAATGAGATGTAATAATGTGGACTATTTATCAGTTTGTGATTGTCATGGAATTGTACTGTGCAAATACCATACAGTTGATTTGATGATATAAGAGTGGTGAATAGAATCCTGACAGTGCCAACAGATGCCACTCAGCAGATCAATGACTCTCCAAATAGCATAGAAACTCAAGCGATTTGTTTTTATATTTCTTGACAATTTACTTTCATAATCAATTTTCTTCCTCTTTATTAGATTTTTAGGCATCTGCTGCTGGTTCATTAAACTTCCCAATCCTCTGATCTACCACTAGGTTTTTGTCGATTTTTAAACCTTTGTTTTTGATTGGATACTCTCCTTGACCACCTGTGTTTAGAATGGATGATTCTTCCTTCTCATCAAGTTTTTTTTTGATTGGAATAAATTTTTGCACAGCATAATAAATATCTGCTTAAATGTCTCTCAATGCTCATCCACTGAATTTCCCATTAGTCCATTTTCCCAACCACTTTTGATGACATTTTCTTCATATCGATGTCAGTGTTCTTATTTAACTTGTGGACACTGGTTTGAGACCCATGTAACTCTCCCTCAAACTAAATTTTAAATTCTTCCATTTTTTGATTGCTATCCCCTCTAGGACCCTTAACTATGAGATTTGTTATTAATCTCACCTCATTATACATTGTTAGATCTAAAATGGCATGTTCCTGGACAGCTTCTGCAAGGTATTGTTCTGAGAAACAACCCCTGAGGCACTCTTCAAGTTCATCACAGAATTTTTACAGCACAGAAGGAGACCATTCAGCCCATTGTGCCTGCCCTGGCACTTCAAATGAGCTTAATTACCTCGTGTCAATCTCCTGCTTTTTCCCAATACTCTTGCAGACTGCTGCTACCCAAGTAATCATCCAAAGCCCTCTTGAGTACCTCAATTGAACCTGCCTTCACTGCATTTCCAGACCATGCATTCCGTAACTACTCGCGGTGAAAAAGGTATTTCTCACATAGCACTTGCTTCTTTTGTACATCACTTTTAATCTATGCCCACAGGCTCTTTTTCTTTTTATGAGCAGGAACAGCTTCTCTCTACCTAAACTAACCAGTCCACTCATGACTCTGCAAACCTCCATCAAATCTCCTCTCTGCCGCCTTCTCTCCAAGGCAAAAAGTCCCAATTTCTTCAGCCTATCCTCCTAACTGAAGTTCCTCCTTCCTAGCAACATTCTTGTAAACCGCTTCTGGACTCTCTTCAATGTATTCGCTCATTTTCCTATAACATGGCACCTACAAATGTACCCAATATTCCAGCTGAGGTCTAACAAGTGTCTTAGACAAGTTCAACATCACCTCCTTGCTCTTGTTGTGTCTGCCCCTACTATTACAACTGAGAACACTGCATGCCTTATTAACTTCACTCTCTACCTGTCCTGACACTTTCAATGATCTGTGCTCATATACACCCAGGCCCCCTCTGCTCTTGCACCCTCATGAGAATTGTACCACCTATTTATATTGTCTTTCAATATTCTTTCTACCAAAGTGCCATACCTCACACTTCTCTGCATTAAACCCCATCTGTCCCCTATCCACTCACTCCATCAACTTGTCAATGTCCTTTTGGAGTTCCATATTGTCCTCACACTTTACAATTCTCCCACGTTTGTGACATTTGCAAATTTTGAAATTGTTCCCTGCACACCACAATCCAGATAATTAATATATATCAGATAAAGCAAAGCTCCCAATGCTGATCCTTGGGCACCTCCACTACAAACTTCCCTCCAGTCCAATAAATATCAATTGGATGCTACTGTCTATTTACTATCACTCAGTCAATTTTGTACTGACCCTTTTATACCGTGACATTTAATTTTTCTAAAATATCTGTTGTGTGGCACCTTCTGGAAATCTATGCACACCACATCAATGTTATCCTCATCAAGCGTTTATGATACCTTTCAAAAAACTCCAGCAAGTTACTTAAATGCTCTTCCCCTTTAGAAATCTGTACTGATTCTGCGTAATCAACCCATCCTTTCCATTATGACTGCTGACATTATCCAAAATAATTGTTTCTAGAAGCTTCTCCAACATTAGATTTGTAGCATGTATTTGCTGGGATTACCTTTACAACCTTTCTTGAACAAATCTGTAATATTTGCTCTGAAAACAAAAAATGCTGGAAATCACAGTAGGTCAGGGACCATCCATGGAGAAACAGCAAGCTCATATTTCCAATCAAGATAACTCTTGGTCAAAGCTAATATGAAGTGTGGAGGGTCAGAATTTATGCAACAGTGGGGAGGGGGCCGGTGCAGGACTGCTGGGGTAGAAAGGGTGTTGATAGAGTAGATTAAGTAATCAGAATGTGAGAAAGACAGAACAATGGTGTGTCTGACTGCCAGACTGTCCCACTGGAGTGGAGGGTGGGAGAGAAGACATGGTGACATAGAATGTAACAAGTAAAGCTAAAAGGGGAAGGATTGGGAGTGAGATATTTGTAATATTTGCAATTGCCTAACCTTCTGGCACCTCCCCTGAATCCAGGAAAGACTGAAAAATTATTGCCAGTATTTATCATCAGTGTTACCTTTTCCCATCTAATTTTGGTCGTTAATATGACCCGTGACAATTCTAGTGCCCTTGTCACACATCCAAAATGTGTTCCAATTTATACTTTGTCCTATAATGGTATAATATCCATCTGTGATTTCTTTCCCCTGCTTTTCCTTATTTCCACTCAAACTGATTCCAATCTAGTGCACCCATACCACAGAGTTTTGAAGAAGTCAGACTGGATTAGAAACATTAACTCTGTTTCTCTGTCCAGAAATCCTACCACATCCACTGAGTTTCACCAGTAGTTTCTGTGTATGTTTTAGATTTCCAGTATCTGCAGTGTTTTGCTTTCATTCATTGATTTCCTTTTGTGCTGTCTCCTCACCTATGTTCGATAGGTGTATTCAGATAAAGACCTTTAAGCTTTTTAACCATTATAACTCACTCTTCTGCCCATATTTTCTACCCCTCATCACCATCGCTGCATTTTCACTACCCCAGCACCTCTCGTTTGTTTTTCCCCAATTTTAAAACTCCCCTTCATATGAACCCTCCCACCTACTGATTGATTGGTTTAAATCCGTATCTGCAACCTTAGTTCCGCGAATCGTCATGACATCTGCCCCATCACATCCCCACGAACGGAGGAGCTTTCATCAAGATTTGACTTCAGTAATGTAAAGGGGGAAGGATTGTTTAAAGTCCCGGTGCAAAACCGATGTAGCTACTAACTTTCACATTCCATAGATTAACAACTAGAATCATTCATTCATTAATACATAGTTTGTTGTCAGTTGTTTTCTTGGACTGCTCCTTGATAACCCAATGCTTTAACTGAGTTTTGCACTGGCATGTGTTTTGGATGCAGGGTCCCTTTAATTAGGATTGTACCACCTCATGCACAGAAGAGGGTGTGTGGTCGGTTTCATTCAATTGCCGTCATTGCTGGCTCTTTGATTGTTTAACCCCTCGATATGACCAACTCGGTACTATAGTAATGTGAAGTCTCCCTGCATCTCTGCTGCCCAAGACTTTCCGGTTTTTCTTTTTAAATGAATGTACTGGGTTCTCTTTCCCCCTTTCTGCTGTTGTCTGCTGAGCTGGGGCAGGTTGGCGCCATTCAGAGTGAGGAAGGATTGTCACAATTTGGGTGCTGCAACATTGTATCGCTGAATAGATACTACATTGACATCAGGTCTGCCATGCCCAACAAGCGGAACACAAAGAAGGACTTGCACTCTAACCAGTGGGTCCTGTTGGCACAAGGTAATCAGAAAATGGCATGGGCTAAACATGGAGGTTTTAATCAGTTGTTGGCGCTCTTTCCTCAGAGTCTGGTTCTGAGTTCAAGTCCCACGACAGAGTTTTGGGCACAAAAGTCCAGAGTGGGTACTGCACTCACTGTCAGAGGTGCAGTATTTTCCAGGTCCTGCGGGGGGACATAAATAAAACCTCAGCGGCACTATTTTGTAAAACAAAAGAAAGCAGGCACATTCTCCCCGGTGTCCAATCACTCTTAAAAACAGGCTTTCCGGTACTTCTCTCGTTGCTGTGTATGGGATCTTGCTGTGTGGGAATTGGCTACCGAATTCTCTTCACTACAATAGTGACTACATTTCCAAAATTGCTTCGTTAATCGTAAAGACCAGCTTGAGATGGGGAAGGGTCCTGTATTATTGCAAATACTATCTTTCAATTGGGAGATTTTTAGGAAGTGTGTTGGTTTGGGTTCCTTTTTTTGCTATATGCAGTTAAAAACTCCTCTTGTGCCAAGTCACTGCAGGTTACAGCATTAATTCTGACTGCTCTTCATAAAATATACAATCATAGACTCTGGAACAGTGTGAGGATCAAAGGGAGCGAATACCCCTTTTTCTCGTGATTAAGGAACTGAATGTCCAACCTTGATCCAATATTCTCTGCCACTGACTCAGGCAGGATGTTGAGGAAAGGGTACATTCCTTTGAAACCGGGGAACTGGGAATTCAGCAAAATTAAACATTTTGTATTAAGTTTCTTGTGTACACTAAAAAGCTCCAAAGTGTGTTAATATATCTGAATGACATTGATTTTACGCATTGTGATATAGTCCCTAATGTAGCTATTGAAATGTAGTTTCTCCTAAATATCGACTTGCTCATAAATTCTAATGTATTTCAGAATTATAGAAATTAGACGTAAGTGCAACATGGGAAATGTATACAAATATAAGAAAGCGAATGTTTTCAGCAGAACAGAAATGTCTAAACAATAGTGGCAAAATCAAGTTTAACAACAGTAATGCTGTAAGGTATTGCATAAATTTAAAGTTTTACGGTGAGCAAAGGCCTTCATTAGTTCCTGTGCAAACATTTGCCTGTGCAGACTTCTGCCTTGTCAGATGATGGACAAAAGTGAGGACTGCAGATGCTGGAAACCAGAGTTTAGGTCAGAGTGGTGCTGGAAAAGCACAGCAGGTCAGGCAGCATCCAAGGAGCAGGAAAATCGACATTTCGGGCAAAAGTCCTTCATCAGGAATAGAGGCAGGAAGCCTCCAGGGTGGAGAGATAAAGGTTTGTACTGGTCAACTCCATAAGCCTCTCCTAGTACGCAGCCACGCACAGTTTGGAATAGCAAAATGATGTATTCAATGGAGGTTGAAACTTACATTAGGGATGTGATTTTCAGGGGGAATGAATATTTAGTTCAGTTTGTTCTTGGGAGGGCTGGAATTTATTGTCTATCCTTTAACTGCTCTTGAAGAGGTGTCGACCACCTTCAGTTGCTTCTTGGTAGCAGTTTAATACATTAGCTTGCTTGGGAAGTTAATACCATATTACCAATATTGCTGCAGTCATATACGTAAACTTTATTTTTATGTATATTTTACACAAAGTTGTAAAACCATCTTTGAGGAGCAACTGGCTGTTGTCAAATCTGAGCCGCTCTCATTTCCAAATCGGATTAATTCCTGCGTAGTAAGTTGAGTTTTTTTGAGGAACGAACCAAGAAGATTGACGAGGGCAGAGTGGTTGACATTGTTTACTTGTGCTTTAGTAAAGCCTTTGACAAGGTTTGCATGATAGATTGATTAGTAAAGTTAGATTCAGAATGAGCTTGCCAATTGGATTCAAAATTTGCTTAATGGCAGAAGACAATGATGGTACAGGGTTATTTTTCAGAGTGGAGGCCGATGACCAGCAGTGTTCCACAGGGATTGGTACTATGTCCACATTTATCATTTATATAAATGATTTGGATGAGAATTTAGGAGTCATGGTTTGTAAGCTTGTGGATGACACCAAAATTGGTGCTATAGTTGACAGTGAAGGAAGTTAAAGAAGA
This sequence comes from Chiloscyllium punctatum, assembly GCF_047496795.1. Classification (NCBI taxonomy): domain Eukaryota; kingdom Metazoa; phylum Chordata; class Chondrichthyes; order Orectolobiformes; family Hemiscylliidae; genus Chiloscyllium; species Chiloscyllium punctatum. Next base: position 5,954,081 of record NC_092753.1, on the reverse strand, counting down.
TTACAAAGAGATCTCGATTAATTGGGTCAGTGGGCTGAAGAGTGGCAGATAGAATTTAATTTGGATAAATGGGACGTGATGCATTTTGTTCGAACAAACAAGGACAGGATTTGTACAATCAAAAGTAGGTTTCTGGGTAATGTTCCCAGCCAGTCCCAACCAGTACCCTTCCATTGACACCCTCATCCGCCATGATGATCTGGTCCTCACCCTTAACAACTTCTCCTTCTAATTCTCCCACTTCCTCCAAACCAAAGGGCTGGCCGTGGGACCCAGCTCTGCCTGCCTCTTCGTCAGGTATAGGGAACAGTTCATCTTCCGTAGCTACACTGGCACCACTCCCCACCTTTTTCTCCGGTACATCGATGACTGTATCAGCACCACCTCATGCTCCCATGAGGAGGTTGAATAGTTCATCAACTTCACTAACACCTTTCACCCCAACCTTAAATTCACCTGGACCATTTCAGACACCTCCCTCCCCTTCCTGGACCTCTCCATCTCCAGCAACCGACTAACCACAGACATCTATTACAGACTCATGGACCCGCATGGCTATCTAGACTGTATCTCCTCTCACTCTGCCTCTTGTAAAAATGCCATCACTTATTCCCAACTCTTCCGCCTCTGCTGCATCTGTTCCCAGGATGACCAATTCCACCATAGAAATTCCCAGATGGCCTCCTTCTTCAAAGATCACAATTTCCCCTCCCATGTAGTCGATGATGGCCTCCAGCACATCTCCTCCACTTACCGAACCTCCAACTTTGAACACCACCCCTCCTAACGAACAAAGACAGAGCCTTTCCCCCCCACACCCCACCTCAGTCCTCACCTTCCACCCCACTATACTCCATCGTATCATCCTCTGCTACTTCCGCCACCTACAAACAGACCCCACCACCACGGATATATTTCCCTCCCAACCCCTATCAGCATTCCAGAGAGACCATTCCCTCCTCCACTCCCTTGACAGATCCTCACTCCCCACCAGCCCTCAACCGACTCCTAGCACCTTCCCCTGCCACCAGAGGAAGTGCAAAACCTGCGCCCAAATCCCTCCCCAACCTCACCTCTGTCCAAGTCCCCAACGGATCCTTCTACATCCTTTCGGTGGCTCAGTGGTTAGCTCTGCTGCCTCACAGCGCCAGAGACCCGGGTTCAATTCCCGCCTCAGGCGACTGTCTGTGTGGAGTTTGTACATTCTCCCCGTGTCTGCGTGGGTTTCCTCCGGGTGCTCCGGTTTCCTCCCACAGTCCAAAAATGTGCAGGTTAGGTGAATTGGCCATGCTAAATTGCCCGTAGTGTTAGGTAAAGGGGTAAATGTAGGGGAATGAGTCTGTGTGGGCCGAAGGGCCTGTTTCCACACTGTAAGTGATCTAATCTGACAGAAATTTACCTGTACCTCCACAACTATCATCTACTGTATCCGTTGCACCCAATGTGGTCTCCTCTACATCGGGGGACAGGACACCAACTTGCGAATCATTCGGAGAACATTAATTGAATTGAATTTGTTATCCCATGTACCAAGGCACAGTGAAAAGCTTTGTCTTGCGAGCGATACAGGCAGATCACAGAGTTAAATAACATAGATAAGTAAATAATAAGTATTCAGCGGGAAAAACAAAAACACAGGTAGTCCATTCAGGATTCTAACAACAGTAGGGTAGAAACTGTTTTGAAACTGGCTGGTGTGTGTGTTCAGGCTTCTGTACCTTCTCCCTAATGATAGAGGTTGTAGAAAAGTATTGCCAGGGTGGGATGGATCTTTGAGAATGCTGGCGGCCTTTCCTTGATAACGGGCATGATAGATGGATTCTGTAGATGGGAGGTTGGCCTTTGTGATTGTCCAGGCCGAGTTCACCACTCTCTGTAACCATCTCCGATCTTGAATAGTACAGTTACCATGCCAGACAGTGATATATCCAGACAGAATGCTCTCGACGACGCACCTATAAACGTTGGCCAGGGTATTCGCCATCATGCCAAATTTTCTCAGCTGCCTGTTGAAGAAGAGATGTTGGGCCTTTGTAACCAGTGCGTCCACATGAAGAGTCCAAGAAATCTTATTGTGGGTGACCACTCCCATGAGCTTGACACTCTCCACTCGTTCTAACTCTGTGCTGTTAATGTGTAGGGGTGGAATGAGTAAAATCCCGCCAAAAGTCAATAGTGAGTTCCTTGGTTTTGCTGTCATTGAGAGCTAGGTTGTTCTCAGTGCACCATTTTTTTCATGTCTTCCACCTCCCATGTGTAGTCTGTTTTGTTGCCATCTGAGATTTGACCGACTATGGTGGTGTCATCAGCGAACTTGCAAATGGCATTAGTCTGGTATTTGGCGACGCAGTCATGGGTATACAGTAGGGGGCTGAGTATGCATCCCTGGGGGCTCCAGTGTTGATTGTTAGTGAGGATGAAATATTGTCCCCAACCTTCACTGATATTGACCTGTGCGTCAGGAAACTGAGGATCCAGTTGCAGAGAGTGAGGATTAGTCCGAGATTCTGGGACAACCGCATCAAGCAGCTCCACTGCCCTGTGGCTATACACTTCAGTTCCACCTCCCACTCTGCCAAGGACATGCAGGTCCTGGGCCTCCTCTGTTGCCAAACTCTAACCACCTGACACCTGGAGGAAGAACGCCTCATCTTTCACCTTGGGATTCTGCAACCTCACGGGATTAATGTCGATTTCACTACTTTCCTCATTTTCCCCCCCCCCCCCACCCATTTTATCCCAATTCCAAGCCTCCAACTCAGCACCACCCTCTTGACCTGTTCATGTCTTTCCCATCTATCCGCTCTACCCTTCCCTCTATCACCTTCTCCCCACCTTCATCTACATATCGCATTCTCAGTTACCTTCCCACCGCCCTCCCATTTATCTCTCAGCCCCCGGCCTACAAGCCTCATTCCTGATGAAGGGCTTTTGCCCGAAATGTTGATTCTGCTGCACCTCGGATGCTGCCTGACCATGCTCTCGACTCTGGGTAGTGCTGTAGAGCAGAGAGACGTAGGGGGTTCAGGTACATAATTTTTTGAAGTTTGCATATAGGTAGGGTGGTTAAGAAGGCATTTAGCACACTTTCCTTCATTGCTCAGACCTTTGATTAAAGGAGCTGGGACATTACATTGAGGTTGTACAGGATGTTGGTTGGGCCTCTTCTCGAGTACTGTGTTCAGTTCTGGCCTCCAGTTATAAGAAGAATGTTAAGCTGAAGAAAGTTTAAAAAGGTTTTACCAGAGTATTGTGGGGAATTGGGGGCTTTGGGTTATAAGAAGTGGCTGGATAGGCTGAGGCTTTTTTCAGTGGGGCCATAGGTGGTTAAGAGCTGACCTTAATGGAGGTTTATAAAGTCATGAGTGGCTATAGATGAGACGAATGGCAGGTGTCTTTACCCTTGTGTGAAGGGTTTCAAGATTAGAGGGTCATACTATTAAGGTGAGAGGAGAAAGATTTAAAAAGACATGAGGGACAACATTTTTACACAGTCGTTCATGTATAGGATGAACTTCCAGAAGAAGCGATGGATGTGGATATAGTTACAATGTTTAAAAGACATTTAGATAAGTTCATGAATAAGAGAGGTTTGGAGGGATATAGGCCAAGTGCAGACAAGTAGGATGAGTTTAATTTGGGATTATGGTCGGCATGGATTGTTTGGACTGAAGGGTCTGTTTCTGTGCTGTATAACTATAAATCCACTCAATACGTCTTCAGCAGGCGTGTCTCATTGTTTTCTGATCGTGCCGATTGTATTTTGATTTCGTTGCTCCTGTCTTGCTCTACAGGAAGCAACTGCCACTGTTTTAATTTCATAAATTCACATGCAGAGGGAGTGACATACAACCAGTGAAAAACTGGTACTGATATTTTGCCAGAATGGACGTCTCTATTCTGGGTTAGCCCACAAACTGACCTATGGAACAGATGGCTCCTGTGCATCAGTTGGAGACATTCTGGTGAGATTGTTTAATAATGGGTCTCTGCTGACTGTAAGAACACAGAAACCTGGCACTGTCTCCTATGAGGAATCCCATAATGTGCCACACTTGGGAGATCTTCAAATAGTTCACTCTGTTTGTTCTGAGTGAAGTTGAGCTGTGCATGACAGGTTTGACTTGTCATCTTTGATTGGTCAGTTGAGGTTTGGATGCCAATGTGAGGTGACTGTCCCTAGATCCTTGTCCACGTGTTTTCCATTTTGGAATCTCTGTGTTGGGATTTGTTGAAGGTGGAGTTGACCTTGACTGCGATGACCTTTGTGGCATATTGCCTGCTGACACATTGAGACTGTCACATGAGCACAGTCACTGGGCCCTGATCCCAGACAGAGGCTGGGAGACTGTGCGTCTCAACATGACTTTGTGATTTGTGATGTTCTTTCTAATCGTAAATCTCACTTCTGCTATTCAGCCTCGTTAATAACTTTATATGACTTGAGATTTTAAATTAACATCTCATCTTACAGTATCTTCCCTTACCACCTTTGCATTTGTTTGTATTCTGGTGGTTCACCTTTAGTACATGAAATATGCACTATTGATGAACCACACTTGATGAAATATGCATCAACATGAGACCAGCTGTTTGCTGGCGTTTTACTCTGTTCATGCAAGTGCCGAACCTGAGGGAAAACAAGAGCATTTCTCATTGTTAGAATGCTCTTGGATACTGTGGTATTCAAACCGTAGCTTCCTATTGCTAGGGAATCACCGAGCCAAACATCACAGGAGAGCACAGAATCCAAAATTGGCTTGGAGACAGTGGGTGGTGTTAGAAGGCTATATGTGTGACTGGAGCCCTGTGTGCAGTGGCATGCAGCAGGGGTCACTGTAGGTCAGTGATTGTTTGTGATATTCATAAGTGATGTAGGTGAGAATGTGGAGGGTGGTGGTATATGATAAGTTTATGGATGATACAAAGATTAGCTGGATGGGTGACGGTGAGGTGGAAGGTGTTAGATCATAGGAAGATAGAAATAGATTAGGCAGATAGTAGCAGATGGAGCTTAAACCTGTTAGGTGTGAGGTGGAAGAGGGAGCAAGACAAAGTGGTACCCATGAATGGCAAGACATTAGGAAGCTCAGAGGAACAGAAGGATCTTGGAGTGTTTGTCCACAAATGTCTGCAAGTGTTAGGACTGGTTGATAGTGTAGTTAGGAAGGCATACAGATCACTTGCCTTTTATCAGTCATGGCATAGATTGTAAGAGCAGGAAGGTCATGAGAGAGCTGTACAGAACTCTGGTTGGGCCACAGTTGGAGAACTGTGTGTTTTTGGCCCCCCCACTTTAGGAAGGATTTGATTGTATGCAGTGGGTGCTGAGGAGCTTCACCAGGATGTTGCCAGAGTGGAGCCTTTCAACGATGAAGAGAGGCTGGATAAGCTCAGGTTGTTTTCCTTGGAGCAGGGAAGGTTGGAGGTGAACCTGATAGATGTGTATAAGATTACAAGGAGCAGGTGAATAGAAAGCAGCTGTTCCTCTTAGTTGAAGGGTCAGCAACAAGGGGCCATGATTATAAAGTGAACAGCAGGAGGTTTAGAGGGTATTACAGGAGAAGAAATTTCACCCAGAGGGTGGTGTGAATCTGGAATGTACTACCCAAGAGGGAAATTGAGGTGGGAAACCTCACAATGTTTTAAAAAGTACTTGGATGAACACTTAACATATCATAACATTCAAATCAATGGCCTGGTGTGAGAGAGTGGGGCCAGTGTAGGTAGTTGTATATTTTTGGCCATACAGACTTGATGAGCTGAAAGGCCTCTTCTGTACTGTATAATTCTATAACTATCTGACCTATAATGGCTATGCTTGTGTTTTTTTAGAAAAGCTATCCCATCAGTATCAGTTTCATTTCCCAGATCATTTCCTTTGGTCATGAAGTTATTTTCTCCCTGTCTACATTTATAACTCCCTTTTGAAATTTGCTGTTGCAACTCTTCCCACCACTTTTTCAGGCAGTACGTTCTGTAGTAAGTTGCGGTGTAAAAACAAGTTCCTCTCATCTTCCCTCTGGTCCTTTTTGCCATTCTGTGTCCGGTGACCGTGCAACCCGTCAGAAGTTTCTTCAAAATTTCTTCTGTCAAACCCACTTGGTAATTTTGAATGTCTTTATTTAATCTCCTTTCAATGTTCACTAATGTATGGAAAACAATTTTCAGCTTCTCCACTCTCTGCACAGAACTGGTCCCTCATCACTGGTGCCATCCTGGGGAGTCTCCTTTGCATTGTTTTTATTGCCCAAGACTTGAGATCAAGAGTAATGGCAGTGCTTCTTTCTTAGGTGGTCTAGTGGTTTCTGTGACATTTGTTTGCTGTGTCAAAAATGCTATGCAAATGCAATTATTGTGGTGAATTTGAACTGTAATTTGGGACACTCCTACCATTGCAAGGCACCTTGCAGGAGGTATATGACATACCTCAGAGGAGCTTTTGTGCACCGGGTCATTACCTGAGTGACAGGATTGTTTTATATTAAGGTGCAGTCCAAAGTGCTTTGCATCAACTCCGTGATAATAGAAATCCAATCCTGGGCAAGGTCATATCATGGTTTCCCCTGCACAGCAAAACAGGTTGAACATGCTGACCAATTTAGCTGTAGAGGTCTGGTCATTTTTTCAGAGGTGAAGCCAAAGTGTGAAGATGGTGTGTATAGAAACCTTTTGACACTTGTTCTGTTTACTGGACTGATTTCTATTCACTTCTTTTCTACCCCAACCTTCCTGTTTCAGAGTCTGTCATTGATGTACCAGACAAGGCTGTCTGTGGACCTGTTTTCACCCGGCTAAGGAATCCCAAAACAGGCAAGTGTGTTATTGACGTGATCAGGTGTCACCTATGATATATATCAGATGTGATGGTAATGGTTTGTTGGTACTAAGGATATGGAGTCCATGATTGAACTAGATGGATGCTAAGTTATCTCTGATGAATAAGGAAACCCAACCACCTGGTACGTGCAGTGTAATTCGGTGCTGGGCATGTTGGAGCCAGTGTACTGTAGTACTGTCAGTTACTGACAATTTATTTGTAACTACACTTTAAACAGTTCTTTTTCCTAAAAGGCTGTGGATGGCAATGGTAGCTTTCAGTCTGAGATTGGTACATCTTTTGTTGGTTACGGGTAATGAGGGAAAAGGAGCCAAGTTGAGTAAATGGGGTGAGTTATAGATCAGCGATGATCTACGTGGTGAGTGGTTGGCCTACTCCTGTTCCTATTACGCCATCATTGATTGCATAGAATTTACAGCACAGCGCAAGCCGTTCAGCTGAACTGGTCCTTAATGCGCCAAACAGCCCTCCCATCCCTCTTCATCAAACCCTATCAGCATGTCTTTTGATTTCTTTCTCCCACACGTTTACCTAGCTTCCTTTAAATACTTATATCAACAAATCATATTTGTGGGACCCTTACCTTCCAGAGTTTCCTGCCCAAAGGCAGGGACTGACCCCCAGTGCTACAACTGCCACCATGACCAAGTTGATGAGGCAGGTCTTGAACCCATGAGAGAGAGAGATTGAGAGTCCTTCATGCTAACCTTTACTGGAGTGGGAATAGCACCCATTCTGCATCACAAATCAACCAAACAGCCAAGTGGCCCCAAATTTACAGGTACAGGTTGGTTGTTTGGATAGTGAATCAAACAGATAACTGTCCAGGATAGAAGCAAAACACTGCAAATGCTGCAAATCTGATGAAACCTCATCAGCCTGAAATGTTAACCCACTTTCTCTGGCTCTATATTCCTCAATAAATTTCACTAGTAAAGTATCTATTGACTTTGGGTTTAAAATTATTATTGAGTTCACGTTTGTGGTTATAAGAGAGTTCCACACAGCTACTGATCTTTGTGTTAAATGTATTTACTAATTTATCTCATGAATGGCCTGACTGATTTTTATCGGTCTATTACAATCCTGCATCACTCTTTCCTCCTAACCCTGCAAATTATCCTGTTACCTGTGGAAATCAAATTCCCTTTTGGAAGTTCCATTTGAATTATCTTCCCCTGCCGCAGTGCATTTTAGAGCATAACAATTCTCTGTCTGAAAAGAATTCTCAATTGGCATTGGAACTAAGGCAGAATTATCTTAAAACTGTATGTGGGTTGAATTACCTGTACATTAAAATTGCTTGGTATTTCTAATCTCTCACACTGTTCTGTATAATTGTAGAATGGACTTACAAAATATTACTTATTCCCCCTCTTCTCCAGGCACTGCTGCTTTGTACCTTTTTAATAGTGGTGCCAGTCAAGTGTATGAAGTGAAAGCTTTTGATGAAGCGTATCGTTCATGGTTTATTGGTCAGTCGGTTCAGCATGGTGAGTACTCTGGTTATTTGAGTATCTTTGATACCATTCACTAATTTGTCACACTTGATAAACAGTGGCATGAAGTACGGGTCCGCAATCCTTTATCCAAAACCCTCGGACCAGCTGGTTTTCGGAATTCGGAATTTTTCGGATTTCAGAATAAGTGACAGTTTAACGGTGAAATTAAAAAAAGAACCGAACAGTTGACGCACCTGTGAGTACTACGGGCACCTGAGACAGAATTGACACCTGCCAGTACAGGGTCATGCCCCCATGTCGCATCTGAGTGATGTGGGTCAAGTGGATGTGGAATTCGATTAACTGTTTGCACACCAAACAACCTTGTTAATGCGGAAAAAATGTGGACTCCCCCACCCCAGGGAAAAGCCTTTGTCTATTTATCCTATCCATGCCCCTCATGATTTTATAAATCTCTATAGGGTCACCCCTCCGCCTCCGCACTCCAGGGAAAACAGCCCTAGCCTATTCAACCTCTCCCTATAGCTCAAATCCTCCAACCCTGGCAACGTCCTTGTAAATCTTTTCTGAACCCTTTTTCAAGTTTCACAGCATCTTTCTCATGGGAAGGAGACCAGAATTGCACGCAGTATTCCAAAAGTGGCCTAACCAATGTCCTGTACAGCTGCAACATGACCTTCCAACTCCTGTACTCCATACTCTGACCGATAAAGGAAAGCGTACCAAACGCCTTCTTCACTATCCTATCTATCTGCGACTCCACTTTCAAGGAGCTATGAACCTGTGCTCCATGGTCTGTCCCTTTTTCCCAGGGTGGAGGGGTCAAGTACTAGGGGACACATGTTCAAGGTGCGGCAGCGGGGGAAAGTTTAAAAGAGATGTGTGAGGCAGGTTTTTCACACAAAGGGTGGTGAGAGCCTGGAAGGCACTGCCAGAAGAAGTGGTGGAAGCAGACACAATAGCGGTATTCAAGATGCCCCTGGATGAATACATGAATAGGAAGGAAATAGAGGGATACGGATCCTGTAAGTGAAGACCGTTTTAGTATGGAAGTCAAAATGTGACAGCGCAGGCTTGGAGGGCCGAAGGGCCTGTTCCTGTGTTGTATTGTTGTTTGTTCTACTACCTTCCCCCAAACAATTCCTGTGAAAGAGGGCTTAAAATAAGGGTGCCAAGTGACAGAGAAACTGAGCAAGAATAACTACATGTGGGAGATTTGGGACAATTTGTAGTGAGCAGAATAAGCACTGAGATAGGCAATGGTGGAGGTGGCTCCAAATTGGCACTGATTGGGTCATGTGCAACTACATTGACCCAGTGTGAAATGGCATCAAAATGGTAATTCCAGTGCTGAGTCTTATCCTGACCTCATAGCTGCAATGTTAAAGAGGAACAACTTAAAGCAAGGGCTTACAGTAATGCCCTTCATGAAGAAAACCTGCTCCTCCCATTGGAGGCCTGTGCTCAGTGCAGGGATCATTGCTGTGTCTAACTGCTGTTTGTTATTCATATAAGCAATTTGGATGAGAATTTAGGAGTCATGGTTGGTAAATTTGCGAGTGACACCAAAATTGGTGCTATAGTGAAGAAGGTTATCTAAGATTACAAAGGAATCCTGATCATTTGGATGAATGGACTGAGGAGTGACAGATGGGGTTTAGAGTCATGGAGACCTACTGCACAAAGACAGGCCCTTTGGCCTAAACTGGTCCATGCCGACCAAATTTAAATCCACACTAACCCCATTTCCCTGGCCTTGGCCTATATTTTTCTAAACCTTTCTTATCCATGTATTTGTCGACAATACTTTTAAATGCCATTAATGTACTTGCTTGAGCCACTTCCGCTGGCAGCTCATTCCATATGTGCACCACCCTCTGTGTAAAAAAAAAAGTTGCTCCTCAGGCTCCCCTTTATTATTTCCCCTCTGACCTTAAACTGATGCACTGTAGTCCTCAATTCCTAATCCTGGGAAAAATATTGCATGTGTTCACCCTATCCATGCCTCTCATGATCTTATACACTTCCATAAGATTCCCGTCAGTCTCCTCGGCTCAACTGAAAAAAGTCCTAGCTTGTCTATCCTGTCCGGATAACTCAGACCATTGAATCCAAGCAACATCCTTGTAAATTTCTTCTGCACCCTTTCCAATTTAATAGCATCCTTACTAACAAACTTACTAACTATGCCTTGTACATTTTCATCTAAAGCATTGATATAGATAACAAACAACAATGAGCCCAGCACCAACACCTGAGGCACTCCGCTAGTCACAGGTCTCCAGTCTGACAAGCATCCTTCCACTATTACCCTCTGTTTCCTACCATCAAGCCAACTTTGTATCCAATTTGCCAGCTCAATCTGGGTTCCATGCAGTCTAACCTTACAGAGCAGCCTATCATGTGGAATCTTATCAAAGGCCTTACTGAAATCCATATAGACTGTGATGAAGTGACCAGAAAGGTTGCTGAAGGCAGGGCGGTAGACAAAGAACTCTTGACAAATTTGTGATGCATGATCTCCCACTCACAAAGCCATGCTAACTACTCCTTATCAAACCCTGCCTTTCCAAATGCATGTATATCTTCCCCCTCAGCATCTTCTCAAGTACCTTACCCACCACAGTTGTTAAGCTTACTGGTCTACAGTTCCCAGGCTTTTCTTTGCAGCCCTTCTTGAATAATGACTCAGCATTCGCTGCCCTTCTGTCTTCCAGAACCTCATCCGTGGCTAACGATGATGCAAAAATATCAGCCAGGGCCCTCGCAATTTTTTCTCTAGCCTCTTGCAGTGTTCTTGGATATATCCAGTCAGGACCAGGAAATTTATCCACCTTCATACATTCTAGTACATCCAACACCACCTCTACTGTGATATGGACTGTCCCCAAGATGTCACCACTAACTTCCCCAAGTTCCCAAGTCTTCATGTCTTCCTCCATAATAAACACAGAGGAGAAGTATTCATTGAGGACCTTGCCTATCTCCTGTGGTTCTACACATACATGGCCACTTTGGTTCTTGAGGAGCTCTATTCTCTCTCTAGTTATTATTTTTCCTTTAATATACTTACGAACCTCTTTGGATTCACTCCAACAATCTCAGCCAAAGCTCTCTCATGCCCCCTTTTCATCCTCCTGATTTTGTTCTTGAGTAATTTGGATAAATGTAGAGTAATGCATATTGGTAAAACAAACAAGGGCAGGACTTGCACAGTTAATAGTCAGGCCCTGGGTAGTGTTGACAAACAGAGAGATCTAGTGGTTCAGGTTCATCATTCTTTGAAATTTGTGTCACTGGTAGACAGAGTGATTAAGGAGGTGAATTGCACGCTTGCCTTCATTGCTCAGATTGTTGAGTGCAGGAGTAGGGATGTCATGTTGATGTTGTACACTACGTTGGTGGAGCTACTTTTGTAAGACTGTGTACAATTCTGGTCACCCTGCTGTAGGATTGATATTATTAAATTGGAGAGGGTTCAGAAAATATTTACCAGAATGTTGCTGGGAATGAAGGGTTCGAGTTGTAACAAGAGGCTAGATAGGCTGGGTCATTTTTCACTGGAGCATAGGAGATTGAGGGGTGACCATATAGAGGTTTATAAAATCACAAGGGATGTAGATAAGGTGAATAACAAAGGTATTTTCCCTGGTGTAGGGGAGTTCAAAACTAAGTAGCATAGTCTCAAGTTGAGAGGCAAAAGATTTAAAAAGAACCTGAGGAGCAACTTTTATTCACAGAAGGCGGTTCGTATGTGAAACGAATATTTAAAAGACATTTGGTCAGCTACATGAATAGGAAAGGTTTAAAGGGATATGGGCTAAACCCAGGCAAGTGGGACTGGTTTATTTTGGGAAACATGGTTGGCTTGGATGAGTTAGACCATAGGGTCTGTTTCCATGCTGTATGACTCTGTGATTCCCGTGTATTATTAAAATGGTTGATACTTCACTGACCCCTGAAATAGCTTGTTGTCAGGGCAGCTGAGTATGGACAATGAATATGAGCTTTGCCAGTGGCGCCAAAATCCAAAGAATGGATTTGAAAATTCCACAAACAGCAATAATTTGCTTTCAGTGGCTCTAATAGAGGGATAACTGAGGGCACCAAGAGATCTTCCCTGTGCCATCTGACAGGGCGGGCAGTGCCTCTGTTTATTACCCCACCCATGAGGCATCACCTTTGATGTTAATGCACTCCCCCAGCACATGCTGCAGCCTGAGGAATGGGAGCAGCACTTTTCATCTTATGGGGCAGTGCAGTGTGTGCCAGTTGCTTTGCAGGCATGGTGAGGTTTTCAACGGGGTATGTGAAGGAGCAGCTCCCAGCCTCCACCCATACTCTCAGCATAACTTGGAGTGTTTGTACTTTTTCAAAAACGTCTGGCATTTTTGTTTAAGTTATATTTAGCTGTAGCTGGGAATACTTGAAAAAGTAACTGTATGAGAACTTGCCTTAATTCCTAATCCCCCCCCTCTCTTTTATTAAGATGGAAGGCTTCTGTTTGTTACTCCCCTGGATCCATTATTTTTGATACTTCCATACCTTATACAGGCCAATGAGAAGGTGAGTGAAATGTTGTCCTGTAATCAATGCTCAGTTTACATACACTTGGAACTTGAAATACTGAATTAACCTAAGCTTAATATGGTATTCATTCCTTATACTTGTGCTGACTCCTGTCCAGCTTAGATTAGAGTGGTGCTGGAAAAGCACAGTAGGTCAGGCAGCATCCGTGGAGCAGGAAAATCGACATTTCAGGCAAAAGCCCTTCATCAGGAATGAAGGCCTTCAGTCGTGATGAAGGGCTTTTGCCTGAAATGTTGATTTTCCTGCTCTTTGGATGCTGCCTGACCAGCTCTGCTTTTCTAGCACCACTCGAATCTCGACTCTGATTTCTAGCATCTGCAGTCCTCACTTTTGTCCTGTCCAGCTTAGAATATGCATTGATGGTGTGTCTTCTATTGCCAAATGTGTACCACAGACAATAATAAAAAGGCAACCCTGCCACATAAAGGCCATCTCGGATGTAGAGATAACCTGTTTGACCAAAAAAACCTGGATGGCAGGGAACTTGCTGCATCAACGATGGTAACTAAGACCCAGGGAATGAGAAATGAGCAATTCTAATGATAACACCAGCGGATCTGAGCTACATACCGTGCAGATCTGTAGGGGACAGGTTGTTAGAGCTCACAAAGGCCAGCCCAGGATTGGTGGAGTTCAACACCTGAGTCACCACAGTGGAAACAGTGAGACAATCTCAAAGCCAACAGTGTCAGAATGGGCAAGTTGATTCGGTCTTGACTGACACATAGTGTATTTCCATTGAAGCAAAGTAAGAGATATTGATGCTTCCATTGTCAGGATGGAGCATTAAGAGTGCAACTTGTATTTTATATAGCACCTTTAAGACAGTAATATGTTACAGGCACTTGATGGGAGCATAATCTAGCTAAAGTCTAGTACAGAATTGAAAAAGGTTAAGAACTTAAGGGGGAGTGTGTAAAGTGTGTTGAACTCACTCCGCCATTCAATATGATCGTGGTTCATCTTTAGCTTTAATGACATTTTCCTGCTTGCCCTCCCCCCACATCTCTTGATTTCCTCAAGGACTGAAATCCATCTGTCAAACATAAAAACCATCTTGCAACCATTAGGACAGGTGATCAAAAGCTTGATCAAATAGACAGATTTTCAGGACCATCTTAAAGAAAGAGGGATGTAGGGAAGGATGTTGCAGAGGCTAGACAGCTGAAGGCGTGCTTACCAATGATGAGGCAGAGGAGCTGGGGAAGGCTCAAGGCAGGAATTGGAGGTATCCAAGTTCCCTCAGAGTTGTCGATAGAAGGAGGTTACAGTGATAGGACTGTGTGAGATCATGAAAGGATTCAAACACTAGGGTCAATATAGGAAGAGGAGTCATCCATTCCACAAGACTATATATATATATATATATATATATATAGGAGCAGAATTAGACTATTCAGCCCATCGTGTGTGCTCTGCCATTTGATTCTGCCTGATATGTTTCTCAACATTTTCCTGCCTTCTCCCTTGATCCCCCTACTAATCAATAATATTGCTATCCCACCGTTAAATACGCTCAATGACCTGGGTTCCACAGCATCACCACCCTCTGGCTGAAGAAATTCCCCCTTATCTCAGTTCTAAAAGGCTGTCCATTCTCTCTCAGGCTGTGCCTCAACTCCTTGTCCATCCTTCCAGTGGAAACATCTTCTCCACATCCACTCTATCTAGGTTTCCCAATATTGTGTAAGTTTCAATCAGACCTCCTTCATCTTTCTGAACTCTGTTGAGTACAGACCCAGAGACCTCAACTGTTCTTCATATGGCAAGCCCTTCATTCCTGGGATTATTCTTATAAAACTCTTCAGGACTACTTCTGGGGCCAGCATGTCCTTCCTTAGATACGGGGCCCAAACATTCAGGCCCTCAAACCTGATCTGTTATTTGTTTCAATTATAACTGATTTTTATTTTGACTATATTTACCCAACCTTGTTTCATATTCCTTAACATCATTACATAACAGAACAAATTATCAAATTCACTCAAAGTTTTTAATTGACCCAGTCTTGGCAGTTTTTTGGGGCGATGTTTTCACTGTCATTTCATATGAATGTTTTTCGTTATGTCACCCCTGAACAGCCTATTTCAAAGTGGATTCAATCTCCATCTGTTTATTTGATTCCTTTTCATTTTAAACTCAATAAAATTACCTGTAATCTTCACAACCTTCAGTCTTCCATATTCAGGGTAATACTCAAGGATAAAGCTATTAAAGGCACAAGGGACTAAATGGTACACCCTGTTCTGTATTTAAATGTTGGATAAACCATAGGTAAGAACAGCAAGATTTGAGATTCATCCAAATCCATGGGAAATCAATCTATAATTCATATCTGCAACTTCCCCAAAAGTAACATGGTATTCAGCTTGAAAAAAAGGAGATGGTTTGGAGACCATTGCACTAAGTTATTCCAACATCTTCTGGAAGCTATGTGAAGCTGAAATATTGGTGAAAGTGAAATTCAGATGCTGAGATTTAGCCAGAGTATGCATGCCATCTCCCAGTTGATGGAAATTAAAAGTTAGCAGCTGTTAATTTGTTGGGGAATTTGTTGACTTGTTTAATAATTTTGTCACTTATAGTTTTTTGTTCAAACTCTTTCTTTCCCAGCAAGGAAAGTTTCAGCCAGTGGATCAGGTCATAAAGGATGAAGAGTTTCCCAGGTGCAGCAACGTACTGAATTGTACAAGGACTTTGCAATCACTCCACCACATCACTGATGAAAAAGGTACCATGTTAGAGCTCAGGAACTGCTTATGAATCCCTAAGCTGTTCTCTTTCTTACCTTCACCACCCACAGAGGTGATTCTTAATTGGCAGTGGTGCTATCTTATCCCTCATTCCAAAACCAGCTTCACTTAGCACAGTAAAAGGTTTATCTCATGGATTGAACTGCAGCAAACTGGATTTAACCTGGACCTCAGTGATCAAAGGTTGAAAGTTCTCTGTGTGAGAATTTTAAATTTCTGATGCCATCGGTACGATCAGGATGCTGTGACCTCTGTGAGCATGCCTTGGTTCAGTTTGTATTTCAAGTCCAGCGCATCATGCAATTGGCAACACGTGGTTTATATGTGATGCTGTATCTGGAAACTATGTATGAAGTAAGGACACTAAGGATACACTCTGTTATCATGACACAAAAATTATGGGCACCAATCCCACATCAAAGATTTGAGCTGACATTTCAGTGCACTATTGACGGAGTGCTACACTGTCAGAGATGCTTCCTTTTGAGGTGAAATGTTGAGTATAGGTCTTTTCTGCACTTTCATGTTGATGTAAAATATCCAATGGCAATACTTTGAAGAGTGCAGGGAGCGATTCTTCTCTCCCCTCCCCAACATAGTGTTCTGTCTAATACCTAACCTCCACAAAAATCATTAATTCAGATGGTCTGTTGAGTATCATGTCTTGGTTCTTGGGACTTGTTTCTGTGGAGAAATTGACCATTGAGTGCAGTAACTGCACTCCAAAAATATGTGATGTAAAACAGGAGTCAAAGTGACAGAAAATGTTGAGAGCATGGTTAACAAAGCAGAGTATCCTAGACTATATTAAATGGGGCACAGAATACAACAGCAACCAAGTTATCTTGCCTTGTATAACATACTCACTCAACCCCAACTGGACTATTATTCCTAGCTCTGGATATTGCACTGTAGGATGGATGCAAAGGTACTGGAAAGAGCACAGAAGTTTGAGAGAATGGTTCCCTAAATGATGAACTTCAATATCTGAAGATAGATGAGAGATGCTAGGGCTATTTTCCTTAGAGAAAAGAAGGATGAGAGGAGATTTAATAGAGGCATTCAAAATCTTGAGGAACTTGCACAGAATAAATAAGGAGAAACTTTTCTTGCTCACAAAAGCATTGCGAACAAGAGGGCATGATAATTGGCAAATCAAGCAAAAGTGGCATGAGATATACCTCTTTCACAAAGTGAGAGGGTAAGGTCTGACAACTTCAACTGAAGCAGCCAAAACAAAATTAAACTGTTATCCAAAAAAGGAGGAATGTTCTCAGGGCAAGGGAGGGGAATAGCACAAACTGAATTACTCACTTAGAAAGCCAGTGCCGATATGATGGGCTGAATGGCCTCGTGTGCGGTGACAATTGAGATTCGTGACTCACATGGGAGGGATCTACCTGTTGGCAAATAATTACTTCAGGCAGTTACAAACACCACGTGAGTGCTGAACACGGGCAGGTAGTCAACTTGTTCATGGAGCAAGCTTTGTCCTGGACATGTTGATTTTTGTCAATGGAAATAGGTTTTGTTGACATATTTGCAATCGTCTTCTAATGGCATGGTACCCAATTACTAATTCATTTATAGCCTTTCTTCCTTTAACCTTCAGAAATTGGTAATCGGAAGTTTTATAAATATAATCAAGAGAAAACACTTGGGTGGCTAAAGAAAAAGGTAACCTTTTCATTATGTAAGTTAAATTTCTATATAAATGGTCACATGCATTACTTTTGACAGGCTCAAGGCTAGAACTATCAGTTTTGATTTTTAATTTGTTCATGGGTTGGAGATGTTGCTGGCTAAGCCTGCATTCATTGTCCGTCCCTAACTGTCCCAAAATACTGGTGGTGAGCTGCCTTCGTGAACAACTCTTATCTTTGAGGAGTAAATACACCCACTCTGCTGTAAGTTGGGGATTTTCAGGATTTTGATCCAGCAATAGAGAAGGGACACCAATAATCGGGATGGTGAATGGTTTGGAGGAGAAGGCGCAGGTAGTGCTACTCCCCTATGGCTGCTGCTTTTGTTCTCTTTTGGCTGTGGAGGTCATGGCAGTTTGGAAGTTGCTATCAAAGGAGCCTTTGAGAGTTGCTGTAGTGCATTATATAGACAATATACATTGCTGACACTGTGGAGGTGAAAGGATTCAATGTTGAAGATTGTAGTTGGGGTGTCAATGAAGCAGACTGTGTTGTCCTGGATAATGTTGAAACTCTACAGTGTTGTTCAATTTGCAACCATTTAGACAAATGGGCAGCATGTCATAATCCTTCCAACATGCACCTTGTAGAGTTAGACAGGCTTTGGTGAGGCTGGAGGTAACATATTTGCTGCAGGATTCCTGGCCATGGTATTCGTATGCCTGGTCTAGTTCTGTTTCTGGTTAGTGGTTACCCCCGTGCTGTTGATAGTGGGGGATAAAATGACGATAATGCTATTTAATATCAATGAACAATGGGTAGACTCTCTCCTGTTGGAAATGGTCAGTGTCTACCACTTTTGCAACGTAAATGTTACTTGCCACAAATCAGCCAATTATGGACGTTGTCCAAGTCTTCCTGTAAATGGGCACTTAAACAAACACAGAGAATGCTGGAGAAACTCAGCAGGGCTGGCAGAATTTGAGGAAAGAGAAAATCTGTTAATGTTTTGAGTCCAGTCCCGACTGTTTGAAACTGTAGAAAAGTAATTGAATTGAAAAGTTAACACTGATTGCTTCTTGCTTACCATTTGTCACTTCGAACTTGATCTCTGCATTTTTTTTTCGAGATTATTGTTACCACTTACTCTGCATGGCCAGAAACAGAAACAGCAACGCCTCCTTCCTTATAGAAATTCCAGGCATTGCACACCCTGAAAGGCACCAAATTTAGTATCTTGCTTGTTTGAAAGGTTTGCTTTAATATTAATTTCCTGTGTGTTCTGTGATTTCCCCCCTGGTGCAGTTGGTTAAGTTTGTTTGGAAAAGTATTGACTGTATCCTATAGGTTGCATTGGGAATAGTGATCTGATTGTATTCAGTGGAGAAATGATTTTGGAATATTCTTTTATGGTGTAGGATTCAGTCTGCCAAGGTTAGCTTTTAAATATCTTTTATTCTTACAGCAGGGTAAATGCAGAAGAATATTTTTCTCAGCCAAGAATCTTTGTTATTGATTGCTTTTATTTCAGATGTTTATCATCTGCATTACTTTGATGTTATTTGTGCTTTTCTTTGTTTTATTTGCAGTAGTGATTATACAGAGTTTAAGCATTTACGTTCACTTGGCCTTTAAGTTAGCCCACACTCTTCGTGGAACCTTACGATGCTTTGGTTGTGTTTCTTGTTCCAAACAGGCTGAGCAGACTGTCAAAGCACTGAAGAACACCAGTATTTCTGTTGGTGGAGGTGTGCAGTCCAGTATGCTGATCAGAAATAAACCAGTTACAGAAGTGACTGAAGGTTAGTATGTATATGTTGATTAATATACTAATTTTTTTTTTGGTTGAAATAATGGATGAAACAGTGCATTAATCAAGTTATAGTTTTGATGAATGAAGAATGAGTAATCGATACTGTTGGTCGTGTGAGTTGAATACTCATGTTCATGATGTGTACTATGGAATTTTAGCTTTTTTTTATTGTTGTGCTCTGCTATTCTGGTTGTTGGTTAGCTGCTAAAAATGGTGTGGAACACAGAAATCACTGGGTATAGAAAGGAGAGCTGTCTTCTTGGTCAGCTCAGTTAATCAGGATGACCAATCCAAGCCAGCAGATGAGAATCCACCCAATGACTATGAGCTCCAACAAGGCAAATGACACGTGGCAGAGAAGTGCACTGTGAAGGGAGAAGGTGGTGGGGTGGGGGGAGGTAGAAGAGTGGGCATTCACGTAGACAACACAGGAATCTTGGGGTGTGTGGAGGGGGTCAGTGGAAAGTTTTGGTGGAAAGTAGAGATGAGCAGAAGGTAAAGATCTCTTGGGGGAGGGCTAGGGGGTGAACAACAATCATAGAATTCCTACAGAATGACAAATTTGTTCTGATAATTCTGCTCTTATACCCTCTTTGAAGATGTGCATACACTTAAGTGCCACAAGAGTTCCCCATACTTCTTTATTTCAATGTCAAATGCTTACATTCAAGCCCAAATAAAGCCTTTAAATGTGCTATGGGAAGCCATATAAATTCAACTGTGTTTATTTACTTCCTAATTGTCCAGTTTGAACCATCCTTCTTGATTTTTTGCAAAGACCAGTACTGCATTTGTTGCCAGTTACACTAAGACTGAAAGCTGAGTTGTGTTTGTAGAAAATAATAGAAGGACTAGTTCTATTGATGTATGGAAATTTGAATGGTTTTAAACCTTCGTTTGAGCTTGAAAGTAGGCATTGATGCAGATGTTGTTTTAAATCATTGGATGGCTGTCAAGTTATCCAGTGACTGTGGCACAGATGACAGGAATGCAAAGTTAGTAGCTTGATTGAGAGGCCAAAAGGAATGATTTCGTATCTTTAGAAGCCGGTTAAAAATAGAGTCAAAAGCATGAGAATAATGTTAAAGGTTTTCAACATTTTCTCACGGGTATCTTTCTAGCTCCTCTTGTTTTTCCCTTTACCATCATTGTGATGCCATATCCTACTCCAACTTCTTGTTTCATTTCAGGCACTTCCAATTTTTCTTATTCGCTCAAGAAATGCATATAAACAATGTACTTTTTTTGATTGAGTGGGCAGTTTGTTTAAGTGCATTGCCTACTTCAAATATTTTTGCGTAGCTATACAAGTGATAACGTAAAGCAACACCACTTTCAAACTGGCAAATGGCTGTGCAGCTGCGAGGAAACTAGGCCAATGTTCATTGCCATCCTAATTGTTCTTGCTAAGGTGGTGTCAAGTCACCTTGAACTGCTACAGTCTGTGTGGTGAGTGCTGTTGAGGAAGGAGATGCAGGGTTTTGACCCAGAGGCAATGTATAAACAGTGATGTGGATCAAGATCACAAGTGACTTTGAGGGGAAACCTGCAGATGACACTGTTCTGTGCATCCACTGTCCTTGTCCATCTGTATGGTGGAGATCATGGATTTGGAAGATGTCGTGGCAAGTAAGCATGTAGATTGTACACAATTCAGATGCACTGTTTTGTGGACAAATTTGCTTGCAGTACAAAGAAAATTTAGGAAAGCGAGTTGTGATGAGGCTCACAACTGGTTCGATGTGTGGGAAAGAAGCTGGCAGATGGAGTGGGATAATGTGATGTTTACCAGGAAGAGTAGAGGAGTAGAATATTATTTTTAAATGGACAGAGTTTGCAGAGTGCTTCAGTATGAAGCAATCTGGGAGTCTCTAAATACCCCACAATAGGTTAGCACATAGACACAGCATGAAATTAAAAAGAGAAATGGCATTTGGCCTTTTATCCACAAACAGTAACCAGTTAAAATTTGCAATTGTTGAGAAAAAGCATTTGGAGTACTGTGCACAGAACTGATCCCTTTTACTTGGGGGTGGGAGGGGAGCAGTTAGTATCATTGAAGGCAGTTGGTTTACTCCCCTGATTCCTCGGGTGAAGAGGTAATGAGGGAAGATTGAGCAGGTCAGTGGCTTCACTTGTTGAAACTTAGAAAAGTATGTGGTCATGTTATTGAAATACATAACATACTTGATGGGGGCTGGATCCAGATGATGGGAGACTGTTTCCTCTTGTGGGGAATTGCTGAACCAGGGAATACTATTTAAGGTGATGACACAGAGTTCCTTCTCCGGATTTTTACTTTGGATATCTCGAAAACAGAGAGCAGTGGTTTACTTTCTAACTCAATCTTGGAAATATGTTCACACTTTTGATTAAGAAGGAAGTTTGTTGTTTCTAGGAACAAGCAGCAAAGTAAATTCACAGCTCCAATCAGATCTGCCATCATCTTCTCAAATGGCAGAGCGGGCTTTGTCCACTGAATGGCTTGCACACGTGTGCTCCTGGTTCTTGATAGGTTTTGATCATATGATGTAATGATGGTGGATGGATTGAATGTTTAAGATGGTAGTGTTGGAGCTGTGCTTAAAATAGAGTGTTCCATCTTGTTTCTCTCTTGTAGATGATGGACAGGCTTTGGGAAGTAAGAGTTATGACTCATCACAGAATTACCAGCCTCTGAGCTGATCTTGTAATCAGTGTCTAAATCTCTGGTCTAGTTAAATGTCTGGTCATTAGTAAACCAGGATATTGATGGTGAGGGATTCCGTGACAATAATGGCATTAAGTGTAATGAGGAAGCAGAGAGAGCTCCCTCAGCTGGAAAAGGTCATTTTTGGCACAAATATTGCTTGCCATTTATTATCTGAAACCTGAATGTTGCTCAGGTGTTATGCAGACAGACTGCTTTATTATCTGAAGAATTATGAATGAAACTGAACACTATAATCATCAGCAATATGATCACTTTTTTAATTTTATGATGGAGGGAACAGCTGAAAATCGCTGGACCTTGGAAACTGCCCTTAGGAGCTACTGCAGTGTTATTCTGAAACTTAGATTATTAATGTCCAGTAAACACAACTGTTTTCCTTCATGTTAGAGTTTTTCCAATGGTTTGTGTTGACTTTGATATCGGTCAGACTTCTTGATGCCATATTCAGTCAAATGCTGTTTTGATGTCAGTGTCTTTTGGAGCGCCACTCCTTTGTCAGGATGGAGGAGCAGCGCTCTGAAAGCTGGTACTTCCAACTAAACCTGTTGGACTATAACCCTGTGTTGTGTGATTTTTAACTTTGTTCACCCCAGTCGGACACCGGTTCCTCCACATCATGGATGTCAATGGCAACAGTTTGCACTTGACTTCTCAAACTCCCCTTGTTTGTCCATGTTTGGTCAAGCCAGGATGTTGTTGATGTCTCGAACCCTAGCAGTCTCCTGTGCACGCACCATTTTTTCATATCATGTGGAATGAATGCAATTGGCTGCAGCCCGGCACCTGAGATGGTGATTTCAGGAAGATGATCTCTTCTCGTCTGCCTGGGAATCAAACGCTATCTCCTCCTGAATTCTCAATAGCTGCTGCATAACCATCTTCTGATATACACTTCCCACCTAACTCTCACCTTCCCAAGTCCACAGTAATGATGTCAGACACCTCTCAAGCTCAGCAGTGCTAGGTCCCATTGCAGCAGCTGGCAGCACTTCATGTGCTGGATTAGTGGTGCTGGAAGAGCACAGCAGTTCAGGCAGCATCCCTGTGTCTAGTTTTTCAGGACACCAGTTCTGGAGTTCCTCCTTTGAACAGGATATGCACGAGATTGGATTCAGTTTTCCTGCCATGTCAGCTACTGGTTCTTCCAAACGTGGTTTTCTTTGTTGTTATTTAGGCCTCTAGACTGTGTTACTTGTGCTGACAACAACTCAAAATCACAAACCTCTTTTAAAAATAGAACCCCTAACAACTACTGAATATGCTAATCAAGAATCAAAATAATCCACTAAACTAACGCTAACCACCAAAAACCCGATTGATGAATTAATTATCTGCTTGTAATTTGCTCCTATTTCTGCTCTGTGTTGTGACATCACCTTTTTTGAATATTTTGTCTGAATATTGATCTGATTTTGTTTTCTTCAGAGGATTACTTACGTTACGCGCATGGTTTGCTGTCAGATTATATTCCTGCAGATCTAAGCATAGAGCTACGCAAGTTCTTGGAGTAAGTATCAAAGAGTAAAGCATTGATATATGGTTAAACATTATTCAGTCTTTACACCATGAATTTATTTCTTCAAAAACAAGTTGGCTGCTAATTTGATTGTTATGCTAATAGAAAACATTCACCACCACCTTCAATGTACACATTTGCTTGGGTAAACCATTGTCAATTATAAAGGCGCCACCTATAACTTATTGTACTGTTCTGGAAGGTACAGTAAGTGTTGGACCTACATCGTAGGTTTAAATAGCACCTTGGATGTTGAAATCTGTCTCATAGGGCTATGTCAACAAACTCTGACAAAGTCAACAGTAAGACAGACGACCAAAGCTTGGCAAAGAGGTCAGTTTCGAGCAGCATTTTAGAGGTGGTGATGAGCAGTGGAAAGATTTATAGAGAGAGTTCCTGAGCCTGCAACACATACAGCTGAAGGACAGCTGCCAGTAGTGATATTATTGAAAAAAAACCCAGAGATTTACTGGGGGTGGGGGTGGGGAGAGGAGCACAGAGATCTTGGAGTGGTTTAGGGCAGGAGAGAGTTAAAGAGCTGGGGATTGGGAAGCCCTGGAGATAAGTGAAAACAAGGATGAAAGTTTTAAGGCATTTGCGGACTGTGAAGTAGTCTAGGCCAACAAACCTTGGTGATCGCGAGCAGACCTCGGTGTAAACTGGGAGGAAGGCAACATTGTTTTTGAGGAGCTCTAATTTATGGAGGAGGAAACCTCTCCAGTAGCAGTTAAAGTTAAGAGGCACAGTTAATATTTGCAGCAGCAGCTTTATTGAGACCATGATATAGCCAAGTAATGTTCCAGTGGTCGAAGTAGACAGTCATTGTGATGGTAAAATGTGTGGTCTGAGCCATTTTGGGATAGGACACACAACCATGGCCTTCAAACAATTGCCAGGACAAGGTTCGGAAATTGAGTTTCTCGTGGGAGCCAAAGACTGTAGTTTTTATTCCTCAAAATTTAATAGGAGGAAATTTCTGCTTATCCAATACTAGATGTCAGACAAGCTGATGGCAGACCCAGGACAGTGGAAGGATTGAGAATGACAGTGGTGGGTTCATGCTAGGTACCATCCACCTACACTGAAAACTAAAATTATGTTTTTAGATGATACTGAGGGACACCATGTAGATGAGAAATTGGTGACAGTAAGGATAAGTCCTTGGTGGACCCCCAAGAGTGGCAGTTTGATAGCACAAAGAGAAGCTATTTAATTCTATGGTATGACTAGATTGAGAGCATGGAACTAAATGAGTGCAGTCTAGCCCAGCTGGATATTAATGGAAATTTATTGGAAAGAGGATGATTGGATCAATGCCATTAAAGACTGTAAGCAGCTCATGAGTTATGAGGAGGGATATCTTGCTACATTCAGTCATGTTGGGTGTCACTTGAGATGCAAAAACAGATGTTGTGGGTGATAGAATCTGAATTAGAGACAAATAGTGCTGGAAATACTCAAGCAGGTCTGGCAGTGTCTGTAAATGCAGCGACAGATTTGATGTTTCAGCACTGTGGTGCATTCTGACGGAACATCACAGACGTGAAAAATGAACTCTCTTTCCAACTTCACAGATGCTACCAGGCCAGCTAAGTATTTCCAAAGTTTCCTGTTTTAGAATAATAACTGCACTAATGTCTTAAATTGACCAACTGTGAAGCTCTTTGAGACATCCAGAAATCAGGAAAGATGGTTTGTTTAATTCTTGCTTTAACAAAACTGCTAAACCACCTTTAAACTACAGCTGCACACATGGTGTTAATATTTGCAACATCTGTGTATTTGCTTTTATATTAATATTTATATTTCTGTTTGTTAGGTTACCAGCTGTTCCAACAAAAACGGCAGTGGGTGAGCCACCATCAAAGGTTTGTTTCTGTTTTTTTTAGTCACTGTTTTTACTGTTGAAGGCATTTTATAAAAATCCTACAGTAGTATCTTTTATTTTCTCACTCCTTCATTTCCTAAGTTCATGACATCTGAACAAGTAAAGGCACCAATACCAAATCTACCCCCATGATACAAATACAGCTAAACTGCTGGTGAATTAACATACAATGGAAAAAGGCTGCAGAGAAGTGTGGTCTGGTCTCTTACTTCACTTGTTTGTGAAAATATCCATAAAAGGATCTGTTTCCTACACTCCTTTTCATGAGTATTAAAGATTGTGTTCCCCACTGTGTAACAAATTTACTTTCTGACTAGCATTAATAGAAAATGTGCCCAGTAGTATGTAAATGAGAAATCTCTGACTAGCACAAACACTAGAACTGTTCCCTATTTTTAAAAAACATTCATCCCTATACTGATGTAACTGTGACTGAAATGTTTGGTAATGACCATATTATGGTAAAATTTAGTGCTCAATATTTAAGTATTGAAGGATTTTTGTAAGCATTTGAAGAGGTTGCTTGCGCACTGCTGATCTTATGTTCTTGTATAACACCAATTTGAGTTGTTTGGAGGAGGAAAAAGTGGTTTCCACAGCAGGAAAAAGCACTGCTTCATTGTAAGCTATTGCTGGTTGTGTAGACAAGACTTCTGTCTGTGAGACTGTTTCATTGAATATCTGCTCAGAGTTTGCTGAGGCATGAATTGTCTGAAATACAGCCATCGCATGTTTTAGAGATTGTTTTGGCAAAGAGCTTTTCTTTTCCTGAATTGAAGCTCGCATCATGTCAATGTGGCACAACTTGTTGAACAAAAACCTCAAACTGCCATTACAGAAAAGGAAAATATCTGACAAACCAGTGGAGGCTGAAGAGGACTATACCAAGTTCAACTCCGATTCCAAAGAGAAAAAGGTGAGGGGCTTCCTCATTTTGCACTCTCAGCTGTGTTATTGTTTTAACTGCATTTAACATCAGGATCTGAAAGCAAGTTGAATCTCAAGTATCTTAGACACATTAGAATGTATTCTGTCTGCTTTGAGAAGCTACTGTGCACTACTGAGCAACACCGTCCAAATTCCTAGATTCCTTTCCCTTAAAAAAAAGTAGAAAATTGAAGAATAAGCTATTCAGCTCATCAAGTCTGCTACTTCCTGAGGTATGATTACTAGCTAATCCTGTTTCTCAACAACATATCCCATCTCTCTCCATATACCCATCGATTTCAAGGCATTATAGAGATGTCAATCATTTTCTTAAATATATTCAGTAACTTGACCTCCACAGTCTGTTGCAGTGGCATATTCCACAGATTCACCACCATCTTCTGCATGAAGTTGTTTCTCCTCATCTCAGTCAAAAATGGTCTACTGCGTAACCTAACAGCATGGTAGATCACTACCACCACCCCCTACTCTCTCACAGCCAGGGAGAGGACATCATCCCTGCAAGCAGTCAATGAGATCACAGTGGGTCAGGCCGCATCCATGGAGAGAAAGCAAGCTAATGTTTTGAGTCTCGATGACACTTCAGCTGCTTGATGTACCTGATTCTTGCTTCCAATGACCATTGAACAAAGGCACCCAGGTCCCTTTGTACATCAACATCTCCCAATCTCTCACCATTTAAATAATACTCTGCCATTTGTTTGCCTTACTGAAGTGGGCAACATTACACTTCTCCGTGTTATACTGCATCAGTCGTATCTTCACCAACTCACACAAATGTGTCTAAGTCACCTTGAATTCTTTACTTCACCTTCAACCTTCTCAATTTCACTAGTTCTGTGGCATTATCAAACTTGTAAATATTACATTTGATTCCTTCTTCTGAATTGTGATATAAATAGTGACTAACTGGAGCCCAAGCACTGATTCTTGTGGTGTCCCACTAGTCACTACCTTCCATTCTAAAAGTTACCCATTTATTCTTTCTCTGTTATTTGCTAACTAATTATCAGTCCATGCCAATATATTACCCCCCAATTCCATGTGCTTTAAACTTGCACACTAACCTCTTACTAGGGCCTTTATCAGAAGTCTTCTGAGAATCTAAGAACACCACATCCCATTGATTCTCACTTCTTTACTCTACTAGTGTTCTCTTTTTAAAAGAAAACTCCCAGTAGTCAGGCATGATGTCTCTTTCATAAATCCTTGTGGACTTTGTCTGACACTGGATTCTTAGAAAATATCAACAAAGATCCCAGGTTCCCTTTCCAGTCAGTGCTGAGTCTGGAATCAATTAGTATGAGTACCTGAACCAATGAGTCCATTGGTCATTGACCAGTTTTAAATTCAAACTCTATTCAAATGGTTTGCAATCTCTTAAAGAATTTGTAAAACTCATGATATTTAGGAGTAGGAGCTTATAAAGGAAAACAGCAGACTTTAAAAGTACAATACAATCCTGCATAAAGTTTTCTGCAAGCTAAGTTGTAGCCACGTTTTTTTTTGGTAAAACGGTGATCTGCATAATCTCAGCTCTTGGACAATGATGGCTAACAAAAGTCGGAAATGCAATCTTTAAACATTAAGAGGTCACCCAGGACTGAATTGGCATATCGACTTGAAATGTTCTAAATTTGAAACCTACTAATTATCTCTTTCAATGTGTCACAAGTTGTCTGCCGATACCCATGTCCGAAGTTGCAAAAGATGAAATAAATTGTGGAAAGCTTAGGCTAGGGAGTGTGTTGGCTGCGGGGTGGTGATGGTTAATGCCAGTAGATACTAAAGAGGATCTTCTCACCCACAAAGAGGAGAATGGCAGTGGAGCAGGTTTTGGAGGCTTTAGGAACTAGGTTACTAAAGCTAGCCAGATAGTGTGCAGCAACAAATAAGCTATTGGGCTGTATTGCCAGAAGAAGAGTCTAAAAGTGGTGATAATTTATATGGAGCCCCAACTGGAGTACCAGACACAGTCCTGGACTCTACTTTAAATATAATTGGAGTGGCTGCAGTGAAGGGCAACTAAACTGATGAATGGGATTGAACATCTGATTATGAGGCAGTACTATAGATGTTGGAGTTATTTCACTTTTATATGTTGATAGATTTTATTTCACTTTTCTTGCCTTCTACGTTGAGGGGAACAGTTTTCATAGCCAAACAAAAGCAATCTGCAATGCCCCCATGTGGGATGTTGCACAATGACATTATTTCATCCCCTCAGGAAATATGAGCTTTCATTTAAAAAAAAGCAACTTCAGATGGATCGCATGTTTACTTGCAATCCTGGATTTTCTTTTTAAAATGAAGACAAAGTAAAAGAACACTACCCTCAGAAAGAGATACATTTTTATACATTAAATTCTACATGAGAGTTCCCTTCTGAAAGATGTCCTGAATCCGATCATATTGTTGTCACCATGGTGGAAATGGTGAACTGCAGAAGAGTGAGGGTGCTTAAACATCATTTCCTCCTTGAGTATGTGATATCTGCACAATTTGCACATCCTTGGAGCTGCAGGAGCAAGAAAATAATTTTCTGGAATTGCATCTGGGTACGTGACCTTTTGTGTGGATAACTTGGCACATTTAAACTAGTGTAAAGTGAAGCCGCAGTTCAAGAATATGTTCATAAACAAGTTGTAATCCACTGTTTTCAAAGTCAAGTCGATCATGCTGTCAAAATAAATGAAGAGATTCAAGTTTGCTCATGCTGCAACACAAATATTTAAAAGTGCTGCTTAAGTCACAAAGTACAGCAAAATGTTAAGTGCCCTGCACGGCGAATTTTGTTTGATTCTGTGATGGTGGAGAAGAGCTGGTACTAACCATGCTGTCACTCGATTGTGGAAGAACTTCCAGAATTAGAAGTTGGATTTATTGATCTTTGGTACCCTTCCACCTTTAGAAAAACTGTGAGTTTCACACCTCTGTACATGAAACTAGGATCCCAAATATCTGCCAGATGATACAGAAATTCCTTATTTAGTTTGGCTTCACCAATGTGCGTGATCAAACATTTTCTGTGCTGAAATACATCAAATCTTACTATAGATCCCAGATAGCTGACCAATGTCAAAGCTAATTTATTCCGTATTTTTACAACAAGAATTACATTGGTCCTTGAAGCCATTGTAAAGAGGGCTGACAACCTGCATTGTTCATATTAAGCAAGAAGTGCCTGAAATAGGGAGTAGGCTTGGTTTCATTATTGTAATGTGTCATTATGAAGGTATGGTACAATAAGATTTTATGTTTATTTCTATGAAAACTTAATTTAGCACTTGGAATAAATTTTGATAATTGTTAGTCAAGTGGAGAATTACTGATGAGTCAGCAAAGCTAAGAATATTTAAATGCAAAGACGTTATCTAGGAATTTATGTAAATGATTTGGATGTGAACATTAGGAGGTATAGTCAGTACGTTTGCAGGTAACACCAGAATTGGAGGTATAATGGACAGCGAAGAATAGGATCTTGATCAGTTGGGTCAGTGGGCCAAGGAGTGGAGATGGAGTTTAATTTAGATAAATGTGAGATGCTGCATGTTGGAAAGGCAAATCAGGGCGGGACTTTTACACTTAATGGTAAGGTCCTGGGGAGTGTTGCTGAACAAACAGATCTTGGAGTGCAGGTTCATGGTTCTTTGAAAGTAAATTTGCAGGTAGATAGGATAGTGAAGAGGTGTTTGGTATGCTTTTCTTTACTGATCAGAGGATTCGGGAGGTCATGTTGACGTTGGTCAGGAATATTGTGTGCAATTCTGGTCTCCCTGCTACAGGAAGGATGTCGTCAAACTTGAAGGGGTTCAGAAAATATTTACAAGGATGTTGTCAGGGTTGGAGGGTTTGAGCTATAGGGTGAGGCTGAATAGGATGGGATTGTTTTCCCTGGAACATCAGAGGCTGAGGGGTGACCTTAGAGAGATTTGTAAAATCATGAGGGGCATGGATAGGGTAAATAGACAAGATCTTTTCCCTGGGCTGGGGGAGGCCAGCACTACAGGGCATATGTTTAGGGTGAGAGGGGAAAGATTTAAAAGGGACTTAAGGGGCAAATTTTTCCTGCGGAGGGTGGTGCGTGTATGGAATGAGCTGCCAGAGGGAGTGGTGGAGGTTAGTGCAATTGCAACATTTAAAAGGCATCTTGATATATGAATCGGCATATGAATAGGAAGGGTTTGGAGGGCTATGGGCCAAGTACTGGCAGGAGGGACTAGATTGGGTTGGAATATCTGGTCGACATGAACGAGTTGGAGCTAAGGGTGTTTCCGTGCTATACATCTCTGACTCTAAATGAGCACATTTTTATGTAGTGCAGTCCACCGAAAAGTTTTAGATATATAAATTTTTTCCAACAGAAACAACATATTCATTTGGTTAAAATCAACAAACACCCAATGCTGCAGTTTTCCCTCAGTGCTTGTTGAATGCGAAAAGTAAAATTGTCATCTTTGTTTGATCACGCATGCTTCAATTCGTGACCATTTATGGCACCTTTGCCAGAGCTAGATGTGGGCCTCAAGCCAAAAAGGCTCGCCCTGCCGTGGATTAAAGAGACGATGGCAGTGTGACTGGAAGATTGGCTATGGGACAGAAAGCAGAACTTTGTAAACCAGAGTTCAACCTTCTTCAGAAGCTGAAAGCAGGGCCACTGGTCTTTTTGATGTATAGTAATGAAGTAGACATGGGTAAAAAGGAAATATGTTCAAAGTTTGCATTTGATACAGAACTTGGAAAATGTAGCAAGCAATGAAGAGGGTAGTAATAGATTTATAAGGATGTAGAGAATCAGAATGGGAGGGCGGTGGGAGACCTGATTTAATAAAGGATTGTAAAGTGATAAAGTCTGAACAACGAGAGGCAATATAAACTAAATGGTACAGGCACAGACATGCTTGAGGATGTTTGCAAGCAAATTTTTGAATGTAGCAGCAGACCTCTGTTATAAAAGCAAGTGGGATTCTTTGCATTATTAAAGTGGCATAAGAGTGGATAAAGTAAGGAAATAAGCGAAAGCTTTTCTTTTTTTAAAAAAATAAAGAACTCTGGTCAGGCCTCACCTTTGCTCTGTTCTGAACACAATACATTCAGGCTTTGGAGAAAATCTCCACTGAAATGGTACTGGGAAGGCGCCCTCAGTTATATACAGAGACTAGAGAAACCGGAGTTGTTCTCAACCTTCTGGACTTGGGAGGAAATTTGAAAGATGTATTGAAAATCCTAAATGGATTTGAGCAAGCAGTGACAGATTGGTCAGATCAGAGAACATTGGTTTTAAGGTGGTGGGTTAAAAGAAGTGGAGGTGACATCAGTAAAACAAAACATTGCGTATGAAATAGTTGTGGTCAGGGATTATTGTTGCCTGAACAGGTGGAAGCAAGTTGTAATTTATTTTTATTCTATCTGTCGAGCCACATTTTAACAGACCCCTCGGGCAAATGGGACTTCAACCCAGACCTTCTGACCCAGAGGTATGGATTCTACCACTGTCACAAGACATGCTGGAAGCATATTCAGTTTCAAAAGTTTCAAATATTCATTTCAAAAGTGAATAGTGTATTTATATCAGTGAGACTGAAAGAATCAAGACCTGTTGGGGTGGGGGAGAAATACAGGGATGTAAAAGTAATGAATAGCTCTTACAAAGAGCCAGCATAAGCACAAAGGAATGAATGGCCTCGGTGTCATCCAACTACCTGCCTGTGATGCTCCTAAATATTACCCTGAGGATATAATGCTTCAGGACTTTTCATTTTCATCCTCCTTAATTTCAAATTCCATTCTTGGACTGCTTTCATACCACATTAAAAATTGATAACACCCCTGCAATAAATTACAGATTCTAAACCCTCTTGTTCAATAAAGATCAGATCATCAAGTTATGACTTGTATGATTGTGAGAGTTGTTTGAAACTATGATGGGGTATAACATGAACGGTCATCAGGAAAGAAATGAGATGATTGAGAGAATGGGTTTTGAAGGCCTCTGTCATCTTTGATCAATTTCCTGGAAACCTGGACTGAAAATGTAACGAGGTAAAATGGATGATGTATTGGCCATCACTTCCCAGTGGTATAAAAGAACATGGAGTATGTTCAGTAGTATTGTCCTGGAATGATAATATAGCTGAAAGGGTTAAATTGTGAAGGTAGGTTGCAGAAACTATGGTTGTGTTACAGTGAGTTTAGAATATTTAAGGCAGTATATTGTAGGAATTTGTTAGAGTAGCTACACAGAACCCCTCTTCTATTGTGGGGAAATCTAGGAAATGATCGCCATAAAAAGATGACAGTGACGACTCACAAGAATGAAAGTTTGAACAGAAGGGGGAAAAGTGGTTTAAAAATTCCTTTGTAATAGAAAGTTAAAGGAGGTTAAATATAGTTTTCGAAAACTATGTCAGATTTGAAGAGGCCAAATATTGAATTATTTTCTTTGCCAAAATCTTAACCGAGAAGACAGAGACTAGGTTTATCAATGAGAATTTTCCTTTTGCAAACAGTGCAGGAAGAGCATTCAAAGCTTTCTCATTGTTGGCTATTATGGCAGATACCTTCCTGTAACTTTGTAGAAGGGAGTTAAGTATTTGAAAGGGGAGAGTATAAAATGATGTAGAAAATGGATGGGGTGACCGGATTGGAATGGTCAGTTCTGCAGTACGTGCTATAGCAAATATTTCCAAGAGCTGTGTTATGCAGAACACTTCAACTGACCCAGAAAGCCAGTGCCCAGCATCAGCTGTTTGGTGCAATTCGATAAATAAAATCAACATTATTCTGAGCACAATGCTTTTTTTTAAAAGAAGGAGCTTTAAATATGTAACTTAAGTGCTGCAGTTTGTTTTTTATTGTAGTACTGACTGTTGCTTTTTCTCCTCAGCCCTCCAAGATGACAGCTGCACAAAAATCTTTGGCAAAGGTTGACAAGAGTGGAATGAAAAATATATCGGCTTTCTTTGCCTCAAAGAACAAAGCAGCTACAAAATCTACATAATGTTTTGGTGAATATTTCTTGTATGTTTTAAATAAAATTTAAAAAATGTTTTGTAAATTATTGCAGCGCCTGGCATTTTTGTATTTGAAAATAATAGAGACTGGTTTATTATTATTACCTAAATTTTACGATATTCTAGCTCAGGCAGATTTATATACACAAAGCCCCTTCTTAGTGATTTGATTATATAGTATTAAAATATTCATGTCTTTTGAAGTGTCTCACGTAATCTCATTGTAACTCTCTGTCAGTCATAGCGTATGATTATAAACTGGGTTTTCACCTTACCTTACTGTTTTGAAGTCCGACAACTGGAGCACTTTGCTCCCAGGAACCACTCGCCCATTTTTGTGACAGTGAATTTGCATAATTTCTGATAAATCTTCAGTTTTACTGCATTTTCAAGAATATCCTGATTATGATGGGTGGGTTCCATTACCAAATGATCCACTCCCATTCATTGAAGCTTTCCCAATGCGTTGCCAATAGTCACTCCCATCCATTGTTTATGTTGAGCTGATACTCAGTTCTCCTCCTCTTATTGGTTGAATATTTATCCACCTGTTTGAGCTGCTGGTGTAGTAGCGTTTACCAGTGATTGAGTACATTTTAAAAAAAAGTATTGGTTATTGGAAAATTGGATATAAGTGCCCCTGTTTTCGAAATAGCATGATATACCCACCACCACCCACATTCCTATATTCTCTGTTTTCCAGACTATGAGATAGTAGCTCTAGATTCTCACATGAGGAAACATCCCTTTTTTTGATCTACCTTCTGAAGCCATCTTGTAGCTTTCAATCATGTTGTGCCTTATTTTTCTAAACACAGTGGAGACAAGCCTAGCCTGTGAAGCCTTTCATCATAAGGCAGCACATTCATTTTAGGATTAGTCTAATAACCCTTTTCTGAATTCCTTGCAACGCATGTGCTCACTCCTATTAAATGAGTTGACCAAAACTGTGTACGGGACTCTACCACTATCTGTATAACTGAAGTATAACCTCCCAATGTTTTCCGTCCAATTCATCTTGCAATAAATGATAACATTATTCACTTTCCTAGTTACAAATTGTACTTGCAAGCTAAACTTTTATAATTCCTTGTACACCTAGTTCCTCTGGCCATTGCATCTCAGAACTTGACAATCTCGAATCCTTTAGATAATGTTGTTTTTAATTTTTCCTGCCAAAATGGACAATCTCATGATTTCCTGTGTTACACTCCATTTGCAGTCTCCTTGGCCTCTTGCTTTTTCTATTATAGACTCCCAGGCCTTTTGGCCATAATCGTCCATGCTAACCAGGTTTCCTAAACTGAACGTTTCCTATTTGGTTGTGTTTTGCCCATATCCCTCTGAACCTTTCCTGTCCATGTACCCGTCCAAACGCCTGAAATGTTAACCTGTCTATATTATTTTGTAATCTCCTTATGTACTCTTAGCCACTATTTATCTTTGTCATCAGCAAACCTAGCAACCATATATTGGTCCCCTTCATCCAAATTGTTCATATAAATTGTAAAATGTTTTAAAGTTTTGCAGTGATCCCTGTGGCAACTGCTTATTACATCTTGCCAATCGGGAAATGATGCATTTATGCTGACTGGCTAGCCAATAGGAAACAATCTTCTATCCACGTCAATATGTAAACCCCCTTTACTAAGAGCCCTTAAAAGTTCTGTAATAACCTTTGATGTGGTATCTGATAATGCCTTTTGGAAAACCATGTACAGTATATTTCCCAATTCTTCCTTATCCACAGCCCTGTGTTACTTATCCAAAGTACATTAGGTTAAGTGTGATTTTCCTGTATTGCCTGATTACCATGAACCTTTCTAAGTGTTGTGGTATTAATTCTGTAACAATTGGATCTAACATTTTTAGCTTTCTCTTGTACTCTTAATATTTTCCTCATTAATGTTTTAGTCATTCTGTATTCTTTCTATTCCATCCAGTCTTCTAACCTGCTACCTGTCATTGCACAAAGATATGCTTTTTCTTTAAGTTTGACACTATCTTTAAGTGTTTTGGTTGACCATGGATGATGTTGAACCCCTTCAAACGCTCCCTTCTCACTGGAATACATATATTTTGGGTAGTCTGGCACTGAACCTCAAATTGCCAAATCCAGAGATTATTGCCTTTGAGTTCTCTTCTTAATTTGGTGCCTAGATCATTATACTGACCAAGCAGAACCTCTTTGCTTATCCTGCCTATTCTGTCAGTGTTTACAGGGACCACAACGATCAAATTTTTCCCTCGCGCACTTTCAATCTCTTTGATTTACAAGAGAAAGCATATTTGATCATGGTGGCAAGAAATTAACCATCTCACACAATGACAGCAGAGACTTGATAAACTTACTGAAGAAAATCTTTTTCACAAATGGGATTCCAGATGACATTGTTTCAGATAATAGTGTGGTGAATGAAAGCTTTAAAAAGTTCATAACAGAATCTGGCATGGATTGTATAATTATTAGTTCTGCTTCTCGTCCATATTCCAGAGAAGAAGCTGGTCAGGCCAAATTACTGCAGACGTTGAAATCTGTACTGAAAACAAAAAGTGCTGGGAATCACAGCGGGTCAGGCAGCATCCATGGAGAGAGAGTAAAGTAACTTTTCAAATTTAAATGACCTTTCATCACAGCTCTGATGATGAGTCATCCAGACTCCAAACGTTAGTTTGCTGTCTCTCTGAAGAAGCTGGTAGAGTAGTGAAAACCACAAAATGTTAGGGACTGCGAGGAGTGATCAGTTTCATTGATGTACAGCATAACCCCCTTGGGTAATGTATATTTGCCAGCAGACAGAGATATGTGCCAAAGGCTAAAAACTCAAATTCCGTTTACAGCAAAACCTCAAACCAAATGCCACATCTCAAGACCACAAGGGAATAAGAATAATGGGGATGATCAAAAGAGAGGAACCGGTGTAATTCCAGGCATAAGACAAAGGCTTTTTATCAACTTTGGTAACAATTCCAAAGGTGTGGATCAGGGATAAGTCTCAGTCCTCAAATGGAAGAGCAGCCATGTTTTTGTATTGTTGAACTGTATTAGAAACATTCAGAAGGAACAGAAAAACCTTATTATTACTCGATGCAGCAAGGGTGAGTAAGTTATAACAATGACCAACTTTAGGCTAGTGAAAAAAGGACTGCGTTGTCTTCCCCAATCTCCTCCGACACCATGCACAGCTTCACGCTACTATCTTTGATTGGCCCTAATCTTTCTCTAGTCATTCTTTTATTCCTGATATACCTTTAGAAAGCTTGAGGATTTTCCTTGATCATATTTGCCAATGACCTCTCATGTCCCCTCCTGGCTCTTCTTAGCTCTCTCTGAGCCTTCACATCTCATCCTAACATAAGCCTCCTTCTTCCTCTTGACAAGAAATTCAACTTCTTTAGTAAACCACAGCTCCCTTACTCGACCACTTCCTCCCTGCCTAACGGGTTGTCAAGGGCACATAGTAGCTGTTCCTTAAATAAGCTCCATATTTCAATTGTACCCATCCCCTACAGTTTCCTTCCCCATCCTATGCATACTAAATCTTGCCTAATCACACCATAATTACCTTTCCCCAGCAATAACTCTTGCCCTGAGTTATATACTTATCCCTTTCCATTTCTAAAGTAAACACAACCGAGTTGTGTTCACTATCACCAAAGAGCTCACCTACCTCCAAATCTAACACTCGGCCAGGTTCATTACCCAGTACCAAGTCCAGTGTGGCCTCGCTCCTTGTTGGCTTGTCTACATACTGTGTCATCCTGCACACATGGGACAAAAACTGACTGATCTAAAGTACGTGAACTATTATATTTCCAGTCAATATTTGGAAAGTTAAAGTCCCCCATAACAACTACCCTGTTACTCTCGCTCCTATTCAGAATAGTCTTTGCTATCCTTTCCTCTACATCCCTGGAACTATTCGGAGGCCTATAGAAAACTCCTAACAGGATGATCTCTCCTATTTCTAACCTCAGCCCATAATACCTCAGTAGACGAGTCCTTAAATATCCTTTCTGCCACCGTAATACTGTCCTTGACTAACAATGCCCCATCTCTCCCTCTTTTACCATCTTCTCTGTTCTTACTGAAACATCTAAATCCCAGAACCTGCAACAGCAATTCCTGTCCCTGCTCTATCCAGGTCTCTGAAATGGCCACAACATCAAAGTCCCAGGTACCAACCCATGCTGCAAGTTCACCCACCTTATTCCAGATGCTCTTGGTGTTGGAGTAGACACATTTCAAACAACCTTCCTGCTTGCTGGTGAACTCTTGCAACCTTGAAACCTCCTTTCTGACCTTACTACACTCAACCTCCAGAATACTGGAACAACAATTTAAGTTCCCATCTCCCTGCTGAATTAGTTTAAACCCTCCTGAAGAGCATTAGCAAATACCCCCGGGATATTGGTGCCACTCTGGTTCAGGTGTAGACTATCCTGTTTGTAAGTATATCAGGAATAAAAGAATGACTAGAGAAGGATTAGGGCCAATCGAGGATAGTATTGGGAAGTTGTGTGTGGAGTCCGAGGAGGTAGGGAAAGCGCTAAATGAATATTATTTCATCAGTATTCACACTGGAAAAAGACAATGTTGTCAAGGAGAATACTGAGATAAAGGCTACTAGACTAGATGGGATTGAGGTTCACAAGGAGGAGGTGTTAGAAATTCTGGAAGGTGTGAAAATAGATAATTCCCCTGGGCCGGATGGGATTTATCCTAAGATTCCCTGGGAAGCCAGGGAGGAGATTTCAGAGCCTTTGGCTTTGATCTTCATGTCGTCATTGTCTACAGGAATAGTGCCAGAAGACTGGAGGATAGCAAATGTTGTTCCCTTGTTCAAGAAGGGGAGTGGAGACAACCCTGGTAATTATAGCCTTACTTTGGTTGTAGGTAAAGTGTTGAAAAAGGTTGTAAGAGAAAGGATTTATAATCATCTAGCAAGGAATAAGTTGATTAGGGATAGCCAACAAGGTTTTCGTGCCTCACAAATCTTATTGAGTTCTTTGAGATGGTGACCAAACAAGTGAATGAGGGTAAAGGGGTTGATGTGGTGTATATCTGCAGGCTCCCTGCCTCTATTCCTGATGAAGGGCTTTTGCCTGAAACGTCGATTTTCCTGCTCCTCGCATGCTGCCTGACCTGCTGTGCTTTTCCAGCACCACTCTAATCTAGACTCTGGTTTCCAACATCTGCAGTCCTTGTTTTTACCTATAGTTTTCAGTAAGGCATATGATAAGGTGCCCCACGATGGGCTATTGCATAAAATATGGAGGCATGGCTTGAGGGTGATTTAGCACCTTGGATCAGAAATTGGCTGTTTCGTTAGAGAGAAGGTTGAGAGGTGACTTAATTGAGACATTTAAGATGATCAGAGGGTTGGATAGGGTGGACAGTGAGAGCTTTTTTATTCAGATGGTGATGACTAGCATGAGGAGACATAGCTTTAATTTGAGGGGTAATAGATATAGGACAGATGTCAGAGGTGGCTTCTTTACTCAGAGAGTAGTAGGTTCGTGGAACGCACTGCCTGCAGCAGTAGTAGACTTGCCAAGTTTAAGGGTATTTAAATAGTCAATTGATAAACATATAGATGAAAATGAAATATTGTAGGTTAGATAGGCTTCAGATTGGTTCCACAGGTCAGTGCACATTGAGGGCCTGTGCTGTGCTGTAATGTTCTATGTTCCAGTTCTGCATTTTTCCCTTCCATGTATCTAGACAATTCTGTTTTGAAAGACACTGAGCGATACAGGCAGCAAATTGTGCTCAGAGGTTTCCTCAATCATTTCATTCCTAAGGATTAATTTAGAAGTTGCATTCTAAAAAGAGTCCATATTACTGTAATCCTCCTCTACTTGAGTAGTAACACCAATTCTATGATTTTGTTGTGTTCCTACAGCCCTTCAACCGCTAATCTTGAACTACTTTCTAACCTCTTCTTAAATGTTGGTATTTAAGTACTATTTCAGAGCCTTTGGCTTTGATCTTCATGTCGTCATTGTCTACAGGAATAGTGCCAGAAGACTATTTGTTTCAAGTACTATTTGTAGCAATGCGTTCCACAGCCTCTCAGTTCTTTTAAAAATGTCTCTCCTGTGCTCAGATGGTACCTCTTATAATAACCAAAAACTAACATACACGCTATTGGCTTTGCCTGTCTAGATTTGTCAGTTTTGCTGCAAACTAATTTTCTTGTAAGTATTGATTTACCATATTATGTGTTGCCCTTAGATGATATTTGTGTTTTTAAATCTCAATACCTTTTGGTTTTATACTTTATTAGAACGTCTGTCTAGAAGATTAGTGGTTGAAGGGATGTGGGAACACAACAAGATCATAGAATTAGTGTAACGACTCAAGTACAGGAGGACTACAGTAATATGGACTCTTTTTAGAATGCAACTTTTAAGCTCTGGAGTTACCTCCCT
This sequence comes from Chiloscyllium punctatum, assembly GCF_047496795.1. Lineage (NCBI taxonomy): Eukaryota > Metazoa > Chordata > Chondrichthyes > Orectolobiformes > Hemiscylliidae > Chiloscyllium > Chiloscyllium punctatum. Next base: position 5,914,465 of record NC_092753.1, on the reverse strand, counting down.
TATCCTCCATGTCTACATTTTCTACTTTATAATGATCTTTTAAAACCTAATTAATTGGATAGTCATTTCATGCAAAAACTGAGTGAGAGGCAGTGGTTGTGAGTTGTGCATTCTGTTTTCGAGCTCTGATGAATGCCTGAGGATCTGAAATGATTTCTTTTCAGTCTCATTCAATGCTGTGTTCTTATAAAATTGAGAATTCAGAGCACCTTTGGAATCTCTGAAAGGAAACACCAGTTTTCCCAAGTAGTAGTATTTGGCAACAGTCTGTATCTGTTGCTCCATTGTACCAAGGTCTTTTCCCCGAGCTTTTGTCACCTGTCCTAATATCTCCTTATACAGCCATGTGGCAATTGTTGTCCTGAATGTGCTCCTGTGAAGCTGTTTGGGTCATTATACTATCTTAAGGGAGTTATACAATTATAAGTCGTTGCTGTAAAATAGTTTCGAAGGTCACCACAAAAATTCGTCAACACTAATTTTTTTTTTAATTGGGGTGCTTTGAACGGTGGTCTCCAGCTAATTCTTCTCACGTTTGTTGTGTTTCCCTCTAGGTGGCAGTGCAGAGCCGTCTTCAAAAGAAAGTGCAATGCTGAGCTGAAGCATTGATTTTAATATGATACAGAATCTGCATTAACAGACTAAAAGCAATGACAGAGTCATTTCTCTGGTTACTCTTCACTTTCAGAAGGATTTCCTAAAAGCATTGGTTCTCTGGCTTGTTGACTGTCACGTTCCAGTTTTCCTCTCAATGTTGAAGCAATTTTTCTGACTTTCTGAGTGATCTACCACTTGATGTGTGACAGTGCTGCATTGTCTAACTGTGGTAGTCGTGTCGTAGAGTCATAGAGATGTACAGCACGGAAACAGACCCTTCGTTCTAACTTGACCATGCCAACCAGATATCCCAACCCAATTTAGTCCCACCTGCCAGCACCCACCCCATATCCCTCCAAACCCTTCCTATTCATATACCCATCCAGATGCCTTTTAAATGTTGCAATTGTACCAGCCTCCACCACATCCTCTGGCAGCTCATTCCATACACGCACCACCCTCTGCGTGACAAAGTTGCCCCTTAGGTCTCTTTTATATCTTTTCCCTCTCAGCCTAAACCTATGCCCTCTAGTTCTGCACTCCCCCAAGCCAGGGAACAGACCTTGTCTAATTACCCTATCCATGCCCCTCATGATTTAATAAACCTCTATAAGGTCCCCCCTCACCCTCCGACGCTCCAAGGAAAATAGCCCCAGCCTACTCAACCTCTCCCTATAGCTCAAATCCTCCAACCCTGGCAACATCCTTGTAAATCTTTTCTGAACCCTTTCAAGTTTCACAACATCTTTCCGATAGGAAGGAGACCAGAATTGCACACAATATTCCAACAGTGACCTAACTAATGGCCTGTACAACCGCAACATGACCTCCCCACTCCTGTACTCAATACTCTGACCAATAAAGGAAAGCATTCCAAACGCCTTCTTCACTATCCTATCTACCTGTGACTCTTCTTTCAAGGAGCTATGAACCTACACTCCAAGGTCTCTTTGTTCAGCAACACTCCTGTTTAAGAAGGGTGGTAAGGACAAGACGGGGAATTATAGACCAGTGAGCCTGATGTCAGTGCTGGACAACTTGTTGGAGGGAATCCTGAGGGACAGGATGTACATGTATTTGGAAAGCAAGGACTGATTAGGGATAGTCAACATGGCTTTGTGCGTGGGAAATCATGTCTCACAAACTTGATTGAGTTTTTGAAGAAGTAACAAAGAGGATTGATGAGGGCAGAACGGTAGACGTAATCTATATAGACTTCAGTAAGATGTTCAGCAAGGCTCCCCATGGGAGACTGGTTAGCAAGATTAGATCTCACGGACTACAGGGAGAACTAGCCATTTGGATACAGAACTGGCTCAAAGGTAGAAGACAGAGGGTGGTGGTGGAGGGTTGTTTTTCAGACTGGAGACCTGTGACCAGTGGAGTGTCACAAGGATCGGTGCTGGGTCCGCTACTTTTCATCATTTATATAAATGATTTGGATGTGAGCGTAAGAGGTATAGTTAGGAAGTTTGCAGATGACACCAAAACTGGAGGTATAGTGGACAGCAAAGAGGGTTACCTCAGACTACAATGGGACCTTGATCAGATGGGCCAATGCACTGAGAAGTGGCAGGTGGTGTTTAATTTAGATGAATGCGAGATACTGTATTTTGGAAAAGCAAATCTTAACAGGACTTATACACTTAATGGTAAGGTCCTTGGGAGTGTTTTTGAACAAAGAGACCTTGGAGTGCAGGTTCATAGCTCCTTGAAAGTGGAGTCACAGGTAGATAGGATAGTGAAGAAGGCATTTGGTATGCTTTCCTTTATTGGTCAGAGTATTGAGTACAGGAGTTGGGTGGTCATGTTGCCATAGAGATGTACAGCATGGAAACAGACCCTTCGGTCCAACTCATCCATGGTAAACATATATCCTAAATTATTCTAGTCCCATTTGCCAGTAATTGCCCCATATCCCACTAAACCCTTCCTATTCATGTACCCATCCAGATGCCTTTAAATGTTGTAATTGTACCAGCCTTCATCACTTCCTCTGGCAGGTCATTCCATGCGCGTACCACCCTCTGCATGAAAATGTTGTCACTTAGGTCTCTTTTATATCTTTCACCTGTCTCACCCTAAACTTATGCCCTCTGGATCTGGACTCCCAATCCAGGGAAAAGACCTTGTCTATTTATCCTTTCCATGCCCGTCATGATTTAATAAACCTCTATAAGGTCACCCCTCAGTCTCTGACGCTTCAGGGAAAACAGCCCCAGCCTATTCAGCCTCACCCTATAGGCCAAACCCTCCAACCCTGCCAGCATCCTTGTAAATCTTTTCTGAACTCTTTCAATTTTCACAGCATCCTTCCAATAAGGTTGCCAGGTTTATAGAAACTAAGAGCAGGAGTAGGTAATTCAAGCGTGATCCACCATTCAATATGGTCTTAGCTGGTCCTTGTCTCAGTGGTATATTCTCACTTTCATCTCATACCCATTGATACATTTAAAATCTAAATATTTATTGTTTCTCTTTACTGAATGTATTTAGTGACTTGGCCTCCACAGCCTTCTGTAGTACAGAGCTCTAGAGGTTCACCAAGACTGAATAAATGTTTCCAGATCTCCGTCCGAAATGGCCTACCCTGTATCCTAAGACTATGTTCCCTGGTTGTAGACTCCCCAATCAGGGAAACATCCTCCCTGCATGTAGTCTATTCCAGCATTATTAGGGCTTTATACATTTCAATCGGATCCCCTTTCATCCTTGTAATCCCAGGCCCAGTCCATCTCCCCTCATTGGACAGCCCTGCCATTCCCAGTATGAGCCGAGTAAACCTACGCTCCACACAGTCCATAACAAGTATATCCTTTAAGGGTGAGTTATAGTCTCTACCAATAGTCCTGCCTGAAACTGGTACCATGTGGATGCAGTGTTGCAGTAGAATCCATATTAACTTTAATGAGGAACTGAATAAATATTTTTAAAAGAAAAATCACTTCGGGTGTACAGACAGAGGAAAGGAGCTGTGTTGGTATGGATTAAGCAGTGACCTCTTTCTGTACTGTAAAATTGGATGATTAGTTTTAGAGAATATATTTTTGTTTCATACTTGCTTTAAGTTTAAATAAAAGCTTTTAATGTTTTGATGACGATAACAAATGAGAATATTTTTGTGTAGCTATTTGTTGTGATATAGAATACACTACCTCAAGGCTGATGGAAGCAGATTCAATCGATGTATTTAAAATGGAATGCGACCTGTATGTAAACAGGGAAGAATGGGCCCTGCTTTAAGGAACGAGTAGGGGGCGGAAGTAATTGAATAATTATCTCAAAGCACTGGTGTGAGCACTATGGGCTGATGGATTTCTTCCTGTGATTTCATGGTAGTGTTTTTTATCTGCGCAAGAAGATTGTTGGTGAAGATTGTTCGGTATAAATAAATGAGTTGGTGAAGGTTATGAAATGATAAAGGAGCTAGGGAAGAATTAGTCCCAATTTTCATAGAATCTTAGAATCCCTACAGTGTGGAAGCAGGCCATTCAGGCCATTGAATCCACACATTGACCCTCTGAAGAGCATCCCACCTAGAGCCAGCCCTCTACCCTATCCCTGTAACCCTGCATTTCCCAGGGTTTATCCATGTGGCCTGTAAACCCCTGGACACTTTGGGCAATTAAACATGGCCAATCCACCTAACGTGCATATCCTTGGACCGTGGAAGGAACCCAGAGGAAATGTGCAGACACGGGGAGAACATGTGCATTCCACACAGACAGTCACCCAAAGCTGAAATCACACTAGGGCCCCTGATGCTATGAGGTAGCAGTACTAACCACTGAGCCACCATGCCACCCAATTTTAAAGCGTGATGACAGAGCTGGTTGGAAGATATTGAACAAAATCTGCTCCTTGCAGCTTATCTCAAATCACTTTACACGATAGGGATGGCTTGATTCATTCCCATGTACAGACGAAGCTGGACTGTGAAGACTATTTTGTCCATCTAGCCTAACCTATATAACTATGATACTTGGTACGTTGAGATATATGAACTTCCAACTCCACCCAAAATTTGTGACTTCCTTGGAAAAGATAGGAAAAAAATACAGACCAATTTGGGGAAAATATTCTGGGAACTTGCGCTCCCTTCAGTGGTCAACAAGGCTAATCTGACCCAGTTTAACTTGGGGGCTAAGGTGAACTTGAGTTCATTGCATGAGCCAGCAGGATAACTGGTTGGCATTAATGAGTTGGGATGGAATGTCCATGCTGTACATTCCATCCCATAGTTCAAGTGTCTGTTGCAAAAGAGCAACCTTCTGATATTTAACTGGAATCTGACCTCCGACATCTTGAAATTCTGACACCTGATCCTCAGTAATTGATGGAATTGGAGCAAATTGCCAAATGGAGCATCAGCCTTCCTCACAATAAACCACAATGAGCCCTCCAACTCTATTTTGATTTAGTCCCTACCCTCCCCTTCACTGTTTTGCTCACACAGCATTGCCCTTTGGTTTGAAGGGCAGTGCTTGTCACTGGCCACTTGGGTGTTATTCATATCTTCCTGGTGGTGGAAATTGAATAAAGATTGGTGCACTTTGTGTCTTTCACTGTGTCTCACACCTGCACACACACACCATGGGTGCTGGGGAATAAAAATAAGCACTACCGCACTTAGGCGGTAGTGTGGGGGTTAGATATAAAAAAAAAGAAAAAAAAAAGAAAAAAAAATATAAACAGGAGATTCACACTGTGTCTCACACCTGCAAAAAAAAAAAAAAAAAAATAAACCACAATGAGCCCTCCAACTCTATTTTGATTTAGTCCCTGCCCTCCCCTTCACTGTTTTGCTTACACAGCATTGCCCTTTGATGTGAAGGGCAGTGCTTGTCACTGGCCACTCGGGTGTTTTTCCTATCTTCCTGGTGGTGGAGATTGAATAAAGATTGGTGCATCTTGTGTCTTTCACTGTGTCTCACACCTGCACACACACACCATGGGTGCTGGGGAAAAAATAAGCACTACTGCAGTTAAGTGGTAATGTAAGAAAAAAAAAATAAACGGAGAGAAGGGCACTACTTGTCACTGGCCACTCGGGTATTTTCCAAAAAGAAGAAAAAAAAAACAAAAAAAAAGAAAAAGAGAAAAAAAAAGAAACATGAGTGTCACTGCTTGTCATTGGCCACTCGGGTGTTTTCCCTTAAAAAAAAACCACAATGAGATCTCACTGATAACTGAAAAGTGTAGAACCTCAGCTCTTTTGAGCTACCTTGATAATTTAAGACGTTTTAAATTGGAAACAAACCTAGTGGACTCCATCTTTTCTGAAGGCTGTAAAGGAGCGATGAATGCAAAAAAAAATTCATCTTTTTCGTTAATCAAAAGGAATGGATATCGGATATTCAGCAGATTTGGATAGATGTTGTACTAATGTGGAAAAGTTTCAGAAGATACACTTTGATTGGAATCATTCTAAGTGCAGAGTGTTTTTTTGGTTGTCTGTGAGGGTGTAGTTAGTCTTACCTGAACAAATAATGGCATTTACAGCTAGGAGCTGCTGTGGAGAGTTATGACAATATGTTTGTGTGATTCCCAGCGGATGTTTTGACAAAGAGATAAAGTTTGCTGCACGGAACCCAAACACAGAAGGGTTTAATGAGCTCCACAGATGCCAATAAGTGCAAAGAAAATTAATTTCCTAGCGTTGGTGTTTTTACATTCTGTCAGGCTTTACAAAATGCTCTTCTACTGTGCAGGCATTTCAGGGCCTAAGTGCTCTGGGCTAATCAACCACGGAGCTATCACAGGATGATATTGATTACCCTTAACCATCCACTTTCTACAGGTGCGAGTGGTCAGATCAATAGTCAGAGATTAGGATTGAGTTTCCTTTTCTAAACACGGAGACCTTCCCCAGCAGATACCTGGGAATAGAGCCGCCTGAAAGTTCCTCTGCTAGCCATTCACCATCCTGACTTGGAAATATATCGCCATTCCTTCAGTGCCACTGGGTCAAAATCCTGGAATTCCTTCCCTGCGGACATTGTGGGTCAACCACCACCTTTTCAAGGGTGACTAGAGGTGGGCAATAAATATGGGCCCAGCCAGTGGCACCCACATTCCTGAATAAATTAAAAAAAAGCTCCTCAGAAGTTCCAGCCCAGAAATATCCATTCACAGTTCAAGGGTGGATATGAGAGTAAAGGGAGAACAAATTGGGCCAGTACTGCCCTTCCTTTCACAATTTCATTAGTGGGTCTGTAGTCACTGGATCAACAGAACTTTTCAAGGCTAATATTGATAGCTTTGTGTAAGTTAAGAGTATTAATGGATCTAGGGAAATAGTGGATAAGTTAATCAGAGGTATAGATCAGCTTTGAATGGTGGAACAGGTTGGAGGGGCTGAATGAGCCGGATCTAGTGCATAAAGGTTAGCCGAAAGTTAATGGTGAGAGCTTTCCTTTGGTGAAATGTGGAGTGGAAGATTTTGTGTTACTCTTGTCCATAAAGAATGTGTTTACAGATTTCATACCCCATTAATGGTGCACAGCCTCCCAGTACAAAGCATTAATAATTGGAAAACAAAAGAAAATAGAGCAAAGCTCCAGAGGAAACAGTGATAAACATAGGAACAAGCCAGTCTTGATTGCCCATTACAGAAGCGTCCCTGAAGAGGTCTTGGAACTTTGTTCAATTTAGCTGCTGGTTTGAATAGTTGGGGTTGAATTGACCTTAATGCTGGGTTTGGACTTTGTTACCCTCAGTTTAGGTTTTAAATTCCTCACATAGAGTCACAGAGTCATAGAGATGTACAGCACGGAAACAGACCTTTCGGTTCAATCCGTCCATGCTGACCAGATATCCCAACCCAATCTAGTCCCACCTGCCAACATCCTGCCCATATCCCTCCAAACCCTTCCTATTCACATACCCATCCAAATGCCTCTTAAATGTTGCAATTGTAACAGCCTCCATCACTTCCTCTGGCAGCTCATTCCATACACGTACCACCCTCTGTGTGAAAAGGTTGTCCCTTAGGTCTCTTTTATATCTTTCCCCTCTCACCCTAAACCTATGCCCTCTAGTTCTGGACTGCCCCACCCCAGGGAAAAGACCTTGTCTATTCACCCTATCCATGCCCCTCATGATTCTATAAACCAATATAAGGTCAGCGCTCAGCCTCCGACGCTCTGGGGGAAAACAGTCCCAGCCTAATCAGCCTCTCCATCTACCTCAAATCCATTAGCCCTGCCAACATCCTTGTAAATCTTTTGTGAATCCTTTTAAGTTTCACAACATCCTTCCTAAAGGAGGGAGACCAGAATTGCACATGATTCCAAAAGTGGCCTAACCAATGTTCTGTACAGCCATTACCTCCCACTCCTGTACTCAATGCTCTGACCAATAAAGGAAAGCATACCAAACACCTTCTTCACTATCTTATTTACCTGCGACTCCACTTTCAAGGAGCTATGAACCTACATTCCAAGGTCTCTTTGTTCAGCAACACCCCCAGGACCTTACCATTAAGTGTATAAGTCCTGCCCTGATTTGCTTTTCCAAAATGCGGCATCTCAAATTTATCAAAATTAAGCCCCATCTGCCACTCCTCAGCCCATTGGCCCATCTGATCAAGATCCTGTTGTAATCTGAGGTAACCCTCTTCGCTGTCCACTACACCTCCAATTTTGGTGTCATCTGCAAACTTACTAACTATACCTCTTATGATCACATCCAAATCATTTATATAAATGACAAAAAGCAGTGGACCCAGCACCGATCCTTGTGGCACTCCACTGGTCACAGGCCTCCAGTCTGAAAAACAACCCTCCACCACCACCCTCTGTCTTCTACCATTTGGAGCCAGTTCTGTATCCAAATGGCTAGTTCTCCCTGTATTCCATGAGATCTAATCTTGCTAACCAGTCTCCCATGGGGAACCGTGTCGAACGCCTTACTGAAGTCCATATAGTTCGCCTCCACCACTCTGCCCTCATCAATCCTCTTCATTACTTCTTCAAAAAACTCAATCAATTTTGTGAGACATGATTCCCCATGCACAAAGCCATGTTGACTATCCCTAATCAGTCCTTGCCTTTCCAAATACATGTACATCTTGTCCCTCAGAATTCCCTCCAACAACCTGCCCACCACCGACGTCAGGCTCACCGGTCTATAATTCCCTGATTTTTCCTTACCACCTTTCTTAAATAGTGGCACCATATTAGTCAATCTCCAGTCTTCTGGTACCTCACCTGTGACTATCAATGATCCAAATATCTCAGCAAAGGGCCTAACAATCACTTCCCTAGCTTCCCACAGAGTTCTGGGATACACCTGAACAGGTCCTGGGGATTTACCCACCTTTATGCATTTTAAGACATCTAGACCTCCTCCTCTGTAATACAGACATTTTTCAAAATGTCATCATCGATTTCCCTACATTCTATATCTTCCATGTCCTTCTCCACAGTAAACAATGATACAAAATACTCATTTTGTATCTTCCCCATCTCCTACAGTTCCAAACATAGGCTGCCTTGCTGATCTTTGAGGGGTCCAATTCTCTCCCTAGTTATCCTTTTGTCCTTAATGTATTCATAAAATCCCTTTGGATTCTCCTTGTCCCTATTTGCCAATGCTAACTCATGTCCCCTTTTTGCCCTCCTGATTTTCCTCTTAAGTATACTCCTACTGCCTTTATACTCATCTAAAGATTCACTCGATCTATCCTGTCTATATCCGACATATGCTTCCTTCTTTTTCTTAATCAAGACCTCAATTTCTCTGGTCATCCAGCATTCCCTACACCTGCCAGCCTTTCCTTTCACCTTAACAAGAAATATACTGTCTTTGGACTCCTGTTATCTCGTTGGGATGTTTACAGTCCTCCACTATGAAGACCAACTCAAATTATTGGTTGAACTTATCTTCCATTTCTCTGCTCCCTGTAATCAATTCCCCAAGTGCTTCTTCCAAGGGTCTCAGGACACATGTTTGGACACATGTTTGTTTATAATATTATTGACAGTTTTCTCCCCTTCAGCTTTTTTTTTGGCCATCTGTTGATGGTTCCTAAAAAATTCCCAATCCTCTAGCCTCCTTATGTTCTTTAACTTTTGATCAGATATTGCCTTGATTGCCTTTGCTAACTATGGGTGGTTCATGCTCCTCACCAAGTCCTTTTGATTGGAATAAATTTATTGCTGAGCATTATGAAATATTTGCTTAACTGTCTGCCACTGCTCATCTACTCACCTTCCCCTTGGTCTATTTTCCCAGCCACCTTTTAGACAGCTCTGTAAGTGTTCTCAGATAAGTTGTCAACACCGGTGTGAGAGCCACGCTGTTCTCCTTCAAGCTATGTGTGAAGTTCTGCCATGTTGTGATTGTTATCCTCTCTGGGAGCCATAACTATGAAATCCCTTATTAATCTTACCTGATTACACATGACTAACTGTAAATAGCATGGTATCAGGTAGTTCTGCAATGTGCCCCTCTAAGAAATAATCCCTGAATCACTCTACAAATGTGTCTTCCATTATTATTCTTGCCTATTTGATTTGTCCAGTCAATATGCACATTCAAATCACCCATGACAATTGAAGCACCCTTCATAAACCCTCCCATTATTTTTCAATTTATACTTTGGATACTTTATACTACAGTGAGGCAACTCTTCTGGGGCCCACCCGTGACCTCTTTCCCTTCTTATCCCACCCAAACTACTTCCACATCACAATCTATTGCACCTATAATTATTACTCACCACCGCACTGATGCTTTATTATCAAAGCTACCACTCCTCCTTTTCATTTTTGCTGATTCATCCAGAACATTAAATACCTTGAATATTGAGTTCCCAGTCTTGGTCACTCTCCAGCCAGATCTCTACAGTAGTTCTGAAGTCACATTCATTTATTTTTATGGTATGCCATCATTTATTTACTCATCAGCATTACAAATGTGGGCATTCAGATTTTTAAAAATTGATTGATTGTTGTTACCGAGAAACAGTGAAAAGTGTTGTTGTGTGCTATACAAGTAGATCGTACCTTACAAAGTGCATCATGGTAGAAGAACAGAGTGCAGAATACAGTGTTACAGCCACAGAGAAGGTGCACAGAGACAGAGACAGAGAGGGAGAGATCAGCATTAACATTTGAGAGGTTCATTCAAAGTTTGATAATAGCCGGGGAGAAGCTGTACTTGAATCTATTTGTATGTGAATACAAACCTTTATACCTTCTGCCTGCCAGACAAGGGTGGAAGGGAGTATAACTGGGGTGAGAAGGGCCATTGATTGTATTGGTTACTTTCCCAAGACAGCAGCAAGTATAGATGGAGTCAGTGGATCGAAGGCTGGTTTGTGTGATGGACTGGGCTGTGTTCATGACTCTCTATAGTTTCTTGTGGTCTTAGAAAGAGCAGCTACCAAACCACACTGTGATGCATCCAGACAAGATGCTTTCTATGGTGTATCTATAAAAATTGATAAGAGTCCTTGTGAACATGCTGAATTTCGTGAGTTTCCTGAGGAAGTAGAGATGCTGTTGTGCTTTCTTGATCATAGTGTCAATGTGGGTGGACCAGGACAGATTGTAGATGAACTTGACATTCTCAACCATCTCCACCTTCACACCAGTGATGCAGACAGGGGCATGTCCTCTGCTTCCTGGAGGCAATGACCTGCTACTTTGATTTGCTTACGTTGATGGAGAAATTGTTGTTTTTACACCATGCCACTAAACACTCAACCACTTTCCTGTATTCTGTTTTGTCCTTAATCCTATTACTTATTCTGGATCTCATTTTTGCTACACTCTTCTGTTTACATTTTATGCCCCTCCCTGTCACGTCTGGATTATCATTCAACTCTTCACTGCCCTACATCTCTGTTCTCTCATTGATTTTTAAAAAATTTCCCTTCAACTGAACCTTCCCCCACCCACACTTCAGAACCAACACTCACATTACTTAGGCGAAAGTGAGGACTGCAAATGTTGGAGATTAAAGTCGAAAGTGTGATGCTGGAAAAGCACAGCGGGTCAGGCAGCATCCCGACCTGCTGTGCTTTTCCCGAAACTGCAGCCCGAAATGTGGATTCTCCTGCTCCTCGGATGCTGCCTGACCTGCTATGCTTTTCCAGCACCACATTCTCGACTCACATTACTTACCCTTTTCCTTTTCAAATACTTGCAGAAATTCTTGCTATCCATTTTTTACATTTCTAGCTATCTTCCTTTCACCCCTTTAATGCTTCATGCTAATTTACCTTTTTGTTAGTATCTGCCTTTCTTTATACTTTGACAAATCATCTGAACTTCCACTCATCTTTGCACAGTTATATTTTTTTTGTTAAGTTTGATGTTTCCCCCAACTTTAATTAGCCATGGACAGTGGATGCAACATTGTAGAAATTTATGAATATTTTGAAAGTAGAATTTTTAGAATAGAATCCCTACAATGGGGAAACAGGCCCTTCAGCCCAACAAGTCCACACCAACCCCTCAAAGAGTGTCCCTCCCAGACCTATTACTTTACATTTACCCCTGACTAATGCACCCAGCCTACACATCCCTGAACAGTATGGTCAATTTAGCAAGGCCAATCCACCTTAACCTGCACATCTTTGGATTGTGGGAGGAAACCAGAGCACCCGGAGGAAACCCATGCAGACACGGGGAGAATGTGCAATCTCCACACAGTCAGTCGCTCGAGGCTGGAATCGAACCCGGGTCCCTGATGCTGTGAGACAGCAGTGCTAACCACTGAGCCACCGTGCCGCAAAAAAGTATTTAAAGAAATACAGTAGAAATGTTTCTGAGGGAAACTCATTCAAAAGTGGCAACATTTCAAACAATGTAAAACTAATGTTTGTCTTTTCAAGAAAACATAGCTAACTCAGGTGCAGCTTGAGTTGGTTATACACAGCACTCTGTTTACAATAGAATACAAAATTCTGACTTTCCACCTTCATTACTGAGAGGCTTATTATTCAGGTCCAGTCTTGACTTTGTTCTATCTTCCTCCTTGGAGATCATTGTTCTCTCTGGACACTTGGAGATCATTTTTCTCTCTGGACACTTATTAAGCTCAGCTCTGTTGATTTCCCTGTCTTCGTGGCAAAGAAAGAGCTAGTATTAATACAGTCAACTGATTAAGTTATGCAGTCAAAATTTAAAATCAATAACCATGTGTTACATGCACTGAATTGCTTAATCACTGTGCATTAATGATGTATTATATCCCACCAAAGACAAGGTATAAGTTACACAAGACTAAACAATTAGAATAAATGAAATAAACTCCATTATATTTAAATGTGACAATGTTTATTATTTGTTTTATACCGATGTGTCTACGAGCTGAGGATTGGAAATACGTGTAAAGTAGTGGTGATAAAATATATAAAATTTCATTTCAATGTCAAGCAACAGTAATTTGCATTTATATAGAACTTGTCCTCTGCCAGCAGCCTACGTGAAAAGTGTTTTAGGTCTCAGCCCAACTCCCCAGTTGTCCAATGCTCTGCTGTACGGATATTCATCCTCCCTCTCTCCTCTGTAAACTTCAGTTTATCAAAAAGGTTGCTGGCTGCACCTCAGCCTCATCGGCCAATAATCTACACCTCAGCCACATTGGCCATTACCCCTGCTCTGGTTGACCTGCAGGTATGTCTTTTAGTCTTGCTTAAAAATTTCCTCAAGTCTTCAATCTTTAAGTAAAGTAATTGATTAAGTATCCAAACTAATCAATCCAATGTAATACTAATTTCAGTGGCAGGGTGATGCCAGATATGTACACCATGCAGTTCCACGTCTGATGCATCATATCAAACAGGGAAGTCTCTTTCAATTGTCCACACCAGGCAAACTGCAGACCATTCTCAAAAAGCTCACGCCTGCAAGCACAAATCATCGGGTTCAAGGTTAGATGTCGTTCTGCAAGTGGGCGTCACTTACTGAACAATCTGGAGTGTGTCAAGGTTGATGCTGAATGACACATATCACAGAGTTAAATAGATTTTGCAGCATAGAAAGAGGATCTTTGGCCCATCTTGTCACACTGGTCATCAAACATCTACTGGAATCTGTGATAGTATTTAAGAGGCTCAATTGTTGAAATGGGATTCACAGCTATTCCCTGATCCTAAAAGTACTCAGCTTGTATCCTGCTTTGAAATCATAGACCCTACAAGCATAAAGATCAATATGTCAGACTCCAGCCTCCCCTCTGGAAGCCTTGACTTTCCAAGCTTTTTGACTTCCCTCAGTAAATTGTGGACATTGCATCCTAAAAGCAGGTTATCAACCAGTCAAGCTTCCTTATGGGATCATTCTCATGACTATGATTAGATTTTTCATCTTCAATGTGCACCTCATTACATTTCTTTGAAGCTGGTATCACAACACTGGAGTATTAAATCTCATCTAACAACACAATTCATTTCTGGGCAGAACAAATTTACAGTTATCAACTCTCCAGAAAGTGACCTGGATTCCCCAGGGATTGCTTACTAACCTCCAGGTCACTGCTGAGGGTGACCCTGGAGAAAAGTCAGCAGAAAATATAGAAGAAGTGGTTTTTTTTAAAAATAATTAAACATTCTGGAGGTAGGCAAAGGCTTTTCATGGTCTTTGCATTTCTCACTTGGAAAGGGGACAATGATCTGAGAGAATAACCTCCCACCCCATTTATAGAATCCCCATAGTGAGATACAGGCTATTCTACACCGACCCTCAGAAGAGCATCCCACCCTATCCCTGTAATTCTGCATTTCCCGTGGCTAATCCACCTAACCTGCACACCGCTGGACACCACGGGCAATCTAGCATAGCCACTCCACCTAACCTGCACATCTTTGGACTGTGGGAGAAAACCAGAGCAAATCCACACAGATATGGGGAGAACGTGCAAACTCCACACAGGCACCTGAGGCTGGAATCAAACCCAGGTCCCTGGTACTGTGAGGTGCCATGTTAACGTCGCAATGTTAACCACTGAGCCACCGTACCACCCACAAAGGATCACTTGTGGGAAAATGCAGTTGGGGACATACAGTCATGTGACATAATCTCCAGAAATACATTCAACAACTTCGGGAATATGTATTAACCGTGAGCAGATCCTAAAGTATTCATCCAACTTACCAGAGGAGTTGTCTGAGGGTGTCTGTTCCCTATCAACATATTTCATGGCAACAACAGGTTTGTAATCCTGATCTTCATCATTATTTTGCTCTGCAAATTGAAGAGCAGATTAGCCATCTATTGAGGAGTGATTTGACGAAGATCTGCATTAACTCTGAGATTAGAGCAGGACACATTTGCAAATAATATTTCATCTCGGTTAACTAATGATTCAGGACAATCAAACCTTTATCTCAATATCTCAAGTATTCATTTGGTAAATTGAATTTTAGTTACAATTATTGGATGAAATTGTGTTGTACTATCTGAGTAACAAAGGTGTTAAAATATTAATAAAACTATGTTGCCTTTGCTTTAAATGAAAGTATATTAATCATTTCTTTTGAATGGCACCAGTAAGGTTGATTACATAGAGAATTGCAAAGGAAATTGCAAATGGATGCATCAACACAATCTTTAACAATACTGCAGAATAACATTAGGCTGTTAAAGGTGTCCTTTGATCAGTGATATTTCTCAAACACAATTGACTAGGCCTGCTCTCATCTGAATATAATCAATATGAATATGGATCTATGCATGCTACCTTTGGGCCTAAGAAATGCCTAGTGTATCTCAGGTTACTCTGGAAGGGGTATGGTGTCGCCAGCATTTGAATAATAGGTGAAGGTAGCCACTCTTGTGTCATTCCCCACCAACAAGTTGTCACTCAAGTCAAATAACATGCTGAGTACCACACCTATAAGCAATGTAATACTAATTTCAGTGGCAGGGTGATGCCAGATATGTACACCATGCAGTTCCACGTCTGATGCATCATATCAAACAGGGAAGTCTCTTTCAATTGTCCACACCAGGCAAACTGCAGACCATTCTCAAAAAGCTCACGCCTGCAAGCACAAATCATCGGGTTCAAGGTTAGATGTCGTTCTGCAAGTGGGCGTCACTTACTGAACAATCTGGAGTGTGTCAAGGTTGATGCTAACAATCAATTTAAGTTCATCAATTGGGCTCACTTGTGATTGCTATAAGCTAGATGTATTCATATGCAGGGGCCAGGTCCTTTGCAGGAAAATGGAATTTGATAAGTTACTGCACCTTTACAATTCACCAAAAACTTTGGGACAGTACTTCATGGTGCATTCCCCATGGCATGTTATCATCAACCTGTCTTTCTTGAATTTAAATAAAAGCTTTAGGGTAACTGTTCTAATGGCACATTCCCTGTGGCAATACCTCAGACCACTCAGAGAACCACTTTGCAGCCAACCAGTGCACTGTTTCACGTTCAATATAAATAGTTGCACCCTCAGAAATTTGGTACTCTTGCACCTGTCCTGGTGAGTCCATGATAAATTGTTTGACAGCATGCCTCATAGATTAACAATGCTCAGGTTCTGTGCTATCAAGTTCACTACATTGACAATGTTAACTGCAATTATCACCTTTGAACTTGGGTTACAGACAATTCCATATTGAATGAATTACAGAATTGCAGAATTACATTTTAGTTTGCTCAAAAACTGCATAAATCCATGTAAGATTCTGTAATTCCCACTTTAGAAATGAAATCAGTCTGACCTAACATTGGGACACAGACAGACTTTAACTTCACACCTTCAATGCATAATCTGAGCTGAGATGGCATCTATTGTTAAAGCTATCTTGAGAATGTAACTTTAAAAAAGTTCTGGAATTTACATATGAAGGAACTGAAACTAACATGATCATTCTAAAAGGTGAAAGACTTAAGCTAAACCTGTTTAATATTACATTGCACGACATTGCAATCCTGTTGCTATAAATTCTGTGTCTTATGATTCTGCTCCACAACCACCTGATGAAGGAGCAGCACTTCGAAAGCTAGTGCTTCCAATTAAACCTGTTGGACTATAACCTGGTGTTGTGTGATTTTTAACTTTGTCCACCCCAGTCCAACACCGGCATCTCCAAATCATGACAATTCCATGTAATTGTCAGAGTCGTCTTCCGTGCTGTAAAACTCACCGTGTTGCTTACACTGGTCACTTTTCCCCTTGCTGCCATCATTGTCCTGGTTGGGATCTCTCCCACTTCCCTTTGACGACCTCCCCAAGATGTCACCTTCAGTGGCGTGCAAGTTCTGAACAAGAAAGTAGGTGACCATTTGCCCTTTGCCTTTCACGTTGATTGCTCCCCTCTCCACAATTTCGAAACCTTTGTTCTGTAGGGCTCTGTATGATGAGAAGATGATTCAGTTGGAATATACTTCTAAATCATATAGAAAGAGACTGCAGCCCTTGTTAATATTGCCGCATATTTAGTGCCTTAGTGTTTTAAGTGCACTCAGTAGGTTTGATATCTAGTCACTCAGATAATGTAGGAATTGCAACAGTGAATTTGTGTACTGTAAGGTCCCAGAAACTGTTAAACCAGGTAATCCGTTTCAATAATATGTTCACTTAGGACAGTAGACTCGTCCTTGCTTTAATGCTTCATCTGAAAGCCAGCATTTCCAACAGTCCAACATTCCCTCAGTATACACTTCAACACCAACCTGGAATATCTGCGTTCAAGTCAATGCAATGGAATTTCAAACCAAAAGCTTCTAGCTCAGAGGTATGTGCTACCACTGAGTCACAGTTGACATACTTAAGAGCTCTGACCAGCAGGAATTGAATACTGGCAGGTTCATTAAGGGCTGAGTAAACGCAAATCCTCAGAGTGGATGCTGAGACTACAAAGAATGCCTAAAAAAACCATATGTTGCAGCTTCTTGAGCTCAACCTTCGAGATCATGTCCCCTATAGCGAAAACACTTTGCATGGACACTGGCAAAGTGAGAACTGTAGCCAACAGCTGTGAAAACAGTGAGGCGCTTTGTTCAACTTGTGAACTTCTTCCCAACTTTATCATCAGAACGTTGAACATCTCTGCACACTCACTGCTGTAGCTGTGCAGTAGTGTTGTGGTGTAGAACAAGAAACTAGCAAGTACAGCTTTGTTCTGTAATTCATCAATCTCATAGAAGCAAATGTCTTGCTCTGATCCAGCATTCAGCACATGAACGCCACTCCCCAGGGGAGGACCATCATCCTAGGAACAAGCTGATAGCAATTCAACTGACAACTCATTCAAAGATCTGAGCGCCTCTGAAACAATGGGTGAGACGCATGTTCAGAGACTGATGAAAGTGGGACAGACTAGAACGATCAAATGAATCATCATTCTCATTATTGATCACTTACATTGGGTGACCTGGGTGACCTGCAACTTTTATTTTGTGTTTAATGAGAAGGGGGATGGTTGGACAAATGCATCTGTACATGGTGTACCAACTAGCTTGCCGTAATCAGATGACCTCTACCTCTGGCTGTAACATGCTTTCCCTTTAGCATGAGTGACCATTACACACTTTACTTGAAAGAGGCATCTAGTGAAAAAGAGTTAAGACAGGTAAACCAAAATCCTGGCCAAAGAGATAGGTGTTAAGGAGCATCTTAAAAGGTGGAGAGCGAGATGGAGGGGCAGAGAGAGGAGGGAATTCCAGAAGCTAGGACACATTGGTGGGCAATGTAGCGGTAGTGATTGGAATAAGGTGAGCCAGGTGGATCTTATAGAATATGAGTTCCCAGATTGGGGCTGTTATTTTGGTCCAATCTGGGAACCCTGGCTGACAGATATAAAGAGGAGTGTCCCATAAACAGGTCCAGGCAGCGGGCTGTGGAGGGGGTCGTTAGGGCCGACTGCCTGCCCCTCTTCCGCAGTTATGTTAGAGCCCGGGTATCTCTGGAAAAGGAGCACACAGTCTCCACCAACACCCTGGCGTTGTTCAGGGAGAGGTGGGTGCCACAGGGAGTGGAGTACATTATTTTTCCCCCTCCAACTCTATTTTGATTTAGTCCCTACCCTCCCCTTCGCTGTTTTGATCACACAGCATTGCTCTTTGATGTGAAGGGCAGTGCTTGTCACTGGCCACTCGGGTGTTTTTCCTATCTTCCTGGTGGTGGAAATCGAATAAAGATTCGTGCACCTTGTGTTTCTCACTGTGTCTTACACCTACACACACACACACCATGGGTGCTGGGGAAAAATAAGCAATACCACAGTTAGGCGGTAGTGTGGGGGTTAAAAAATAAAAAAAATAAAGAGCAGTGTCCCATAAACAGGTCCAGGTAGCGGGCTGTGGAGGGGGTCATTAAGGCCGACTGCCTGCCCCTCTTCCACGGTTATGTTAGAGCCCGGGTATCTCTGGAAAAGGAGCACGCGGTCTCCACCAACACCCTGGAGTTGTTCAGGGAGAGGTGGGCGCTGCAGGGAGTGGAATGCATTATTTCCCCGTCCAACTCTATTTTGATTTAGTCCCTACCCTCCCCTTCACTGTTTTGATCACACAGCATCGCCCTTTGATATGAAGGGCAGTGCTTGTCACTGGCCACTTGGGTGTTTTCCTATCTTCCTGGTGGTGGAAATCGAATAAAGGTTCGTGCACCTTGTGTCTGTCACTGTGTCTCACACCTGCAAACACACAACATGGGTGTTGGGGAAAAGTAAGCAGTTAGGCGGTAGTGTGGGGGTAATTAGAAAAAAAAAGAAAAAAGAAATAAACAGGAGCGTTAGGGGCTTTGCTTACTCTTGGAGCTGGCCCTGAGCCAGCTGGATCAGTGTCATGTACTTTGCGTGTGTAAATAAAGGGTGGACTTGGTGACAGGATACCAGCCTCTTTGAAGTTATTTCTGAGGTGTGCAACAGGTTAGCATTAGAGGAGTACGGCAATCTTGGACAGTCGCAGGGCTGGAGGTGATGACAGAGATCGGGGGAGCTAGGCCGGTGGGATGTGAGAACCAGCATGGGAATCTTAAAACGAGACGTTGGCAGACCTGGAGATTTTGTAGGTCAGCGAGCACAGGAGTGATAGGTGAGTAGAATTCCGTGTGAGTTAGGATATAGACGGCAGAGTTTTCATTGGGTCTAAAGGAGAGGCATCAAAATACTCAACTCCAATGTAGCAAAAGCATGAGGTAGCGGTTTAGCACAGGTAGAGTCAGGTCAGATTTACCTACCTGTTTGCTGTTGGACTGAGATGGATCTTGCCTGGTACTCCATGGCTCTCCATCCTTGAGGCTGTATTAACAGTGTCTCCAAATAGACAGTATCTTGGCATCTTCTCACCAACTACTCCAGCCAACACTGGACCAGAGTGTATGCCAACTCGGATCTGATTGTGGAAAAGAATTGACATTCTTTAATCGCAAGAACCCACCTTCTCAAAGGTCAGGTGCTGGGTGAAGAATGATCGTTTGCAGGGCCCGCACACTAAGCATGGACTGTCCTGGCAATTTCCACGTGCGATTGGAGGATCTCCACTATCTCATATCTCACCCCCTCATGCCCAAAATTACTGTGTGAAAAATGAAAACAGCCATCGAAACTGGTTCCACAGTGGGCTCTGCAGTTGAATTTTAAGTTGGGAGATTGTGAAAACCTCCTGGAGCCTCAGAGCTAACTTTTTAACATCTTACTGTAAAATTGGTGGCGGATATTTCTATTAAAATTAGTGGAGCCAAGGCAAGCAACCAATCAAAGCTCAGAATTTGAATGGCTTGAGTGTCTCATATTCATCTGGGTGGTGCTACTGCTCCATCACGTTTTCCAATGTAATATTAATCACATTCGGGGGCAAATATTCCTCAGTGATCATGATTTGAAAGAACCACTAGGCTCAGATCAGATTAACTCAAGCAAGACCCATTCTCAGTTATTGAACCTATACTCCACTTAGAACAATTTAGTTATGGGGCTATCATTTCAATTGCAACATTTAAGAGGCATTTGGATGGGTATATGAATAGGAAGCGTTTGGAGGGATATGGGCCAGGTACTGGTAGATGGCACTAGATTGGGTTGGGATATCTGGTCGGTATGGATGGGTTGGACTGAAGGGTCTGTTTCCATGCTGTACATTTCTATGACTCTATCTAGAAGTTGGCCCTGATTACCCAGAATCCCTCTCTCAATGACTTTCAAAGCTCCTTGTCAGAACGCAGGCATCATAAGCAGGGACAGCATTAATTGGCCATTTTGAGTCAATCAGAGAAGATTCTGCTAGTCCTCCTCTTGAGACTGATTGGAGAACTTCCTCCAGGGTTACCATGGCAACAAATGATTGTTAATCCAATGAAAATAACTGAGCTTGTGACTCATGACCGTATTTCTTTTTGCAATCAAAAAAAGCTTCATTACGTTGAATAATATACCATGAGATTATATTACTGCTCTCCAGTCACATAGTCACAAAATCATACCTTACTGATAATGTCCTACACTCCTCTATCACCAGGAGGGCAGTTGATTGGGAATCCTCAATACAGACTGCAGACCCCATAATGTCTCATGACATCGGGTCAAACATGGGTAAGGATAACCTCGAGCAGATTACTACCTACCACCCCTCCTCAACTGATGAATTGAAACTCCTCCACATTGAACTTCATTTGGACAGAGCATTGAGGGAGGCAAGGGCCCTGAATGTACCTGGATACCCATCACTGAGACTGGCTCAGTTATGCCACTACTGATTGAACTGGCCATGCCCTGTAGGCGAGGTCTGTCATACTGGGCTTGCTGCAAGTTGTAATGGAAAAGAGGGAAAAACCTACTTGATCTCACCGTCATCATGGACAGATGTGATGCATCCATCCATGACAGTAATGGCAAAAGTGACCAGCATATAGTCTCCGTGGAGGTTAAGTTTTCTCAGTGAGGAGAGCATTCATTGTGTTGTGTGACACCATCACCATGCTAACTGGGAACGTAATAGAACAGACATGGTATATCAACCATGGCATCCATCCATCACACTGGGCTATGTTTTATATTACACACAAAAAATGATTAAACTCATGGCCCAGTATATCCCCTCCTCTACCATTGCAAACCTGGTGATCAATACTGGTTGAATGGCCATTGCAGGAGGGCATGCCAGGAGCAGCACCAGGCATACCGATAAACTACACAGGCGGCATGCTATACACAGAAGTCCTCAACTCTTCAGCCAATGAGTTCAATCTTTGCTCTGCAGTTTACCCCATATATCGGGAAAGCTGACAGACAATTCAGCAACTCACAGGAGAAGGATTCTCCTCGAATAATGCCCATCACCAGGCAATGGGGAGCCCAGTTCATCAGTGCAAATGACAATGCTGCAGGATATGTACCAATCGTCAGTCTCTTCCTGAGGACCCCCCCCCCCCCCCCATCTCAGATGCCAGCCTTCAACTAATTCGATTCATTCGGTGAAATTTCAAGAAATGGCTGGAGCCACTTGCTATTGCAAAGGCTGTAGGTCCTGAAAACCTAGCTGAGCCATTCGAGTGCAATACAACATTGACATTCATTCAAAAATATGGTTAGGTCCTATCCACAGAAAGTAGAGGTCCAATCTGGTCAGTTACTGCCCCATTTCAATCATCGGCAAAATAATGATGATCACGGCATCAAGATGCACTTATTCAGGAATGAACTTGCTCACTGATGCTCAGTTTGAGAGCTGCCAAGGTCACACTACTCCAGACCTCTGCACACCCATGACCCAAACAAGAGCTGAACTCCAGGGGTGAGGTGAGAGTGACTACCCCGAGAAATCAAAGCTGCATTACGACTGAGGGCAGCAACAAGAAGCCCAAGCAAAGATGGAGTTAATGGGAAGCAGGGGGCAAATTCTCCACTGGTTATAGTCATCCCTGGCACATAGGAAGATGGCTATCACGTTGGAAGCCAATCATGTCAGCAGTTAGTGCCCACCAACTTTGGGCATGGTTCCCCAGCTGAAAGTCTATGCTAGGGACACTGAAATGGTAAGACAATGTCTAAAAGCGATCTCCTGTGAGTAGGGAAGAGTAAATTGAATTCTTGATTGGGAGAGCATTCTCAGCGAGCAGGTGACCAACCCAGAACAATTGAAGGCGCTGTTGGCCTCAACGGCTGGGCTTATTCGCATGTGCCTGGCTGCTTTACCAACCGCAAACTCGAGAAACAAATGCAAGAGTCCTGGTAGCCATTGAAATCCGGCACTTTTATCAGGAGACCCCAGCAGGAACTAGAGACAGTGGAGACAGTGAATTCTGCAAGGGCCTGTGGTCGGGAAGGAAGTGAAGTCTAGGCAAGAGCCCTTCCCATCTGGGGCCTGGAGGAACAGGCCTTTCTCTCCACCCCATAAAGGAAACAAAAATGAGACTGCTTTTCCCCTGCTCCTCTTCTCACCAGCTACCTCCCATCAGGCAAGATGCACCTGTCTCAGCTTAAAACAACTCCTCAATCCCACTGGTGTTAGTAGGCCCAGGTCTAAAAATCTGAAGGACCCTACACCCACCATCCCTGCCTTTGACGGAGTGTCCTATTTGCCTGCGATTTAGGCCGGGGTTAGGGCTTCAGCCTATACGATCAATCTAAGCTATTCCTTACTCATCAACCTTATGCCTTCTGGATGTGATTATGGTAGGCGAGCCTAATCCTAACCCCCAGTATTCTGTCTGTGGGGAATCGGAGAGAAGCTGTACCTGAATAGGATCTCCTGTCACTGGATTCTTCACACTTCTTGCAGCCATCCTCATTCCCAAGGCAAAGTTGGCGACTCTCTCCGCATGGCTTGCAACAGGAATGGGCACGCCTCCAACAACCATGTAGGCATCTCCAATAGTCTCAACCTGCACACGGTCCAAACCAGAAACAAGAGGTATCATAATCCTTATGAAATCGGATCTCATGGACACTGCCAGCTTGACCCAATTTCCTGGTCCTGATCGTGCTCCTGCCAAGGATTTGCTTTTGCCACAATCAAAACCTTTTCCCAAACTTGTGGACCACTCTGATACTGGGCTGAAAACAAAACTTAATGGTACCAAATACTGGCATCGTTAGCGTGATGGAGATGTATGCATTTAAAATTTCTTATTTTATTTCAATTATTATTAGGTTGGTGTCAAACACACAGACATAATCTCAGGCAAAGACCAGTTCACCGACTGCTAAGGGGTCAACTCTTAACAATATGCCACATCCTTTCACTGGAGTCACTTGTCACCCTTCATTGGCATGGGTTGATGGCACCCCTGTGCCCACCCTGACAGCTAACACTCCATTCATCAAATTAAATAACAAGACTATAGATGCTGAAAGCTCAGAGGAAAGGCTAGAGAATCACACCAGGTCAGTCTGCGTGGAGGAACTCACAACTGGTGCTTAACCGGTGGCTAAGCAGAGATTTAAACATGGTACCTAGGGACTGGATTTTCCTCTGGGACACAGCCCATAGTAACGTGGCATTTCGAAGAGAAATCAGGCAGTGAGATCCACTTCGAAAGCTGTCAGGAATTTCACACAGGGGGTAAGTAGGGTGGCAGATAAGTAGGTGAGAAGGTGGAGTGGGTCACGATGGTTCCAGGAGGTGAGGCACAGCTGGGGATGGGGGAGGTGGGTCAGAAGGGGCCGGAGGTTGTGGTGAGATTGGGTTATGGAAGAGTCAGGAATAGTGAGGAAATGATTTCAGGCACAATGTTGTTAGTGTCTGGAACCTCCTGCCTCAAAGGACGGTGGAAGGAGACTCAATCTTAACTTTCAAAAGATAAGTGAAGGGAAGGAATCATTTGCCAGGCTGGGGAGAAAGACAGGGGGTGAGTGACAGGAATTGTACACTCTCCCAAAAAGCCAGCACATGGAGATGATAGGCTGAACGGTCGACTTCCATGCTGTAATTGTCTACAGTTTCAACAGGTTTCCAATTCTACGCAGAGATCTTGGCTTTTACTTTTTAATGTCGTTTTGTTTTTACATTTCTGTAACAGCACGTTTCCTGCCCAATCTGTTATCTCCATTGTTTACAGAGATGGATTGATAGTTTCCACACTGTGACCCGCAGTTTCGTTGAATGTTCCTGGTGCACATGACCCACCTTGTAAACATCGTGGACTGTAGTTATACGATCAAAGCGGGAGTACATGGAGTTGAGCATGTGGACAATCTGGATCGGCTCACAGGCTGCACAGATGTTGGTAAAAGTCACTACATCACTGAAGAGGATGGTGCAATCCTCAAATTCCCCTTTAGGAGAACAGAGAAATGTGTCACCATATTATTCACCATTCATCCCGCAGACAGCTCAGAGACTGACGGGCAATTATTATTTGAAAAATAATAAACCATCTGTTCAAGACCGCCATCTTGGAGAGTGGTTAGAACTCACTAACACATGGAGCACTGGAGGCAGATAGTGCAGATATTTTGAAGAGTATATGAGAGAAGCAAATGAGGGAGAAATGCATTGATGGTTATGTTAATAGATGTGGTGAAGAGAAGCTGGAGGAAGTTCATCTGAGCATGGACACTGGCCTGGACCAACTGGGTCAAATAGCCTCTGTGCTGTAAGTGCTATGCAATAATATGAAATTCAGATTCTCCTCTGTTCAACCAGTCAATGTTCCTCCATCACCCAATCTCACCCACGACCTCCAGCCCCTTCTGACCCACCTCCCCCATCCCCAGCTGTGCCTCACCTCCTGGAACCATTGTGACCCACTCCACCTTCTCACCCACTTATCTGCCACCCTACTTACCCCCTCACCTACCAACCGATCCCTCTCAATAAACCAACCACCTGACCCCCCTCACCCACCGAGCACCCGATCCCTCTCACCCACCAGCCACCCAAACCCTCTCACCCACCTACCACCCGATCCCCCTCACCCACCTACACCCGAACCCTCTCACCCACCTCCCACCCGAACCCTCTCACCCACCTCCCACCCGATCCCCCTCACTCACCTACACCTGAACCCTCTCACCCACCTACCACCTGATCCCCCCACCCACCTACCACCTGATCCCCTCACCCACCAGTCACCCAAACCCCCTCACCCACCAGTCACCCGAACCCCTTCACCCACCTGCCATTCGATCCCTCTCACCCATCTACCACCTGATCCCTTTACTCACCTGCTACTCGATCCCTTTACTCATGTCCGTATCTCCTCACCCACTACTTTCACCCTTAGTTTCTCTCTGAAGCTGTTTAGTGCAATATTGGAACCCTTAACGCCTTCACTTACCAGAATGTGGCAGGTGATGCCATGAAAAGGAAGGTGCGGATTGGTGTCACCCTACACTATGAGAAACTGTCAGGTACCAGAAAAGGGCAGGGACAGCTCAGAATGGAAAATAGTCCACTATCCATCACCAGAATCCCAAACAAGTGCATAATAATATTCAAAGAAATATTAAAACCATGGCCCTGATAGGAACCTCCCAAAAATGCTACACAGCTAATGAAGCAGCATCACTGAAGGAAACATGGCAGCAAGTGTGACACAGCAATATCTCACCAACAACAATGAGTGGACAATCTGTCTCAGTGATGGTCGTTGAGCAGCACGTTAAGGGGCACTGATTTAAAGACTGAGATGACTCAAAGAGTAGAGAGTCTTTGAAACTCCCCAGGGAGCTGTGGGACCGAGTCCTTGTGTACACTTAAGGCTGAGATCGATAGATCCTCGATCAGCCGGGAATCAAAGGTTATGGGAGGAGGGCAGGAGAGTGGACCATGAGGAGTACTGGGTCAGCCATGAGCAGCCTACTCCTGCTCCTATTTCTAAAAGAAAAATAAAGAAAACAAACATGAGTTAGAACCCAAGACTGTAAAGTGCTTTAGGATGGTGAATGGTCATGAGAGGTAGATGAAGTCATGTCCTTTTGTTTTCATGTCAAAGGCCCGTTCAGTTTTATTCTGCAGTTTAGCACATTCATAATGAACAACCAAAATAATTAAATACAGACTTCTTGCCCATCGATTCCCACTGGATGAAAACTGGATCGCTGTTTGGTTTTCATCAGATGTGAGGGCAGCAGCAGGAGAAAGAGTCAGCTTATCGATTAACCCGACAGTATGTTACTCTGAGCTGCCAAAAATTCAGAATTAAAGGATCCACCCCATTCTTTCAATAATGCCTTATGGAACGAGGAAATGAATTAAAAATGGCACACAGGGATAGGGAAAGTTGAAGTGCCAAGGCTCCAAGGCTAAGCACACTGAACAAATGCAAATTTCAAAGGAGCACTACTTAGCAGTGACCAGTCTGGTTAGCCATAACTCAATATGCTGACACCCCCCAGCCTAGTGTGAAGGAGTGCTGCACTGTCAAAGGTACCATCTTTTAACTGAGATCGTAACCCAAGGTCTTGCCTGTTCTGACAGGTGGATGTAACAGATTCAATGATAGCACTTCAAGAATTGTAGGGGGTGTCAGGATCAACACTTGTCACCAGATGAGTAATTCAGCTCATTACAGTGTGTGGAATGTTACAGTGTGAATTGCTTGCAGTCCATTTTTACATGACAACAGTGACGACTGTGCTTGAGTGACCTTGAAGTGATGTGGGATCTCCTGAAGACAAGTGCCCTGGTCTTGGTGCAGAAGGTCTGGTGTCGAAGTTGGAAGAGATAGTACTCACCTGCTTCAACCTGCTTGCCTTCCTTGAGCTGGTTGGCCACGTGTTTAGGTAGCATGGCATATAGTAGTGCCTCAGTTTTCTGCTTTTCCACCTCCAGGTTCTTGGACAGGATTCTCAGCTCCTCTTTCTTGCGTTCGAGCTGATTGGACAGCTCAATCTCCGCTAGCCTTTGCTGATTGAGGAGAATGAGGTCTCGCGTTGTGTCATGCTGGGCTATGTCAGCGATGTACATCCCCACCTCTTCCAGCTCTTGGAGACAGTGCAACTGTGGCGAGCACAGGTAAATCATACATTGGATCGATCCCATCCACAGCATCTGCCCTGGGAAAAAAAACCAGCAAAATGTAAACTGCATCAGAAATCTCCCAACTGTCAAAATAACTAAATGATGCATGCAAAATGTAACTTGTAATGCTTCTATATTGAAAGGTATATGATTTATTTTACTATCACTTTTTGAGATTAGTATTCAAAATAGTGGCATATGAGTATTGGTTACTTTTGTG
The DNA here is from genome assembly GCF_047496795.1 of Chiloscyllium punctatum. Lineage (NCBI taxonomy): Eukaryota > Metazoa > Chordata > Chondrichthyes > Orectolobiformes > Hemiscylliidae > Chiloscyllium > Chiloscyllium punctatum. The sequence goes on along the minus strand of NC_092753.1, from coordinate 5,886,774 downwards.
AAGAGTTTCCTTTCAAAAAGTAAAGGTCAGACAGTCCTTTTAGAACAGTGACATGATCAGTATGGCTCAGAAAACAAGTGCTTGTAGATCCCTGTAATGTATTAATGGAAGATTGTTTATACTCTGGTGGTTTATGACAGTAAGGTAAACATAGAGGCCCATTAGTTGGCTTCCAGTTCAGAATAATACAAGTTCGATTTTAGTTTAGAAAACCCAGCAATTAAATATAGATATAGATGTAGGGGTATGGGTGGGTTACACTTCGGCGGGGCGGTGTGGACTTGTTGGGCCGAAGGGCCTGTTTCCACACTGTAAGTAATCTAATCTAATCTAATCTAAAAGTTTTTTAGGGCAATTCAGAGAAGACTGGACTGAAGTCAGAAGTAACTTTCATTTTCTTACAGTAATATGGGACGGTTCAAGGAAAGCACAGTTACCTCAGTGGAACTATTTAATTTGTGAAGCTTCCACACCGAGGTGCTGGAGAGAGCATGCAAACCTCCAGAAAACTCATCCCTCCTACCCACCCAGTATCACCAGCCTGAATGTGGGATACTGGCAGCCTTAGCCATCTCACTGAACCAGAGTGGGAGTGGGTAATTCACATAACCTGTATGGGGTGGGAGATGTTACTTCAGCAGTCTCTGTACAGGCTGAAGCACAATATTTGGGAAGTTAAGACAAATTTCCACTCTGAACATCTGTACCTCGGAGTTTCAGGATTGGTTGAGTTTGCATCACTTCTGTCCGTGTTTTCAGTACAAACTGACTGTTGATAAACTTTCGAATGCTGGAGATAGTAAAAGACACTGCTGGATGGGTGATTGTGAAGTAGTCATCAAATCGAATGTTCATTGCCTGTAGTCCCGGTACATGCTTCTGAATATTCACTCCCGCCTGCTTGACCTTTAGCTACAGCAAAAAGAGATTCACATTGCAATATGGAGATAGTGTCACAACGTTTTGCTCAAGTAAGCAAGACCATCACAATGGGGGCTATCGGGATAGCTCAGCAACAACAAAACCACAGATCAACATGTTAATCTAGCATCATTCAATTTAAACAAGCCATTTCTCAGTGGAAGTACTCTCATCACTGAACCCGGAGGTTAGATTCAAACCCCACTCAAGGAAGATAAAAGTATAATGTAGGCTGACACTCCAGCCAGCACATCTGCATAGTCAGAGGGGCTATCCTTTCAATGCGGTGTTAAACCAAGCTGTGGACTGCCCTCTCACCCACTGTGAGAGCTCCCAGGGTGGCACTGTTTCAAACAAAAACAGTGAAGACCTCTCTGTGTCATGACAACATGGTCACTTCTCTGATTACCATTTGTGGGGCAACTGCACAGGCAAATTGTCTGGCACATTTCCCTCCATTACAACAACAACCACATTTCAACAAAGTATTTCACTCATTGTGAAATGATTCTGGACACATTGAGGTTGAGCAAAGTGCAATATAAATGCAATTCAATCCTTCCTTCTTTTCTATAACTCTCTTCTCTGGTGCAATGTATTTGAGTCAAGTTTAGAGTGGTGCTGGAAAAGCACAGCAGGTCAGGCAGCATCCCGGGAGCAGGAAAATCAATGTTTTGGACAAAATCCCTTCAACAGGAAAATGTTTTTAACAACAACGGTATAACTTGAGTGTTAGATTGCCTCACGTAAGCGGCTATGTTTTTTTTAACGGAGACGTGATAATGTCTGAATGTTCCTTTAACTATCCAATGGTTTCCAAATGATAAGATGATATTTAGGTACTAACCTGTGTGCATGGTCAACTAATGCTCACAGAGAATATTCATCAAAATCAAGTCTCACAATCAACACTCATATCATTCACTTCAGGAGAAATAAAATATGCTGCTTTTCCCCACCTTAAAATATCCCAAAGTGCTTTACAATGAAGGAAGCTTTGTCTTGCTGTAATTATCGCTGTAATGTAAGAAATGCAGCAGCCAATTTGCTCAACTGCACTGTGGTCATTTTGTGATGCTGGTTGAGGATTAATAATGACCAGGACAATGTGGAGAGCTCCCCTCTTCTCATTCAAAATGCACTGAATATTAATCTAAAACAACTTTCTTTTTCAATCTGGCCGATACAAGAGATTAAGTCTCAGTTTTACACCTTATCCAACAGATAGTACCTCCAACTGTGCAGACATTCCCTGACTATCACACTGTAAAGTCAGCCTTGGTTGTTATAAAAGAGAAAGTTCAACAGTTGGTGAGAGAAAGAAAGAAATGAACATGCAAAATAGGAATGGAGGGAGACCACTCGGCCCCTCAAGCCTGCTCTGCTGTTCAATAAAGTCATAGCTGATCTTTATGTGCTTCGAATTCCACAGTACCATCCTGCCTAGCTAACCCTTGTTTCCTTGATCCCTCTGCCTAACGGGAATCTGTTTTGAATCTTGGTCCTGAGGAATACAATGTACCTTTAAAATAGAGTTGTAATCAGCAACCTCAAGGTCAAGTATAATACAGACCCAAAGCACGTCCTGGTTTACATAAGTAAACATTGATTGCCATTGTTGAGCATAAAAGTACAAACTGACCAAATGAGTGGCATTTGGGACTAACCCACTTTCATCCACGACAAAGTCCCAACCTTGCTTTAGTTCAATGAAGGCCTAACAAATTTAATGTCAGTGAGAGATCTTCACTGGGCATTCAGAGTTTCCTATGCAACAATATGGAAGTCTGAACATGCACCAGATGAAATGCTACCTGTTATTGGACATGGTGGGTCCAGACTCTTTACTCATTGTGAAATGACTTGATTTTCTCAGTGCCTCCTTCACCACATTTCTGATCATCACCCATAGCAAATTCACCATACATCATTTCTGCTGCCCTTGGCCTTCTAAGTAGTAAAGGGTTGGAAGGCACTGTGAGAGGCCACTTGGCAAGTGGATGGGTATGCATCTCATAGACGGCGTAATGTGTGGTGGGGGCAGTAGGGGTTTCAGTTAGAGGATGTGTACTATGACACATTTGCATGAACTGACTCCCACAACCGCCATGCTGACTATCCCAAATCAGCCCCTGCCTTTCCAAATGCATGAAAATCCTCTAATTCATCTACATACTCAACCAGACTGTTTCCATGGATTCCAGGCCTCTTCTCCAACTCCATGCCAATTATATCCCCCATACATTGTAATATTCTAAGGAATTTCAATTTCTGAATCTCAGGCAATAATCTTGGTCATGAATGGCAAAGAAATTCTTACCTCCTCATCAAAGACAATGTGAAAAGGAAATGCATCACAGAAAGTTTTTGTGTCCATCCAGAGCCTCTCTGGGTAAACTGGCTCAAAAGAACATAGCAAGTTACCTAGTAATAGGAATGCATGAACAATTATTGCACCCTTCTGTACAATTCCATTTTTTATATGTATAAAAGAATTAATTACAAGTGAAAAGCTTAACTTTTCAATAAGCAATGACTGTAGTGGAACAGTTTGCAGATGGAGAGACAGCCAGTTTTGTAAATCAGAATCAAATTCTGAGGTCAGAGCTCAAAATGGCCTTTGGACCTAACAACAAACTGAATCGCAGCTGGGCTTCCCATTGCGATGGTGACCGAAGGATCATTATAAATTCCACGCCATCACACAAACAAGGGAAGGAATTCTCCCAGTTTACCATTAATATTTCAGCCTGATTGATCACACCAAAAATATAGATTTACAGCCATTGCTTCATCTCAGGACTGTGGTCAAAATAGTACTGTCCTTCTTATGTGCCAGTGGCTGCACTTTAACAAGTTATTGACTGGATTTAAAGTGCCACTATCAGCCATTATTGGGAAATACTAATATAAAGGCATGAAAAATAAGGTCATTTTCATTGGAACATATCAGTTTAAAGGATAAAATGACTGATATGTTATAAGGGTGAAAGGATTGGACAGCAGTTTGCTTCCAATAGTTAATACTTAAGAATGAAAGAGTGTGCGTCGTTTTAGAGAGTTGTGAGACTGGAATTTACTGAATTAGTGCTCAAGGCAAGGACTACGCCAACATTGGATAGGAACGTTCAATAGAAATGGTTGAAATTATCAACTGGAAGGGTGTGAATTGACTGGTATTTCTACCTGGTCAGCAGAAAAGTAATTGGGATTCTCAGTTAGCACCAATATCCTTCAGAGCTGAAAATGTGTTGCTGGAAAAGCACAGCAGGTCAGGCAGCATCCAAGGAGCAGGAGAATCGACATTTCGGGCATAAGCCCTTTCCTGAAGAAGGGCTTATGCCCGAAACATCGATTCTCCTGATTAACATCGATTAACTGTTCAAGCAGTGACCAGCTGTCACTTGCATTACTTGAACCAGAGGCAGCTGGAAATAAATAGAACCCTCGAGTCATAGAGTCATGGAGATGTGCAGCACCGAAACAGACCCTTAGCTCCAACTCATCCATGCTGACCTGATAACCTAACCTAATCTAGTCCCATTTTCCAGCACTTGGCCCATATCCCTCTAATCCCTTCCTATTCATATACCCATCCAGATGCCTTTTAAATGTTGTAATTGTACCAGCCTCCACCACTTCCTCTGGCAGCTCATTTCATACACGAACCACCTTCTGCGTGAAAATGTTGCCACTTCAGCTCCTTTCAAATCTTCCCCTCTCACCCTAAAGCTATGCCCTTTAGTTCTGGACTTCCCCCATCCCAGAGAAAAGCCCTTGTCTGTTTATCCTATACATACCCCTCATGATTTTATAAACCTCTATAGCCTCTGACACTCCAGGGAAAACAGTCTTAGCCTATTCAATCTTTCCCTATAACTCAAACCCACCAATCCTGGCAAGAGTTGCATGAATCTTTTCTGAACCCTTTCAAGTTTCAGAGCATTCTTCCGATAGGATAGAGACCAGAATTGCACACGATATTCCAAAAGTGGCCTAACCAATGTTCTATACAACTGCAACATGACCTCACAACTCCTATACTCAATGCTCCGACCAATAAAGGAAAGCATACCAAACGCCTTCTTCACTATCCTATCTAACTGCGACTCCACTTTCAAGGAGATATGAACCTGCACTCCAAGGTCTCTTTGTTCAGCAACACGCCCCAGGACCTTACCATTAAGTGCATAAGTCCTGCTCTGATTTGCTTTTCCAAAATGCAGCACCTCACATTTACCTAAATTAAACTCCATCTGCCAATCCTTAGCCCATTGGCCCATCTGATCAAGATCCCATTGAACTCTGAGGTAACCATCTTCACTGTCCACTATGCCTCCAATTTTGGTGTCATCTGCAAACTTACTAACTATACTTCCTATGTTCATATTCAAATCATTTATACATATGATGACAAGCAGTGGACCCATCACCGATCCTTGTGGCAACCACTGGTCCCAACTGAAACGCAACCCTCCACCACCACCCTCAGTCTTCTGCCTTTGAACCAGTTCGGTATCCAAGTGACTAGTTCTCCTTGTATTCCATGAGATTTAACCTTGTTAACCAGTCTTCCATGGGGAACCTTGTCGAACGCCTTACTGAAATCCATGTAGATCACATCTACTGCTCTGCCCTCATCAATCTTCTTTGTTACTTCTTCAAAAACTCAATTAACTTCGTGAGACATGATTTCCCAGACACAAAGCCATGCTGACTATCCTGAATCTGTCTTTGCCTTTCCAAGTATATGTACATCCTGTCCCTCAGGATTCCCTCTCGCAACTTGCCCACCACTGATGTCAGGCTCATCGGTCTACAGTTCCCTGGCTTTTCTTTACTACCTTTTTTCAATAGTGACACCACATTAGCCAACCTCTAGTCTTCTGGCACCTCACCAGTGACTATTGATGTTACAATACTGCTATCAATGGGGTGGCATGGTGGCTCAGTGGTTAGCACTGTTGCCTCACAGCGCCAGGGACCTGGGTTCTATTCCAGCCTCAGGCAGCTGTCTGTGTGGGGTTTGCATATTCTCCCCATGTCTGTATGGGTTTCTTCTGGGTGCTCCATTTTCCTCCCACAATCCAAATTATGTGCAGGTCAGGTAAATTGTTCATAGTGTTCAGGGATGTATAGGTTAGGTGCATTAGCCTGGGGTAAATGTAGACTAGTGGGGGAGTGGGTCTGGGTGGATTACTCTTTGGAGGATTGGTTTGGACTTGTTGGGCTGAAGGGCCTGTTTCCACACTGTAGAGATTCTAGGCAATATCTCAGCAAGGGGACCAGCAATTATTTCCCTAGCTTCCCACAGAGCTCTATGGTACACCTGATCAGGTCCTGGGGATTTATCTACTTTTATACATTTGAAGACACCCAGCATCTTCTCCTCTATAATATCGATATTTTTCAAGATGTCACCATCTATTTCCCCACATTCTATATCTTCGATATCCTTCTCCACAGTAAACACAGATACAAAATACTCATTTAGTATCTCCTCATCTCCTGTGATTTCACACATTAGCTGTCATGCTGATCTTTGAGGGGCCCTATTCTATCTCTCGTTCCTTTCTTGTCCTTAATGTATTTATAAAATCCCTTTGGATTTTCCGTCACCATATTTGCCAAAGCTATCTCATGTCCCCTTTTTGCCCTCCTGATTTCCCTTTTAAGTGTAATCCTAATGCTTTTATACTCGTCCAAGGATTCACTTGATCTATCCTGTCTATACCTGACATATGCTTCCTTCTTTTTCTGAACCAAAACCTCAATTTCTCTGCTCATCCCTTCACCTACCAGCCTTTTCTTTCACCCTAACAGGAATAAACTGTTTCTGGACTCTCGCTATTACATTTTTAAAGGCTTCCCATTTTCTAGCCGTTCCTTTGCCTATGAACATCTGCCCCCAAACTAGTAGACACATCAATTGTTTTAACTGAAAACAGATTAATCCAACAGGTCTAACTTGTTAGTTGTAAACCAGTACAGCAGGGAAAGGCATTTTATATCTAGAATTATTTAGTTATTGCCCTCCTTTTTACTGTCCCCAGTTATTTCTCTCTGTTTATCTTCAATGTCCATGTCTAGTCTCAAACTCTATCTATCCCCACAGTCTTTGTCCATTGCTTATCCCCCACTCTCTGTTTCTTTCTCTCACCCTTACAGTTTCTCCCCTTCCCTATTCCTCTCCAACCCATCTCTCACCACTGGTCCTTCCCCAAGATCTCCCTCTGCCATCCCTCCCTCCGCATGCAGTATTTGCCCCAGTCTCTCTCCCTGAGACTATCTCTCTCCCCGCCGCCAACTACAACTCTCACTCTCTCACTCCCAGTTTCTCATTCCCCACCACCAAGTCTGCCTCTCCTTCTCCCAGTATCTCTCTTTCTGCTCAGTATATCTTTCTCCCTCTCCCAATCTCTCCATTGAGTCTAACCTCAATTCATTCCCCCTGCAGTCTCTCCCCACCTCAGTCTCTCTTTTCCACTCCAGTCATTCCTCATCCAGGAATCCCTAAAACCAGTCTCTCTTGCCCTCCCAAACACCCCCCACCTCTCTCTCTCCCCTCCCCCCTGAAACCCCCACTGAGTTTCTTTCTCAATTTGAAGTAAAAAGGTATAAAGAGTTGTGGAAATAGGGTTGAGTAGGTAGAAGTCTGTTATCCAGACCAGACCCCTTCAAGGTATATTGAGAAAGTAGTCTAGACTCTATCCTTTTCTTATTTTAAAGGTGCTGTGTTCCAGATGCAACTCAATTGGTCAAACAACTTGACATGAAACAAAACGTGATTTATTCATATACTGTAGTTCAAATACACCGAAAGAAATGAAAAAAAGAAGAAAAGAATTGGCTTAGCTGTTACTCTACTGGAAAACTTAACAGAATAATAGATTGGTTAGCTACTAAACTGTAACTATTCCGATATAGTAACATCCCATAAACACATAGTTGGTAAAAGGCAAATTCAGAAAACAGATTAGTTCACACATACATTTCTAGGCCAGGAGGAAAAACATCAAGAGAACATTTGGAGAGAAGAGTAGCAGGGAGAGATATACTGCAGCTTCCAAACCCAGCTTCAAGATCCCAGAAACAGATACTGAAAAGCTAAAACTAAAAAAAATCCTGGTTGTGTGGGAGCTTCACCCCACCCATTCAGGCTGCTTCTATTGTTCCAACTGAAAAAAAAAACCCAAGACCCCACAAGCTGTTAATTTTACGGATTTTCAATAGACATCTTGGCACCTCTGCCTTAAAATTTTTCTTTATAAAAAAGGTCAAAATAGGCCTCTTAAAACCATAGTAATATCAAATATGTTGCCAGAGGTTTCTTTAACAAAATAACTTGAGCCATAAAAGTAGGGAAATATGAGTAATTCAGAGAAAGGAAGGACTTCCCATGGGAATTCCTCTGAAAGTTCTCCGTCAATGGTCAATTATACACAGCTATGATACATACTGTAACCTACCTTGGTCAAATGTCACAACCCTTCTGAGAATGTCCCAGTGTGACTTCTTCACTGCGCAGTGAGACAGTGCCTGATATTTCTGCTTCATCTTATTCAAATACTTCTCAATCTCCTGGGTACACAATAAGAAAATGGAATCAGTTTCTGCAACTATGATTTGGAATGCTTTTATGTTTCCTGGGAATGATTTTCAACTTGACCAGAGGTCAATGTGACAGATGCTGGGTGGCTCTACAATGAATAAGTGAATTTCTCAGTCAGGTTATTCCATAGCCCGAGGGTAACTGAGAGAATACTACCAGAATCTCCAGGAATAAGGATTCAAAACCCTGGTATTGTACGTTTCAGTAATATTTCTTAACTCAAAGTGAAACTACAGTAATCAGATAAATACTCAGAGGCAATATCTGTTTTATGACACTATTTTATTACAGAGGTAAAAACAATGACTGCAGATGCTGGAAAGCAAATACTGGATTAGTGGTGCTGGAAGAGCACAGCAGTTCAGGCAGCATCCAACGAGCAGCGAAATCGATGTTTCGGGCAAAAGCCCTTCATCAGGAATAAAGCCACTATTTTATTACAGTCATAAATGTCCAGGCCTTACTTCTGGCACAGAATAGCCCCAGTAAAAATCAAAAGAGATTAGGCTCTGGCCTAGAGAATATCGTTTGCTAGATCCCTGACCTAGGGTCCTCGGGTTGAGAACTGTTCCCAGATACTCACTGTCTTCTCTGACTCCCTGACTAAGGGTCATCCGTTTTACGAGTGTTGGTTCTAGATTCTCGTTATCATTATGCCAACTCTTTCCTCTCTTATACCATCAGAGCCTCCTTATACATCTCTGTGTGTGTCTCTGGTCACTTTTTACTATTAGCTCAGTGAATAATTTGGTCAAGATATTTCTTGTTCTAATCACTGACCTGTCTGGAGCACGGTATCAGGTTATCTTCTCTTGCATGGTTGCAGCTGGAAGCTTGGTTTCCGGTATCTGTCTACATGGCAATTTCTCATGCTATTACCTTTAAACTCTTGCCACCCCTATTGCATGCTGGTTAATCTGGTCAAGTTAGTGCTAGCTATTTGTATTAGCACCCTACACTGGGTACTGTGGTGAACAAGCTGAGAGAAAATGATCAGGGCTTGAAGAATATTTGGATGTTTAAACTTTCTTTTGATTTTTATTTATTGATAATAGTGGAAGGGGGAGGAGCAGGGAGGGGCAATTTTACAGCAGTTGCCAGTTATCTAATCAGGTTTTTAAAAATTGGTTCACTTTCTGACTTGTAAAGGAAGGTGGGTGTCACTGTGATTGATATATTAGATGGCCAATGGCAGGATGAGGGGACAAGGTTGTTGAAGGTGGAAGGATGAGTGATACAACTTCTAAGAGAACACCCACACAGAGTCAGAAACTCTATTTGTTGGAGAAGCAGAACATCTGTTTCCATCAGATGCACATTAATAAAGGATTCACAGCGTTAAGTCAGGTTTAGATGGTACTGGACTTAGTTTGTTTCAGTCAACATTCTCAAAATCGTATTGTTTGGTCATTTCCATTAGTCACTGGACAATTAGTCTCCATTTAAAGGTTATCAGCCTCTATGGGAATTTATACACAGACCTTTAATGCACTCATAACAAATTCCTCTCTGCTATTTTTAAGGAACTGTTACACTATGTGAGCAATTATAATGACGTGTGGTTCATTTCTGTGAAGGTTCTTGGAAACCGATCCAATTGTAACCTTCAAAAGTAACTTGTAAAAGGACCACTTTCAGACCTGTGGGGCAAGACAGTGAATGGGACCAATGGAGTAGCTTTACAAAATAGGTCATACAGGAATAATAGGCAGGATAACCTCTCTTTATCCGCACCACTGTATGATTTTAAAAAGCTCGAGGATTTTACAAAGCTAAGCAATTGCTTCTGTGTGCAGTCTCTAAAACTTTGAAGATTTGCTGCAGTTTTGCTGCACAATTTGTAAAACCTACCTGTTTATCCAGCTTGATTTCCTCAGACCGTGTGTTTCTTCCTTGTCTGTCCCTCCATCGTTCTTGCAGCCTCTTTTGGACAACGAGAAAAACCACATGCTCGATTCTCTCCATGCCTTCATCCTCTTCTGACTGTTTAAGGATTTCCATCTCCACCTCCGTGTCAAAGAAGTCTTTAGCTACAGCCTGTATGATCCCTGGAGTACAGACGTCCAAAACAAAAAGTGATATGATTTAATTCGACATTACTGTGGTAGTTATGGAACTTTCCTCCCCTTGGCACAATGGGTCATTGGGCTGAGTATGGACAGGAAAGCTGAACAAGGAGATAGGTATGTTTGCTACAGAGCCAGTCTGAGTTTTCTTCCAGCTACTTGAATACACAAACTTGACCAACACTCCAGCACCAGGAAATCAATTCTCTATCTGACCATCTTTCTTTCTGTCTGTGTACAGGAAGGGAGATGCACTCTCTGAGCAGTATCCAGGCAACGTCTGACAGAAAAGTGTACAGGTGACAATCTACCCCATGGTATGTAGTTCGTTTCATAAAGATTTCATAAAGGGCAGCACGGTGGCTCAGTGTTTAGCACTGCTGCCTCACAGCACCACAGAACCGGGTTTCATTCCAACCTCAGGCGACTGTCTGTGTGGAGTTTGCACATTCTCCCCGTGTCTGTGTGGGTTTCCTCCGGGTGCTCCGGTTTCCTCCCACAGTCCAGAGATGTGCAGGTCAGGTGGATTGGCCATGCTAAATTGCCCATGGTGTTAGGTACATTAGTCAGAGGGAAATGGGTCTGGGTGGGTTACTCTTCGGAGGGTCGGTGTGGATTTGTTGGGTCAAAGGGCCTGTTTCCACACTGTAGGGAAGCTAAAACTAAAGCATAATGACGTCCAGACAGTGCACATTATCATAAGGGCAAAAATATTAGCACAAACCATCCAGCATCCCCACCACATCTGATTATGAAAATTCTTCAAAAGGCTGACCTATGGTTCAGTTTCCCGCTGTGAGGCAAAATGCGGTCAGTTGAAAAAAACCCGTGTGAATTAACAAACAAACAGGGATTTTGTCTCTCTTCTGCTGAAGTTACATTATGGGGAGCCAAAGCAGCCCTGAGAAAACTTTGAACCAGAAGTAACATGAAGAGTGAGTGGAAAACACAGCACGCAACTGCTCTGGGAACTGTCGATCACAGCAGATTAGACACAATCTGATTGAAGAGCAGAAGAGGCTCGAAGGGCTGAATGGCCTACTTCTGTTCCAATCCGCACATAATCATTAACTACGCAACACATAGGAAGTACTTACAATCTTACTGACAATTGAAAGCTGGGTTGCCTGTGAATAACAGCTTTTACCTGGAACTATATGACAGAGCCCTCTTCTCTCAGAATAGTAATGAAGCCACATCTCTCCATCTTCCCTCCTTTCCACTCGAAAAGATGGTGCTTTCATCTCCTGGTAATCAAACGGAACTGAAACTTTTATCGGTCGATTTATTCATTCTGACAGACAATATTTGTTTTTCAGAGCAGAAACAAAAAGACCAATGTTTTGACTCTGGGTTCATGAAGATGTTGCTGTGGAGGGGAGCTAACTCAATGGCTCATTCAGAGAGTCAGTCCAGGCAAAATGGAATGCATGGCTTTTGACTTGGCAGTGAAAAAATACAGGTGAAAGTGAGGACTGCCAATACTGGAGATCAGAGTCAAAAAGTGTGGCGCTGGAAAAGCACAGCCGGTCAGGCAGCATCCGAGGAGCAGCAGAGTCGATGTTTCGGGCATAAGTTCTTCACCAGGAATGTTGGGGGAGGGGTGGGGTGCCAAGGGGGCTAAGAAATAAATGGGAGGGGGCTGGGACTAGGGGGAAGGTAGCTTGAAAGCTGATAGGTAGATGAAGGTGGGGGGTGATGGGGATAGGTCAGAGTGGAGGGTGGAGCAGATAGGTGGGAAGGAAGATGGACAGGTAGGACAGTTCAAGAGAGAGGTGTCGAGTTGGAGGGTTGGATCTGGGATGAGGTGTGGGGGGGAGGAGAGGTGAGGAAACTGGTGAAATCAACATTGATGGAAAAATACCAACAATCAATTTTCAATGACTATCACATGATTTTAAAACCTGGGACCTTCCTTGGTTAAAGTGGCTTGGAGAGAGCTATTAACATTGACTGAAAATTGCTGCATGATAAGTGTAGCTAACTTTGTCAAACCAATGTGGAATAAACAAATAAAGACAGAAGGTACTAGAGAATCTTGAAGAAGAGTCATACTAGACTCGACACATTAACTTTGTTTCTCTCTCCATGGATGCTGCCAGACCTGCTGAGTTTCTCCAGTACTATTTTGGTTTTATTTCGGATTTCTGTCAGTACTTTACTTTTATTTGGGATAAACAAGGACAACTTGAGTCAAAATTAATGTTTTCAATGAACATTGAAACTTAGATCGTTTACCTTCTGTTTGATTAATACCTCTATGGAAAAGATTCATATTTTGGAGGTAAAACCCACAGATTATCCAGCTTAGATAAAACAATGATCGCAGACACAGTGATTCATGACTGAAGTATATTTTAAGCAGTTGCTTTGGCAGAGCAACAGGGAGAAAGATAGATGTGTAACTGAAATGGGGGTAGGCTCTCGTTGTCATGTGCGCATGCTTGTACGTGTGTATGTGCATGTGTCTCCCTCTCTTACTCTCCCTGTTTTCCCTCAGTATCTCTTGAAGAACTCAACGCAACGATAAAGCAAATTGGGGAGATACCCATTCATCAAGAATTCATAGATATTTGCAATATTTGCCTCTGATGAGTATCCAAAATATCAATTAAATAACCATGGTGTCAGGTTAAAATCTAAAATAGCTAGGACACTTTAAGGCCTTAAAATGCTCGTTTTTAATTTTCCTATCTGGCCATGGCATTCTCTCCCTTTTAAAGTTCATACCTGTGTTTGTGTGAGTGTTTTTGTGTCATGTGTTTATATTTCTTGGTGTAAGCCATTGGTGAAATTGTTCTTCCATTCACTCAAGAAAATTTCATAATTGGCTCCTTATTTGATTCTGGTCAACTAGCAAGCTGCATTTTCAATGGAATGAGATATTCAGCTGCATGCTACAGAGGGGATTAAAAAGAAGGGAATTGTTTTCCTGTAAGATATGATAGTTCTGTCTGTACTACAACTAAACGAGACTTTAAACTGACCTTATGAAGTCCTTATGAGAGTCACAAACCAAATAGGATGCTAGTCTTTAAATACAGGGCATTAGGATGCATGGCAATATGTCAGACTCACAGAATTCAAAGCAGAATTCAAAGTAGAAGTCATATTTCAAATATTTGGTGAGCTAGTCAGAGGAAAATGACCAGATTCCCAAAAGTCAAACCTGGAACAGGTTGAAAAGTCCAGGAAAGGATGATTGACATGTTGGGTGACCAATGGCAGCAGTCTGGGGGGAGGTAGCTGAAGGTGAGACGTAATGTGATGACATCACCCAGAATAAGTCAACCTATTTGTCAGCCCTTTAAGTGCCCCAGTTATTGAAGGGAACAGTTACCAACCACATCATTTTGTTTTGATGTCACCCCACTTCATTTTCTTTAAAATTCATCATGGGATCCAGAACCCCCTATTCTGTTTTAACTTTACTGAGCAACACACAACGTTAAACCCATCTTCTATTTAAACACCTCAGTTATTTTCACTTGTACACATGTTCCAATAAGAGACATTTCCACCAGCTAAACAGGGTTTTAAATGAGTGAGTGTGCTTCAGCCATGGGATACCTTACTCGCACTCAAAGCCACATGAGTTAGGTAAGCCATCTTTCTCCAAGAAGTTTGGTTGAACATACCATGGCTCCAGCGAATGTGCCTGCCATCTTCCTTAGCACTGATTGGTGCTTTACTGATGGGCAGCGTCTGACTACCTTTTCAATGTGGTTTGAGATTGGTGGATATCACTGTCAATCATCTGCCATCATTTAGATGCTGAACGCTGCCCAGTTCCCAAGAGGCCCTGATGTGAGTTTATAGGAGTTGATGTTGGCAATTATCCCCATGACCTCCTAAACCATTCCTCCCATTGCTTCCTGTTAGCCAGTACCATCCCTGACTCTGGTTCCATACTCTTCTTTCCTACAGGCCTCTTCCTGCCCTCTCCTTCACAGGCATTGTTCTCTCCCCCCTCTCCCTCACTAGCCTCATCCTGCACCCCCTCCCTCACTGACCTCATTCTCTCACTCTCCCTCACTTACCTCATTTTCTGTCTCCCCTCACTGGGCTTATTCATGCTTTTATCACCCACACTAGTTTGCAAGAACAGAAGGAATAAGAGCAGGAGTGGGTCATCAGGCCCCGAGAACCTGTTCCACCATTCAATAAGATCATGGCTGATCTTACTGTGGACTGAGTTCCACTTACCTGCCCTCTCACCATAACCCTTAATTCCTTTACTGTTCAAACATCTATCTATCTTTGCCTTAAAAACATCCAATGAGGTAGCCACAACTGTTTCACTGGGCAGGGAATTCTACAGATTCACAACCCTTTGGGTGAAAAATTTCCTCCTGCAGTCAAAACCTAAATCTCTTTCCGCTTATTTTGAGGTAGACAAGCAGAAGTCTGGAAGAACACAGCAAGCCAGGCAGCATCAGGAGGTGAAGAAGTCGACATTTTGGGTATAATCCATCCCCTTATTTTGAGACTGTGCCCCCTAGTTCTAGTTTCACTCAGTCCGACTCAAGGTTGGGATACAGACAGACACTAACCTCACAGCTTTAATGCAGTATCTAAGCTGAGATGTCACCTTTTTTATATAAAACCTTATCTTGGGAATATGACTTGAAAGAAATTCTGGGATTTACATATTAATAAATCAAAACCTGCATCCCCATTCTAAGTGATTAAAGACTTAACAGCAATCTAGATTTGTTCAATATATTGCATCAGTTGTATGACATTTTGATCTTTTACGATAAATTCTGTGTCTTATGATCCTGCTGCACTAGCCACCTGATGAAGGAGCTGTGCTCCAAAACCTTGTACTTCCAAATAAACCTGTTGGACTATAACCTGGTGTTGTGTGATTTTTAACTTTGCCCATCCCAGTCCAACACTGGCACCTCCACATCTTAGTTTTGCCTGTCAGTGGAAACAAAGTCCCTGCTTCTATCTTAGTTATTCCCTTCATAATTTTATGTTTCTATAAGGTTCCCCCTCATACTTCTAAATTCCAGTCTATACAATCCCTCCTCATAAGCCAATCCTCTCACCTCTGGAATCAACCGAGTGAAGCTCCTCTACACCCCCTCCAGTGCCAGTACATTCTTTCTCAAGTAAGGAGACTGAAACTGTACACATTACTCCAGGTGTGATCTCACCAGCACCCTATACAGTATAAGCATGACCTCCTTATTTTCAAACTCCATGCCTCTAGCAATGAAGGACACCATTCCATTTGCCTTCTTAATTACCAGCTACACTTGCCAGCAAACGTTTTAGTGATTCATGCACTGGGACACCCAGGTCCCCCTGCACAGCAGTATGCTGCAATTTTTCACCATTTAAGTAACAGTCCATTTTTCTGTTAGTCCTGCCAAAATGGATGACCTCACATTTACCAACATTGTACTCCATCTCCCAGACCCTTGCCCTCTCACTAACTTATCCATATGCCTCTGCAGACTTTCTGTTTCCTCTGCACACTTTGCTCTACCACTCATTTTAGTGTCATCTGCCAACTTGGACAGACTACACTTGGTCCCCAACTCTAAATCATCTTTGTAAATTGCAAACAACTGCAGTCCCAACACTGATCCCAAAACTAGCTAGTGATTGCCAACCAAAAAACAAATCAATTTATCCCCACTCTTTGTTTTCCGTTAGTTAATCAATCTTGTATTTACGCTAATACATTACCCGTAACACTGAGCATCTTTATCTTACACAGCAGCCTATTGTGCAGCACCTTGATGCAGAGGAGCTTCACTCGGTTGATTCCAGAGGTGAGAGGATTGGCTTATGAGGAGGGATTGTATAGACTGGAATCCAGATACACCACATCCACTAGTCCCCCGTTGTCCACCACCCTCACAATATCCTCAAAGAATTCCA
This sequence comes from Chiloscyllium punctatum, assembly GCF_047496795.1. Lineage (NCBI taxonomy): Eukaryota > Metazoa > Chordata > Chondrichthyes > Orectolobiformes > Hemiscylliidae > Chiloscyllium > Chiloscyllium punctatum. The sequence goes on along the minus strand of NC_092753.1, from coordinate 5,870,277 downwards.
ATAAAATAGTTAAACTTGTCCTGCCTTTTAAGAACCCGTGTTGCGTCTGCCCGCTGGGACAATTTCAATGCCGATGACTCGCTATTTCTTCCTTGATTATAATTTTAAGCATTTTCCCCACTATAGAAATTAAACTAACGGGCCAATAAGTTCACGTAAGAGGGAACTTTTGAGCTATTTTGTATAGCTGCACAATTTTGTACAAAAGTTTTGAAACAGCTGCACATTTAGTGAAAAACCTGGCTACCCCACCAAAATCAAGAAACAAAGAGATTGAAGAGGCTGAAGAGACAGTTATTGAAACAGGCGCAACAAATATATTGAAACAACAGAGAGATATCACTTTGAGTGAATTCAAAGAATCCAGGGTACGAAACCTGGCTGAAGTGCATCAGGGTGAACAACCTTTGGACTCCAGGCCGTGGAAGGAGAGATTGACATTTGGAACAGGAAAGATGGACAGTTTCGCTGAGGGCTGTAGAAACCAAAGCACCTCTTGATAAACTCACCATAATGAGATCTGGATCGATGGGTAAATGACCGAAGTGATAGAGAAACACATTGACTCACTTTTTATTGTACATGGTTAAGCCTTCTTTTGGAAAAAGGAGGATATTGTAAGTTTACCCTGCTTTTGAATGAGTTCTCCTTTATGGGGTCCATGTGTATACAATATTGCGACTTTGCCTGGCAGTTAATCTATTGTGGTTTTGCAAGTTCATACCCAGAAATGAGTTGGTTCCTACAATGTCTCCTTCATAACTTATAATACATCTTGTTGTCTTACAGAGATAATCACACCCTCACAAGATATTGATTTTTAGACCATTACCATTTCTGGGGCACGTTACCCCCTTTGGTCCCTTTGTCAGTCAAGAATCAATCTATCTATCTTTGCCCTAAGAATAACCAATGATTCAGTTTCCATTGCTCTCTGGGAAAGAGAGCCCCACACAGAACAACGACTCTCAGAGAGGAAGATTTTCCTTTTTCTCCTTCTTACGTGGGAGATTAATTTTTAAATACTGTTCTCTAGTTCTAATGTCTCCCACAAAGAGAAACTTCCTCTCAGCATCCACCCTGTCAATCCCTCTCAGGGCCTAAGACATTTCAATAAGGTTAACTCTCAATCTTCTAAAACCCCAATGGAAACAAACCAAGCTGGAAAGGCAACCCTTTCCTCATAAAGACAACACCTTTATCCCAGGAATCAGTTGAGTGAACATTCACTGAATTGACTTTAATGCTATTATTGTATGTCCTTCCTCAAATAAGGATGCCAAAATGCCTCAGATGTGTCTCACCAACAACCTCTACAATTATTCCAATCTTTTTGAAACAAATGACAACATTCCATATGACATCCTAATCACGTAATGTCACTGCACACCCACCTTTTGCGATTCACCTACCACAACCACTATCATCAAGAAGAACAAAGGCAGTGGATACATAGAACATCACTACCTGCAAGTTCCCCTCCAAGCCATATGTCATCCTGGCTTGGAAAAATCTCACTTTCCTTCGGTGTCACCAGGTCAAAATCTTGGAACTCTCTCAAACAGTATTGTGTGTGCATGTAGACCAGCTTTTTAACCCAGTTTAGTGGTGAGGGAGTGCTGCATTGTCAGAGGTGTTGTCTTTGAATTGGACGCTAAATCAAGCCCTCATTTGCCCCCTCTGGAGTAGATTAAAAAAAACCCTTGACCATATTCAGAAGACATTATGGTCAATATTTAATGCTCAAATAATAGTGCTAAAACGGATTATCTAGTTAGATAGTTATTGCTGTTTGTGGTATACAAGTGACTAACGTGAAGAAGGTCACTGGACCCAAAATGTTAACTCTGCTTTCTCTCTACAGATGCTGCTGGATCTGCAGAGTTTTCCCAGCAATTTCTGATTTTGTTTCTGATTCCCAGCATCCACAGATCTCTTTTTTGGCAAATGTGTATCCAATTTCACAACAGTGACCACTCTCAAGAAACACACTTAGGTGATGTCTTGAAGTTGTGAAAGGCTTTATAAAAATCCGGCTGGCACAGTTTCATAATTCAAACATAGTTATTTCAAACCTAAAAATATCCTAGCAAAGATTAAGCCAGTCCAATGAATTACTGGTCAAATTGTATACAATTAGCATTGCTTAGCCCAAACTTTAGAAAGCACTATGAGAATTGGATTACCTGATATGACAGAGCAAGGTAACTATGAAGGGCATCTAAATTTTCGATAAATTCCATCAACGATCCTCCCAATGTCCGCAGCATTCTGTCATACCCAGACACCTTGCAGAAGATGAAAAAGTGTCCTCCAAAAAGTTTCAAGACAGCCTCAGCAGACAGATCTGAGCAACAGCAGAACAAGTTTCAGTTTTTCATGTTGATTCAAGCTCTGTTACAGTGTGTCTCTTGTTAAGTGGACCAACGGAGCACTTAACACTTACAAATTTCAAGAAAATCATTGAGGGAAGCTAACACATCTCAATGGGGTTGAATCTCAGTGAGAGAATTGTTATCTGACTAATTGATCGGACATTTGAACAGTGAACTGTTCTTTACCACAGTGACGTTTCATTTCGCCCCAACAGGCTGCAGTTAGTTCCAAGACATCTGTTCTCCCAATTGTAGCTGAACAATGTCAGTATCTACCAGGGCGGCTAAAATAATTGGAGTGCTAAACTAATGGATGTGAAATTGTAGGCATTAACATGGATATATATTGATACAAAATGAGCAGATGGAGAAATTATTGTGCAGTGCAAACATGCAAAAGAGATAAAGAAGTACGTAAATTATGAAGTGAATCTACCTAGTTGCTTCCAACAGGAATCAACACTGAAGATAGCCTGTGGTTGTGACTGTCTCGATATGGTATGGATGCTTGCTCAGACGAACACCTCAGTGTCTGGTATTTTGTCCTCCCACTTTACCTTCAGAAGATTCTGAAAGCAACCCTGATGAGCTTCCTGGCATGATGCTGGTTTACAGATATCTCAGACCACCCACCAACAGCTCCTGAGCAGAATGACAATATGATAGATCGCGTCTCAAACTTGTTCAGTCCACTTCTGTACTCTGCAGAAACGCCAGTGTTTGTTACTTTGCATTCTTGAGATGCAATGACTCGAACTGGACACAATATTCCAATTATAACCTACCCAGAGCTTTCGAAAGGTACACCAAACTTGCTTGTTTTTGCACTGAATACCTTTATTAATAAAACCGAAGATCCCATGTGTTTTTCTAACGGATTTCTCGATATGTCTTGTATCCTTCCAATACCTATGCATGTGAAATGCCTGTCTCCAAACAACCTTCAAACCTGTGGCATTATGCCTGTATTCTCTTTCATAGCCTGATGAATTTTCACTTAACATCACAAAATGTTCCAACATAGTAATAGGTTATAGTATTTCTCGAATATCCAAACAAGTATATTGTTCGGATAACTGATTGTTTGGATATGTTTTCTCGGGGCCTTGAGATCTTGTTCGGATAATCTGAAATCCAGATAATTGATGTTCAGATAACTGAGGTTGTTGTATATGTTTGGACGAGTAACTGAGAGGAAATGAAGCTTGGTCAAGGATTGGAATCAATTTAAATCATCACACATTGCAAATGTTTAGTTTTGCTAGATTTTAGATTACTTACAGTGTGGAAACAGGCCCTTCGGCCCAACAAGTCCACACCACCCCACCGAAGCGCAACCCACCCATACCACTACATCTACCCCTTACCTAACACTACGGGCAATTTAGCATGGCCAATTCACCTAACCTGCACATCTTTGGACTGTGGGAGGAAACCCACGCAGACACAGGGAGAATGTGCAAACTCCACACAGACAGTCACCTGAGGTGGGAATTGAACCTGGGTCTCTGGCGCTGTGAGGCAGCAGTGCTAACCACTGTGCCACCATGCCGCCCACTTCTATCGCTGCACTATTTTACGGTTTAAATAGCCTTCTGTGAACCTGACATAGATTGCATTGTATTGTCCATGTGAATGTGTCAATGCACGCAAGAAAGTTGTACTCTGGGTTTAAAACCAAGAAATGTCATACTTACGCAGCATTTTCGAAGCTTCTTGGACGAGTCTGAGTGTGATAGAATCATCATAAACCTGATATGTCATGAACATGTCCTGTACTTCAGCTTGCACTCTGAGAACAGAAATGGTTTTGTGACTAGGTTCTGGAGGAGGGGTTCTGAACAAGAGTCAGGCTGGACTTAAAACATTAATTCTGTTTCCCTTGCCTCCGATGCTGCCAGATCTGCTGTGTTTCTCCCACGATCTCTGCATTTGTTTCAGATTTCCAGCATTCATAGTATCTTGCCTTTATTCAAAGGTTTTTAATTTGGTCACGAGAAAGGGAAGTGAACAGAAAGACCAAAAGATTCAGTGGAACAGTGGAAATTTAAAAAAAAACCTGAATTTTGGAATCAGAGATAAAACAAGGGGATGATGGCAGCACACAGCAAGTTGATTCAAGACTAAAGTAGCTCACATACTGATGCCTGATGAATGGTTTTAACCCAAAATATTACTCTTTTCCTTTCCAGTGCTGTCCATTGTACAGCCCACCATTTCAGCACAGCAGCTAATTTGGGCCAGTTTGAACTAGGACATTGCTCTAAATAGTTTCAGGTTCAGCACAATCACAGTGTTGATTGGAAGGAAGTGTGAGTGGCAATGGTACAGTTATAACAATGCCAAGAGCCCAGAATCCACAGCTCCAGCTCATCATGAAGTAGAAACTTTAAAGATGGTTTAGCCGTCAGTTGTGGGTCAACTCTCACCTCCTAAGCCAGTGATTCTGTCATCATGTCCTGTTCTGGAGATTTCAGTACATAACTGAGGCTGCCATATCAATGCAGTACCAAGAGAAAACTGCAGCACTGGAGGCTGGGCCCAGTGTAGGAGGTGGAGGGGTGTCCCTACAAAGTTTATAAAATCATGAGGGCCACAGGTAAGGTGAATGACCTTAGGGTCTTTTCCCTAAGGTGGGGGGAGTTCAAAACATATTCTTAAGGTGAGAGGAGAAAGATTTAAAAAGGACTTGAGGGGCAATTTATTTACACAGAAGAATGGTTCGTGTGTGGAATGAACTTCCAGAGGAAGTGATGGATACAGGTACTGTTCCAAGTTTTAAAAGACATTGGATACATTCATGAATAGGAAAGGTTTGGAGGGACACGGGCCATGTGCAGGCAAGTGGGACTAATGTAGTTTGAGAACATGTTCGGCATGGACTAATTGGACCAAAGGATCTGTTTCCGGGCTGTATGACTCTATAGTTGTGATACAGTGAGCACTTGGTCGTGTCCTGGCTGATGATAATGTCCCAGAACTGAAAACTTAATTCTCCGGCTGGGAAGAAACCGTTCTTCCTTCTGAACTGATCTCAGAAGTCAAACCCATCTATTAACTCCACAATGGACAACTAAGCACTTAGCTGGATCACTTGTCTTCTTGGAAATAATACATTTAAGTCATTGTCATAAATCCATTTCTGACCTTCTCTAAAAAAAGGCTTTACAAAACTGATGAAGATCCATCAGCCTATTTTTAAATATCCAAGTCCCACCTATTAATGGTTACATATTATATGCTCTTTATCACATTTGGCACAATCTGCATTTCTGGTTCAGCTGGGCTCGAAAGACCCAATGAGAAAGGGGTGGCACGGTGGATCCATGGTTAGCACTGCTGCCTCACAATGCCAGGGACCCAGGTTGAATCCCAGCCTTGGGCACTCTCTGTGGCTGAGGGGTTTGCATGTTCTCCCTGTGTCTGTGTGGGTTGCCTCTCGGAGTTCCAGTTTCCTCCCTCAGTCCAAAGATGTGGAGGTTGGGTGAATTGGCCATGGGAAATAAAGGGAGAGTGTGGGTCTGGGTGGGATAGTGTTTGGAGGGTCGATGTGGACTTGATGGGCCCAATGGCCTGCTTCCACGCTGTAGAGATTCCAGATTAGATTACCTACAGTGTGGAACCAGGCCATTCAGCCCAACAAGTCCACACCGACCCTCTGAAGAGTTACCCACCCAGACCCATCCCCTCTGTTTACCATGACTAATGTATCTAACACTATGGCCAATTCACCGGACCTGCACATCAGGGAGAATGTGCAAACTCCACACAGACAGTCGCCCAAGGCTGGAATCGAACCTGGGACCCAGGTGCTGTGAGGCAGCAGTGCTAACCACTGAGTCGCTGTGCTGCCCACTGTTCCATGAAATGCAGAGCAATGTTGAGTCTGGGGAAGACCAAGCAGAGATGGACTTTGTGTTGAAAAGGCAGGGAGTGATCTGGATGTTTTCTTTTGACTGTTTCTTTTATTTTAGCTTCTGTTATTAACCCTGACATTTGTGGAGACTGGAGAATAGCAACTTTTCTACACTTTTCACTGTACTCCTGTAGGAGAAAGTGAGAACTGCAGATGCTGGAGATCAGAGCTTAAAAATGTGTTGCTGGAAAAGCACAGCAGGTCAGGCAGCATCAAAGGAGCAGGAGAATGGATGTTTCGGGCATAAGCCCTTCTTCAGGAATGAGGAGGGTGTGCCAAGCAGGCTAAGATAAAAGGTAGGGAGGAGGGACTTGGGGGAGGGGCGTTGGGAATATGATTGGTGGAAGGAGATTAAGGTGAGGGCGATAGGCTGGAGTGGGGGTGGGGGTGGAGAGGTCGGGAAGAAGGTCAAGAAGGCGGTGCTGAGTCCGAGGGTTGGGACTGAGAAAAGGTGGGGGGAGGGGAAATGAGGAAGCTGGAGAAATCTACATTCATCCCTTGTGGTTGGAGGGTTCCTAGGCAGAAGATGAGGCGCTCTTCCTCCAGGCGTCGTGTTGCCATGGTCTGGTGATGGAGGAGTCCAAGGACCTGCATGTCCTTGGCAGAGTAGGAGGGGGAGTTAAAGTGTTCAGCCACAGGGCGGTTGGGTTGGTTGGTGCGGGTGTCCCAGAGGTGTCCTCTGAAATGTTCTGCAGGTAGGCGGCCTGTCTCCCCAATGTATAGGAGGCCACATCGAGTGCAGCGGATGCAGTAAATGGTGTGTGTGGAGGTACAGGTGAATTTGTGACGGATATGGAAGGATCCCTTGGGGCCTTGGAGGGAAGTGAGGGGGGAGGTGTGGGCGCAAGTTTTACATTTCTTGCGGTTGCAGGGGAAGGTGCCGGGAGTGGAGGTTGGGTTGGTGGGGGGTGTGGACCTGACGAGGGAGTCACGGAGGGAGTGGTCTTTCCGGAATGCTGATAGGGATGGGGTGGGAAATATATCCTTGGTGGTGGGGTCTGTTTGGAGGTGGCGGAAATGACGAAGGATGATACAATGTATCTGGAGGTTGGTGGGGTGGTAGGTGAGGACCAGTGGGGTTCTGTCCTGGTGGCGATTGAAGGGGTGGGGTTCAAGGGTGGAGGAGCGGGAAGTGGAGGAGATGTGGTGGAGAGCATCGTCAACCACGTCTGAGGGGAAATTGCGGTCTTTGAAGAAGGAGGCCATCTGGGTTGTTCGGTATTGGAATTGGTCCTCCTGGGAGCAGATGCAGCGAAGGCAAAGGAATTGGGAATATGGGATGGCGTTTTTACAGGGGGCAGGGTGGGAGGAGGTGTAGTCTAGGTAGCTGTGGGAGTCGGTCGGTTTATAGTAAACGTCCGTGTTGAGTCTGTCGTCTGAGATAGAAATGGAGAGGTCTAGGAAGGGGAGGGAGGAGTCTGAGACGGTCCAGGTAAATTTGAGGTCGGGGTGGAAGGTGTTAGTAAAGTGGATGAACTGTTCAACCTCCTCGTGGGAGCACGAGGTAGCGCTGATACAGTCATCAATGTAGCGGAGGAAAAGGTGGGGGGTGGTGCCAGTGTAGCTGCGGAAGATGGACTGTTCCACATATCCAACAAAGAGGCAGGCATAGCTGGGGCCCATGCGGGTGCCCATGGCTACTCCTTTGGTTTGGAGGAAGTGGGAGGATTGGAAAGAGAAGTTGTTCAGAGTGAGGACCAGTTCAGTCAGTCGAAGGAGAGTGTCAGTGGAAGGGTACTGGTTGGTACGGCGGGAAAGGAAGAAGTGGAGGGCTTTGAGGCCTTCGTGATGGGGGATGGAGTTGTACAGGGACTGGATGTCCATGGTGAAGATAAGGCGTTGGGGACCAGGGAAGCGAAAATCATGGAGGAGGTGGAGGGCGTGGGTGGTGTCCCGAATGTAGGTGGCATGTTCTTGGACTAAGGGGGACAGGACCGTGTCAAGGTATGCAGAAATGAGTTCGGTTGGGCAGGAGCAGGCTGAGACAATGGGTCGGCCGGGACAGTCAGGTGTGTGGATTTTGGGCAGGAGGGAGAAACGGGCGGTGCAGGGTTGTGGGACGATGAGGTTGGAGGCGGTGGATGGGAGATCCCCCTGAGGTGATGAGGTTATGGATGGTCTGGGAGATGATGGTTTGGTGGTGGGAGGTGGGGTCATGGTTAAGGGGGCAGTAGGAGGTGGTGTCCGCGAGGTGGCGATAGCCTCAGCAGTGTAAAGGTCGGTGCGCCAAACTACCACCACACCTCCCTTGTCTGCCGGTTTGATGGTGAGGTTGGGGTTGGAGCAGAGGGAGTGGAGGGCTGCACGTTGTGAGGGTGAGAGGTTTGAGTGGGTGAGAGGGGTGGAGAAGTTGAGGCGGTTAATGTCGCGGCGGCAGTTGGCTATGAAGAGATCGAGGGCAGGTAAGAGGCCAGCACGGAGTGTCCAGGTGGATGGGGTGTGTTGGAGGCAGGAGAAGGGGTCGTCAGAAGGTGGGTGAGAGTCCTTGTTGAAGAAGTAGGTGTGGAGGCGAAGGCAGCGGAAGAAATGCTCGATGTCTCGCTGTGTGTTGAACTCATTAATCCGGGAGCGTAGGGGGATGAAGGTGAGGCCTCTGCTGAGGACTGATCTTTCATCCTCAGAGAGGGGGAGGTCTAGAGGGATGGTGAAAACATGGCAGGGCTGGGAGCGACGGCAACTCTGGGAGCGGAAGTGGCGCACCGATCTTTATATTGCTGAGGCTAAACGCCAGCTTGCGGACACCTCCTCCCACCACCAAACCATCATCTCCCAGACCATCCATAACCTCATCACCTGAGGGGATCTCCCATCCACAGCCTCCAACCTCATCGTCCCACAACCCCGCACCGCCTCTTTCTACCTCCTGCCCAAAATCCACAACCTGACTGCCCCGGCCAACCCATTGTCTCAGCCTGCTCCTGCCCCACCGAACTCATCTCTGCATACCTCGACACAGTCCAGTCCCCCTTAGTCCAAGAACTCCCCACCTACGTTCGGGACACCACCCACGCCCTCCACCTCCTCCATGATTTTCGCTTCCCCGGTCCCCAACGCCTTATCTGCACCATGGACATCCAGTCCCTATACACCTCCATCCCCCATCACGAAGGACTCAAAGCCCTCCGCTTCTTCCTCTCCCGCCGACCCAACCAGTATCCTTCCACTGACACTCTCCTTCGACTGACTGAACTGGTCCTCACTCTGAACAACTTCTCTTTCCAATCCTCCCACTTCCTCCAAACCAAAGGAGTAGCCATGGGCACCCACATGGGCCCCAGCTATGCCTGCCTCTTCGTTGGATATGTGGAACAGTCCATCTTCCGCAGCTACACTGGCACCAACCCCCACCTTTTCCTCCGCTACATTGATGACTGTATCAGCGCTACTTCGTGCTCCCACAAGGAGGTTGAACAGTTCATCCACTTCACTAACACCTTCCACCCCGACCTCAAATTTACCTGGACCGTCTCAGACTCCTCCCTCCCCTTCCTAGACCTCTCCATTTCTACCTCGGACGACCGACTCAACACTGACGTTTACCATAAACCGACTGACTCCCACAGCTACCTAGATTACACCTCCTCCCACCCTGCCCCCTGTAAAAACACCATCCCATATTCCCAATTCCTTTGCCTTCACCGCATCTGATCCCAGGAGGACCAATTCCAATACTGAACAACCCAGATGGCCTCCTTCTTCAAAGACCGCAATTTCCCCTCAGACGTGGTTGACGATGCTCTCCACCACATCTCCTCCACTTCCTGCTCCTCCACCCTTGAACCCCGCCCCTCCAATCGCCACCAGGACAGAACCCCACTGGTCCTCACCTACCACCCCACCAACTTCCAGATATATCGGATCATCCTTTGTCATTTCCGCCACGTCCAAACAGACCCAACCACCAAGGATATATTTCCCTCCCCACCCCTATCAGTGTTCCGGAAAGACCACTCCCTCCATGACTCCCTCGTCAGATTCATACCCCCCCACCGACCCAACCTCCACTCCCGGCACCTTCCCCTGCAACCGCAAGAAATGCAAAACTTGCATCCACACCTCCCCCCTCACTTCCCTCCAAGGCCCCAAGGGATCCTTCCATATCCGCCACAAATTCACCTGCATCTCCACACACATCATCTATTGCATCCGCTGCACCCGATGTGGCCTCCTCTACATTGGGGAGACAGGCCGCCTACTTGCGGAACGTTTCGGAGAACACCTCTGGGACACCCGCATCAACCAACCAACCCAACCACCCCGTGGCTGAACACTTTAACTCCCCCTCCCACTCCGCCAAGGACATGCAGGTCCTTGGCCTCCTCCATCGCCAGACCATGGCAACACAACGTCTGGAGGAACAGCGCCTCATCTTCCGCCTAGGAACCCTCCAACCATAAGGGACGAATGCAAATTTCTCCAGCTTCCTCATTTCCCCTCCCCCCACCTTATCTCAGTCCCAACCCTCAGACTCAGCACCGCCTTCTAGACCTGCAATCTTCTTCCTGACCTCTCCACCCCCACCCCCTCTCTGGCCTATCACCCTCACCTTGACCTCCTTCCACCTATCGCATTCCCAACGCCCGTCCCCCAAGTCCCTCCTCCCTACCTTTTATCTCAGCCTGCTTGGCACACCCTCCTCATTCCTGAAGAAGGGCTTATGCCTGAAACGTCGATACTCCTGCTCCTTTGATGCTGCCTGACCTGCTGCGCTTTTCCAGCAACACATTTTTAAGCACTGTACTCCTGTATCCCTGTACTCCAGTACGTGTGACAATGAAAATCTAAATCAAACACTCCAACATGTTTTACTCGGTTCATAGCTCTCTGCAGACATTTAGAAAAATAGCCACTTTGGGACAGTGCCTGAACTTACCTTGAAAGCACAGTGTGCTGTCTTGGTTGACATTGCTTCACGTCTTTTTGTCTCCGAACTGACATTGTTGGAGTTGATTTGTAGAAAAACCCCTCGCTCTTTCCTGACCCAAGGGAATCAGAATGTTTCTCCAACTCCAAAGTGCCAATGGTCTTCCAGATGTAGCTACAGTTGCAATCCTCATAGAAGCCCAAAGTGTGGAAGCAGACCTATTGGCCCATCGAGTCTACACTGACCCTAAACCTGGAACCCTGCATTCCCCAAAGCTAATCCACTAGCCTGCACATTCCTAGACACTATAGGACAATTTAGCATGGCCAATCCACCTAACTTGCACATCATTTGAGTTGTGGGAGGAAACCAGAGCACACAGAGAGAATGTATGAAACCCACGCAGACACAGGGAGAATGTATAAATCCCACACAGACAGTCGCCCAAGGCTGGAATTGAACTCAGGTCTCTGGCGCTCTGAGGCAGTGGTGCTAACCACTGAGCCACCGTGTCACCCCATGCACCACTCTGTACAAAGCAACTATCTATCCCACTCTGAAAACATGTCTCCTTCCCTGTGGATAACTAGCTAATTCTGAAGCTGCTTGGGAACAAGATTCCCTTTTATGCAGGATTTGGAGGTACCAGTGTTGGGCTGGGGTGGACAAAGTTAAAAATCAGACAACAGGTTATTGTCCAACAGGTTCATTTGGAAGCACTAGTTTTCGGAGCACTGCTCCTTCATCAGGTGGTTGTGGAGTATAAGATCATAAGACACAGAATTTATAGCAAACGTTTACAGTGTGATGTAACTGCAATTATATATTGAAAAAGACCCAGATTAGATTAGATTAGATTACTTACAGTGTGGAAACAGACCCTTCGGCCCAACAAATCCACACCGACCCGCCACCCACCCATACCCCTACATCTACCTTACCTAACACTACGGGCAAATCATCACCTGATTTTCACATCTTTGGACTGTGGGAGGAAACCAGAGCACCCGGAGGAAACCCACACAGACACGGGGAGAACGTGCAAACTCCACACAGAGAGTCGTCTGAGGTGGGAATTGAACCCAGGTCTCTGGCGCTGTGAGGCAGCAGTGCTAACCACTGTGTCACCGTGCCGCCATCCTTTAGAATGAACATTTTGGTTTCAGTTCTTTCATGTAAATCACAGAACTTTTTCAAAGTTATATTCTGAAGTGAACTTTAACAATTGGTATCGTGTCGGCCTGTAACACATTATCAATAAGGGTGAACACCTCGCTAAGACCTTCCCCATGCCTCCACTTCTCGCCTTTAAACAGCCACCAAACCTCAAACAGATCATTGTTCGTAGCAAACTGCCGCTTTCAGGACAACTCCATACAACCCTGTCATGGTAGGCCTGCAAGACGTGTCAGAGTATGGACACAGATACCACCATTACACGTGGGGACACCTCCCACTATGTACGCGGCAGATACTCATGTGACTCAGCCAACGTTGTCTATCTCATACGCTGCAGGCAAGGATGCCCTGAGGTCTGGTACATTGGTGAGCAGATGCTACGGCAACGGATGAATGGACACCACACAACAATCAGCAGATAGGAGTGTTCCCTCCCAGTCGGAGAACACTTCAGCGGTCCAGGACATTCGACCTCAGACCTTTGGGTGACCATCCTCCAAGGCCGACTTTAAGATGGGCAACAATACAGAGTGGCTGAGCAGAGGCCGATAGCCAAGTTCAGCACCCATGGGGATGGCCTCAACCAGGACCTTGGGTTCATGTCACCCTACAGGTGACCCCACTGCGCTATACACTCTCACACAAGCACAGACACACACTCATAGACAGACATACACACATGCAGACACAGACACACAGACACTCCTACACAAACACTCCTACAGACACAGGCGCAGACCCTCTCTCATACACAAGCTCTCTCTCATACGCTCACACATACACTCCCACACTCACATGCACACCTGCACCCTCTCACAGACTTAGACCCCTTTATGCTCACTATCACACACTTACACACACTCTCTCACAGACACTTATAAACCTCCCGCCCACACACACACAAACACACACACATGCACATATACGTTTGTTGGGTGAATGTGTACTTGCAGAACTACATTTTATTTTGCTCAAAAACTGCATGAACCCATGTAAGATTCTCTAAATTCATTTTTTAGATTAGAATCAGTCTGACCATTGTGACACAGACAGTCTCACAATGGTCACCTCATACCTTCAATGCAATGCATTACCTGAGCTGACATGACACCAATTGTTGAAGTTCACTTGAGAATGTGACCTTAATAAAGTTCTTCAATTTACATAAGAAAGAACTGAAACCAACATGGTCATTCTAAAAGATGAGAGACTTAACAAACAATCCGAGTCTATTTCAATATATAATTGCAGTTACATCACACTGTAAACTTTTGCTATAAATTCTGTGTCTTACAATCTTATACTCCACAACCACCCCATGAAGGAGCAGTGCTCCAAAAGCCAGTGCTCCCAATTAAACCTGTTGGACTATAACCTGGTGTTGTGTGATTTTTAACCCTTTTATGCAGGTTTCCAGCCCAAAATGCAACTTTGTCATTTATGCCTAAGGGTTTCTCCTAAGAAAGCTGACCAATAATTCCAAATGATAAAGTATGACTATCATTTCTGGCAGTGCGCTAATTTCCAACAAGCGAAACAGAATGCTGCAAACGCTGGGAATCTGAACTGAAGCAGAAAATGTTGGAAGAGCTTGGCAGGTCTGGTAACTCTGGTGGTAAAATACAAACAGTTAATGGCTCAGCTCAATCACTTCTCGTCAGAGCCCAGAAAGGATAATTCTCACTGCCTTGGGAAGGCAGGCAACATCATCAAAAACCCCTCCCAACCCAGCTTTAATCTCTTTCAACCTCTTCCTTCAGGTTAAAGATTCAAACGTTTAAACATACATGCCAAGATCTTGCTCTTTGTGCAACCTCTCTGCAGCCCTAACACTGTATTCCTCGCTCTGTTCTGTTCCCTGTAATGCACTTTGTACGGTATGATCTGCCTGTACAGCACGCAAAACAAAACTTTTCACCGTACCTAGGTACATGAGACAATAATAAATCAAATCAAATCAAATGGACACCGATGAAAACTAAAAAGCAGTTAATGGAATCATGAACACACACCTCAGGGCCTCCCACGAATCTTCACCAAAGTTTTCCACCACCAATGATTTCAGACAGGTATTGATGAACCCGTACTGTAAAATGAAAACATACTGAAGTGGTGATCTATTACTCTTCTTATGAAATGGGATTGAGAGAAAGCACAAACTGGCAAGCATTATATGTTCCTGAAGTTTCAGGCATCAGTCACCCCACATGTGACAGATCTGCTGATCTCACAGTGAACTTACCAATGACCTTGCAATCCATTGAACTGGAAAGAAGAAAAACATCCTTCTAACTGATGGTTTGCTGCAGAAGGAAAGGGGTTTCTGCTCAGGGAATATGTGTATTGCGGAACTAAATTAAACATAAAACTGTAAGGTGGCCAAGGCAGAAAATTCAAAGTTAGCAAACATTCTGGGAGTGGAGGGGGTTTAGGAAAAGGGTGGTGAGTTAGCTCTGTTCATTAATGATGACATCAGTTATAATGATTTGTTCTAACGACCAAGATGCAGAATCAGTTTGGGTAGAAGCCAGAAATAGCAAAGGTTAGAGCTCCCAGTGAACGTCTGGGTCCCCCATGAGCAAACGGAATGTGCAGGAGGATGTAATGGGGCCTGATAGAAATTTACAACGATGATCCATATGTCTGTCCCTTGGCTGTGTCACCTTTGGCATGCTGTGATCCAATAGGCTAATCCAAGCATTGGCTTATCTACCTGCTGATGGTGATGGTTGTCCCATCAGCCTCCTTCATCACCAATGCTGCAAATGGCCCTCCTGTCCTTTATACATTTCAAACAATGGATTAGACTGTCCTTTTCCAAATTTGACTTGGATTATTTTCTTTACGGACAAGGTAGTGGAATTCTGAAATTGGGGGCTGCAGACTCGGGAGGTTTAGTTGGAGTTTTGAAGATGAGGGTTGACTGACTGTAGCTGACACTGACTGACACTTCAGCCCCAGGGCATCAATGTGGACTTCTCCAGTTTCCTCATTTCCCCTTCCCCCACCTCACCCCATTTCCAAACTTCCAGCTCAGCACTGTCCCCATGACTTGTCCTACCGGCCTATCTTCCTTTCCACCTATCCACTCCACCCTCCTCTCTGACCTATCACCTTCATCCCCACCCCCATTCACCCAGTGTACTCTTTGCTACCTTCCCCCACCCTCCTCTCTGACCTATCACCCCCAGCCCCACTCACCTATTGTACTCTATGCTACTTTCTCCCCACCCCCACCCTCCTCTCATTTATCTCTCCACCCTGCAGGCACTCTGCCTGTATTCCTGATGAAGGGCTTTTGCCCGAAACATTGATTTTCCTGCTCCTCGGATGCTGCCTGACCTGCTGTGCTTTTCCAGCACCACTCCAATCTAGAATCTGGTTTCCAGCATCTGCAGTCCTTGTTTTTACCTGACAATAGCTGGATAAGGGCATAATTGGATATGAAGGTAAGGCAGGTAACCCAAGGCTGAATGGCCTCCTCCTGGCTTTGCCTACTGGTAACTTTTATCCTGGCATACCAGTGATAAGCAGCCTCTCTGTTAGGGGGCCACCTCTCAGATTGTCAGCCAGAGTTCTGGCTCCTTCACCTGGAAATGCTGGATCCTAGCATCATCCCACATGCTGCGGTTTGATATTTAACAGTAAAACGTGGGAGCCACACATAAGCATTCGAGGAAAGGCGATTACAGTCGGCAGGGGGAATGCTGCTCTTGAGAGAAAGTTTGGGACGCCTGAAACAGAATCAGAGAGTTTGCACTCTTTAGCTAATAGTGCAAAAGTGTTTATCATTCTTTCCACAAGTTGCTTGAAATTGTCCAAGTCTAAAATTTCCCGCTCGACTGACCCATGCCAGGCTAAATATTCACACGAAGGAAGCAGGAGAGGAAATATCCTGGCTGTCACTATGCAGCTAAATGAAAATGGTTTGCTTAGAGACACTGTACTTCAATTTTCGACATTTCACCCAGATGTCTTTCCAAACCCAGATTTAAGACAGATGTGACCTCTCATAGATCTCTGGAATCTTTTTGTTCCCCTTAAATCAAAATGTTGCAATTTTTAACTCCCATCCAGAGATGACTTCCCTCCCAGGACCTGCTTTTTAAAAAAAGGTTAAAAACCTCAAACATTTCTGGTGACCGCTGCACAGTGAGAGCTGTTTCCTCTCTGCCCTGTAAGTTCACACATTTCCTATCTCCCGGTTGAAAGGATTTGAAACCATTGGCTGTGGGCGTAGAAAGACTGTAGGTTGGAACGAGGGATAAGGTGAGGGGAAAGGGAAAAACACAGCAATGTTATGAGAAAGAGAGAGGGGGGGGGGTCTTTCAGCATTGGGGAAAGGATCAGATCAGATGGGGTGGGAGTGGGCAAGTTCACTGAGGCTGGGAGTCACCATTCACTTACCATGTCCACAGTTCTGGCAGCTTATGATCCCAGTCTCAATGATGTGAGCTCAGCACAGTTCCTGTCTAATACCGACTGCCTCCGACTCCTCCTCAGTCTAGACCCTCTGGATGGCCACTTCCAGGCGGGGGACAAGCTAGCTCAGTGAGAACTGTCTTACAGCAGAAATTAAAGGGGGTCTAGGAGCACCTCGTTATGGTAAGAAGGAACAGTCCCCTCAATTCACACGTCCTTCCTCAAGCTGTTCAGATTGTCCCTCGCAGATCACCATCATCCCCGCGCTCCTCGTTAACAAATCCGTGCCAAAGTCAGCCCTGTCACTGCATGGACATCTGCTATTACAGTGGGGTGGGAGGGAGCCTGGAAGTGACTGTGGAGTTTGCTCCCAGGTCGACAGAGATATTTCCAGCCTGAAACTTCCCGTAACAGCCAAAACCAAACTACACGAGATCTTCAGTTCTTGTCAAAATTATTGCATAAAACCATACAACGTTAATCAAATTCGGCAACTATTGTGACCATGTTATATTACAATAAAATGTTCTTATTGCATGTGACCATACAATAATGCAGTTACACTACCGTGCTATAATAATATAGTAGCATTCTACAAAATGCCAACATTATAATGCTCACACTCACAGTAATCAAACAACGCTACGGTAAAAACACAAAGAAAAATGTTACAGTTAAATAGGCAATTGAGTGACTCTGCATTTGTGTAATGCTATCGAAAAGCCATAAGTATTAAAAATATTAGAAATAAAATATTAAATTATGCTACGTGAAAAATGTCAGCGCTCATTCAATGTCTACAAAACCACAACTATAAAATATTATAGTGATATATTGCAGTTTCTAATAATATATAAATGATATCGAAGTAATACAATTTGGCTGTATTTTACTTGTAATCGTGTATTTATATAGAACAAATTGCAACTACTTTTAATATTAATTGTCATTATATCGTACTTAATGGGATACGTAGTTATATAAGTCATTGCAGCACCGTCTTGTGAACTGATATATTGCTCCAGCTGTGAGTAACACCATTTTTTTTGTTATATCGTGATCAGGTTAGATTTTCCCCAAGTGACAAAAAAAAGTCTCTTATCTGCAGAAGAGCTTTCGGATGTGCTGCCATCGTGTGTTCAATGTATGGAGGTGCAGGCTTTTCTCTACGGAATTACTCTTTGTGAAAGCAGTTTCTTCACCGTCCGTACACAAACAGAAACTGCTGGAAAAACGCAGGACGTCTGGCAGCATCTGTGGTCAACGTTTCGGGTCCAACTCTAAATTGTTGGATTGCTTTGAAATGTAACAGAGAGAATTGAAGGAGATAATGTTGCAAGTGTGACGGGCATGGACTTGGAAAGGCACTTATTGTGTGGCACACAACAGCTTTGTGAGAAAAGTTATTTAGTGGGATAAACAGGACAGAGGCAACATGGATACAAAATTGGCGGAGTGATAGGAAACAGAGATTAATGGTTAAAGCTTTGTCATGGAGTTCTCCAGGGTTGGCATCAAGACTCTTCGCTTTTCCTGGTCTATATTAATGAGAGAGATCTTGGAGTGCAGGGGACATTTCCAAGTCTCCAGATGATTCAAAACTTGAAAGCATAAAAAACTGTGAAGGCAACAATGTCGAGCTTCAAATGGATATTGAGGCATTGGTGGAGTGGGCGGATAGGTGGCAGATGAGGCTCAATCCACCTCAGTGTGAGGTGATGCCCTTTGGTAGAAAGGATATGAAAAGACAATATAAATAGGGAGTACAATTCTAAAGGGGGTCTAGGAGCAGAGGGATCTGTGTGTATAAGTGCATAAGTTATTAAAGGTGACAGGACTGGAAGAGAGAGCAGTTAATAATGTACTTGTGTGTTTTTGCATTCAAGTAGTCCTGTTTTGTAGCTTCAACAGTGGGTTGGCACCCTCTAATTTAATACACCTGGTGCTGTTCCTGGCAGACATTATTGTCCTATATTGAAATCTTCGGACTGTTCTATATTAAATAACCATAAGCAGAGTGCCCTCCCCTGAATGCGAATACTGAAATGAAGCCATCTGTAGAATCCACACTTTCTATTTCCTGTTGGGAACTTAAACAAGTTCAAACCAATGGATTGCCACAATCACTATGTTTAAACTTGAGACAAAACTAAGAAAGGTGTAGGGATACCCATTCCTCAAGGTGGGTGGGAATGGAAGGTGATCCATACCCTCTATTTACTCCCCAATACTGCAAAGGTGTGTGTGTGTGTGTGTCTGTGTCTGTGTCTGTGAGTGTGTGTCTGTGTATGTCTGTGTGTGAGAGTGTGCATGTGTGTGTGTGTCTGTGTGTGTCTGTGTGCTTGTGTGCGTGTGAGTGTCTGTGAGTGTGTGTGTGTGTGTGGTTATTTGTGTGAATATGTGTGTGTGTCTATATGTGTATCCCTGTGTATAGGTCTGTACCTTTTGTGTGTGCGTGTGTGCATGAGTATATGTGTGTGTGGTTACATGTGTGAATATGTGCATGTGGCTATATGTGCATCCCTATGTATATGTGTGTGTCTTTTGTGTGTGCATGTGTGTGTGTATATGTGTGTGTGTCTGTGTGTGTCTGTGTGCTTGTGTACGTGTGTATGTGTGCTTGTGTGTGTATGTGTGCATGTGTGTGTGCGTGCTTGTGTGTGTATGTGTGCTTATGTGTGTGTGTACGTGTGCTTGTGTGTGTGTATGTGTGATTGTGTATGTGTGTGTATGTGTGTGTGCATATGTGTGTGTATGTGTGCTTGTGTGTGTATGTGTGTGTGTGCGTGTATGTGTTTGTGTGTATGTGAGTATGTGTATGTGTGCTTGTGTGTGTGTCTGTGTGTGTGCATGTGTGATTGTGTATGTGTGTATGTGTGTGTGTTTGTGTCTGTGTGTGTATGTGTGTGTGTGCTTGTGTGCGTGTATGTGTGCTTGTGTGTATGTGTGTGTATGTGTGCTTCTGCTTGTGTGTGTATGTGTGCGTATGTGTGTGTGTATGTGTGCTTGTGTGTGTATGTGTGCTTGTTATGTGTATGTGTCTGTGTGCTTGTGTATGTGTGTGTATGTGTGTGTATGTGTATGTGTGTGTGTATGTGTTTGTGTATGTATGTGTGTATGTGTGTTTGTGTGAGTGTATGTGTGTTTTTGTGTGTATATGTATGTGTGTCTGTGTGTGTGTGTATATGTGTGTTTGTGTATGTGTGTGTGTATGTGTTTTTGTGTGTGTATGTTTCTGTGTGCGTGTGTGTCTACCTGTGTGCATTTCAAGACTGCCCTAATCTACGGTTTCAGGGTCCCCTGAGCAAAGGCTATCCCTTGACGTGATAAAGGTCTGTTGACGACCAGGACGACCACCATTAAACAGGGTGGAAAGTCAGAAGCATTATGAGCCTGTTATCTCTGGCTGGGGTGGGGGGGGTGGGGGGGGATGCAAACACAAAAAAGCAAGACAAGGCAGTGCCAGACGGGGATACTGTGAGTAACCAGCTAGGCTCAGAGTAAGGGGGCACTCTGACAGAAAGTAAGGGGCTGGAGAGACAGCCTGCTCCAGCCTATGGGCTCAATCCCTGAGCACACAATATCCTTGCTGCAGGGTTACAATGAAGGTTACCAGTGCAGCTCCAGGTGCTGGGCTGAAGTGTGGGAAGTGTCCTGTAAGTGTGTGTGTGTGTGTGTGTGTATGTGTGTATATGTGTGTAGACAGGGGACGAAACATCTGCAACACAAATTCCCAGCTCGGTGAACAGAACCACAGCAACGAGCACCCGAGCTACAAATCTTCTCCCAAACTTTGTCCTGTAAGTGGATTGGGGATGTGCCTTGATTCTTAAAGGGTGGCACACGTTGGATGCCATGCTTGTGGCTGTATGTGTGGAAAGTACCCACTGAGTGTACCCAAGGTGATGGTGCCTAGTGTCCAGTGCGGAGGTCTTTTGGAGCCAGCGGTGAGCGGAACCCACCAAGAACTTACTCTGGTTTCCATGTCGAGTTTGTGTGGTGGGTTTGGTAAGATGGCAACCCGTGTAGAGAGAGACTGTTAACAAAGTAATAACGAGTATCCACTGAGAATACACCCCTTCCTAGAGAGAGTCTCACCACAATGCTTGAGAAAGGTGGACCTGATGTAGCAAGGTGGTTCTGAAGTTCAAGAAAAGATTTACAAGGATGGTGCCAGGGTTGGAGGGTCTGAGCTACAGGGAGCGGCTGAACAGGCTGGGGCTGTTTTCCCTGGAGTGTCGGAGGCTGAGGGGTGACCTTATAGAGGTTTATTAAATCATGAGGGGCATGGATAGAGTAAATAGAAAAGGTCTTTTCCCTGGGGTCAGGGAGTCCAGAACTAGAGGGCATAGGTTTAGGGTGAGAGGGGAAAGATATAAAAGAGACCTAAGGGGCAACTTTTTCACACAGAGGGTGGTGTGTGTATGGAATGAGCTGCCAGAGGATGTGGTGGAGGCTCGTACAATTACAACATTTAAAAGACATTTGGATGGGTATATGAATAAGAAGGGTTTGGAGGGATATGGGCCAGGTACTGGTAGGTGGCACTAGATTGGGTTGGGATATCTGGTCGGCATGGACGGGTTGGACCAAAGGGTCTGTTTCCATGCTGTACATCTCTATGACTCTATGACTCTATACGCCAACCATCTCGCCCAATTCTGCCACCCAACTCACCACAACACTCAGAGCTTGGGACGATTTTTTTGTCCATTATTTATCCTCCATTAACCTATTTTTCCAGGCGCCACGAATGTGCCGATAATTGGGGGAATGTGGATTGCTACTAATTGCCCTCTACACACTGTGTGTACCCAACCTCGACCACACACCTTTGGGCTCTGGTGGTTTCTCCCAAATAGGCATACCCTCCTCAGGAGTCTGGTCAGGAGGGGGGGGGGGGGGGTGAATGGGCACAGGGCATCTGATTGCCCTCTCAGGTTCGTGGAGTGAAAATAGATGGAAAAGGATTACGGAAAATGCCCAGGGGAGCATAATCCAGTGGAATCAATCATTACAGGAAGTCTTTTCACATGTGACTGACCTCAAAAGCAGACTCTTGCTGAAGAGTAAAGGAGCAATTCCTTCTGTCTGTATCTGCTGCACAGGCCGACAGACAATAACAAATACTGGAGGGCTGGGGTGGCCTGTCTGGAATCCTGATGAAGGGCTGATGCCCGAAACGTCGATTTTCCTGCTCCTCGGATGCTGCCTGACCTGCTGTGCTTTTCCAGCACCACTCTAATCTAACCTCTGGCTTCCAGCATCTGCAGTCCTCACTTTTGCCGTGTCTGGAATCCTTCTTTCATAAGGGAAAATCTGTCAAATTAAATAGAACAGCACATATCCTCAACTGTCCAAATCTCCGCCATGCCCAGCTGATCGAATTCAGTGGAGGTGAGCTTCAGAATCCCTCCAGTCAGCCTGTCCAACCGAAAGAATAATGTAACTTAATTCCCATGCATACATTGTCTCAGTTGAATCAGCATAAACTAATTATTAGCTGTAATAAAAATCCAACCGATTTTGTGGTTGTTTATGTCTTTAAAGGAAGAAATAATGTGCATTTTATGGCACCTTCCATGACCTCAGGCTGTGGACAAGCGTTTGACAGTAAATTAAGCTTTTAGAAAGAAAATAACAAGTGAGAGGTGACCAGAACAGAGCAGTGAGGGGAACAGGGAATGGGACAGTGAGGGGAACAGGGAATGGGACAGTGTGGGGAACAGGGAATGGGACAGTGAGGGGAACAGGGAATGGGACAGTGTGGGGAACAGGGAATGGGACAGTGAGGGGAACAGGGAATGGGACAGTGTGGGGAACAGAGAATGGGGCAGTGAGGGGAACAGGGAATGGGACAGTGTGGGGAACAGGGAATGGGACAGTGTGGGGAACAGGGAATGGGACAGTGAGGGGAACAGGGAATGGGGCAGTGAGGGGAACAGGAAATGGGACAGTGTGGGGAACAGGGAATGGGGCAGTGTGGGGAACAGGGAATGGGGCAGTGAGGGGAACAGGGAATGGGACAGTGTGGGGAACAGGGAATGGGACAGTGAGGGGAACAGGGAATGGGACAGTGTGGGGAACAGGGAATGGGGAAGTGAGGGGAACAGGGAATGGGGCAGTGTGGGGAACAGGGAATGGGGCAGTGAGGGGAACAGGGAATGGGACAGTGTGGGGAATAGGGAATGGGACAGTGTGGGGAACAGGGAATGGGGCAGTGTGGGGAACAGGGAATGGGGCAGTGAGGGGAACAGGGAATGGGACAGTGTGGGGAATAGGGAATGGGACAGTGTGGGGAACAGGGAATGGGGCAGTGTGGGGAACAGGGAATGGGGCAGTGAGGGGAACAGGGAATGGGACAGTGTGGGGAACAGGGAATGGGACAGTGTGGGGAACAGGGAATGGGGCAGTGTGGGGAACAGGGAATGGGGCAGTGAGGGGAACAGGGAATGGGACAGTGTGGGGAACAGGGAATGGGACAGTGAGGGGAACAGGGAATGGGACAGTGTGGGGAACAGGGAATGGGGAAGTGAGGGGAACAGGGAATGGGGCAGTGTGGGGAACAGGGAATGGGGCAGTGAGGGGAACAGGGAATGGGACAGTGTGGGGAATAGGGAATGGGACAGTGTGGGGAACAGGGAATGGGGCAGTGTGGGGAACAGGGAATGGGGCAGTGAGGGGAACAGGGAATGGGACAGTGTGGGGAATAGGGAATGGGACAGTGTGGGGAACAGGGAATGGGGCAGTGTGGGGAACAGGGAATGGGGCAGTGAGGGGAACAGGGAATGGGACAGTGTGGGGAACAGGGAATGGGACAGTGTAGGGAACAGGGAATGGGGCAGTGTGGGGAACAGGGAATGGGGCAGTGAGGGGAACAGGGAATGGGACAGTGTGGGGAACAGGGAATGGGGCCGTGTGGGGAACAGGGAATGGGACAGTGAGGGGAACAGGGAATGGGGCAGTGAGGGGAACAGGGAATGGGGCAGTGAGGGGAACAGGGAATGGGACAGTGTGGGGAACAGGGAAAGGGACAGTGTGGGGAACAGGGAATGGGGCAGTGAGGGGAACAGGGAATGGGGCAGTGTGGGGAACAGGGAATGGGACAGTGTGGGGAACAGGGAATGGGGCAGTGAGGGGAACAGAGAATGGGGCAGTGTGGGGAACAGGGAAAGAGACAGTGTGGGGAACAGGGAATGGGACAGTGAGGGGAACAGGGAATGGGACAGTGAGGGGAACAGGGAATGGGACAGTGTGGGGAACAGGGAATGTGGCAGTGAGGGGAACAGGGAATGGGGCAGTGTGGGGAACAGGGAAAGAGACAGTGTGGGGAACAGGGAATGGGACAGTGAGGGGAACAGGGAATGGGGCAGTGAGAGGAACAAGGAATGGGGCAGTGAGGGGAACAGGGAATGGGGCAGTGAGGGGAACAGGGAATGGGACAGTGTGGGGAACAGGGAATGGGGCAGTGTGGGGAACAGGGAATGGGGCAGTGAGGGGAACAGGGAATGGGGCAGTGTGGGGAACAGGGAATGGGGCAGTGTGGGGAACAGGGAATGGGACAGTGTGGAGTACAGGGAAAGGGACAATGAGGGGAACAGGGAAAGAGACAGTGAGGGGAACAGGGAATGGGACAGTGAGGGGAACGGGGAATGGGACAGTGAGGGGAACAGGGAATGGGGCAGTGTGGGGAACAGGGAATGGGACAGTGAGGGCAACAGGGAATGGGACAGTGAGGGGAACAGGGAATGGGGCAGTGAGGGGAACAGGGAATGGGACAGTGAGGGGAACAGGGAATGGGGCAGCGAGGGGAACAGGGAAAGGGACAGTGTGGGGAACAGGGAATGGGGCAGTGAGGGGAACAGGGAATGGGGCAGTGAGGGGAACAGGGAATGGGGCAGTGAGGGGAACAGGGAATGGGACAGTGTGGGGAACATGGAATGGGGCAGTGAGGGGAACAGGGAATGGGACAGTGTGGGGAACAGGGAATGGGACAGTGTGGGGAACAGGGAATGGGGCAGTGTGGGGAACAGGGAATGGGACAGTGTGGGGAACAGAGAATGGGGCAGTGAGGGGAACAGGGAATGGGACAGTGAGGGGAACAGGGAATGGGGCAGTGAGGGGAACAGGGAATGGGGCAGTGAGGGGAACAGGGAATGGGACAGTGTGGGGAACAGGGAATGGGGCAGTGAGGGGAACAGGGAATGGGGCAGTGAGGGGAACAGGGAATGGGACAGTGTGGGGAACAGGGAATGGGACAGTGTGGGGAACAGGGAATAGGACAGTGTGGGGAACAAGGAATGGGGCAGTGTGGGGAACAGGGAATGGGACAGTGTGGGGAACAGGGAATGGGACAGTGTGGGGAACAGAGAATGGGGCAGTGAGGGGAACAGGGAATGGGACAGTGTGGGGAACAGGGAATGGGACAGTGTGGGGAACAGAGAATGGGGCAGTGAGGGGAACAGGGAATGGGACAGTGTGGGGAACAGGGAATGGGACAGAGTGGGGAACAGAGAATGGGGCAGTGAGGGGAACAGGGAATGGGACAGTGTGGGGAACAGGGAATGGGGCAGTGTGGGGAACAGGGAATGGGACAGTGAGGGGAACAGGGAATGGGACAGTGTGGGGAACAGGGAATGGGACAGTGAGGGGAACAGGGAATGGGACAGTGTGGGGAACAGGGAATGGGGCAGTGAGGGGAACAGGGAATGGGACAGTGAGGGGAACAGGGAATGGGACAGTGAGGGGAACAGGGAATGGGGCAGTGTGGGGAACAGGGAATGGGACCGTGAGGGGAACAGGGAATGGGACAGTGAGGGGAACAGGGAATGGGACAGTGTGGGGAACAGGGAATGGGACAGTGAGGGGAACAGGGAATGGGACAGTGTGGGGAACAGGGAATGGGACAGTGAGGGGAACAGGGAATGGGACAGTGTGGGGAACAGGGAATGGGACAGTGAGGGGAACAGGGAATGGGGCAGTGTGGGGAACAGGGAATGGGACAGTGAGGGGAACAGGGAATGGGACAGTGAGGGGAACAGGGAATGGGACAGTGGGGGGAACAGGGAATGGGACAGTGAGGGCAACAGGGAATGGGACAGTGTGGGGAACAGGGAATGGGACAGTGGGGGGAACAGGGAATGGGACAGTGAGGGCAACAGGGAATGGGACAGTGTGTGGAACAGGGAATGGGACAGTGGGGGGAACAGGGAATGGGACAGTGAGGGCAACAGGGAATGGGACAGTGTGGGGAACAGGGAATGGGACAGTGGGGGGAACAGGGAATGGGACAGTGAGGGGAACAGGGAATGGGGCAGTGTGGGGAACAGGGAATGGGACAGTGAGGGGAACAGGGAATGGGACAGTGAGGAGAACAGGGAATGGGACGGTGGGGGGAACAGGGAATGGGACAGTGAGGGGAACAGGGAATGGGGCAGTGAGGGGAACAGGGAATGGGGCAGTGTGGGGAACAGGGAATGGGACAGTGAGGGGAACAGGGAATGGGACAGTGTGGAGAACAGTGAATGGGGCTGTGAGGGGGACAGGGAATGGGACATTTTGGGTACAGGGAGTGGGACAGTGAGGGCAACAGGGAATGGGACAGTGAGGGGAACAGGGAATGGGGCAGTGTGGGGAACAGGGAATGGGACAGTGAGGGGAACAGGGAATGGGACAGTGGGGGGAACAGGGAATGGGAGAGTGGGGGGAACAGGGAATGGGACAGTGGGGTGAACAGGGAATGGGACAGTGAGGGCAACAGGGAATGGGACAGTGTGGGGAACAGGGAATGGGACAGTGGGGGGAACAGGGAATGGGACAGTGAGGGGAACAGGGAATGGGGCAGTGAGGGGAACAGGGAATGAGGCAGTGTGGAGAACAGGGAATGGGACAGTGTGGGGAATAGGGAATGGGACAGTGAGGGGAACAGGGAATGCGACAGTGTGGGGAATAGGGAATGGGACAGTGAGGGGAACAGGGAATGGGACAGTGTGGGGAACAGGGAATGGGACAGTGGGGGGAACAGGGAATGGGACAGTGTGGGGAACAGGGAATGGGGCAGTGAGGGGAACAGGGAATGGGACAGTGTGGGGAACAGGGAGTGGGACAGTGAGGGCAACAGGGAATGGGACAGTGTGGGGAACAGGGAATGGGACAGTGGGGGGAACAGGGAATGGGGCAGTGTGGGGAACAGGGAATGGGACAGTGTGGGGAACAGGGAATGGGGCAGTGTGGGTAACAGGGAATGGGACAGTGTGGGGAACAGGGAATGGGACAGTGAGGGCAACAGGAAATGGGACAGTGTGGGGAACAGGGAATGGGACAGTGAGGGAAACAGGGAATGGGACAGTGAGGGGAACAGGGAATGGGGCAGTGTGGGGAACAGGGAATGGGACAGTGAGGGGAACAGGGAATGGGACAGTGGGGGGAACAGGGAATGGGACAGTGGGGGGAACAGGGAATGGGACAGTGGGGTGAACAGGGAATGGGACAGTGAGGGCAACAGGGAATGGGACAGTGTGGGGAACAGGGAATGGGACAGTGGGGGGAACAGGGAATGGGACAGTGAGGGGAACAGGGAATGGGGCAGTGAGGGGAACAGGGAATGAGGCAGTGTGGAGAACAGGGAATGGGACAGTGTGGGGAACAGGGAATGGGACAGTGAGGGGAACAGGGAATGGGACAGTGAGGGGAACAGGGAATGGGGCAGTGTGGGGAACAGGGAATGTGACAGTGAGGGGAACAGGGAATGGGACAGTGAGGGGAACCGGGAATGGGACAGTGTGGGGAACAGGGAATGGGACAGTGAGGGGAACAGGGAATGGGACAGTGTGGGGAACAGGGAATGGGACAGTGTGGGGAACAGGGAATGGGGCAGTGAGGGGAACAGGGAATGGGACAGTGAGGGGAACAGGGAGTGGGACAGTGTGGGGAACAGGGAATGGGGCAGTGAGGGGAACAGGGAATGGGACAGTGAGGGGAACAGGGAATGGGACAGTGTGGGGAACAGGGAATGGGGCAGTGAGGGGAACAGGGAATGGGACAGTGAGGGGAACAGGGAATGGGACAGTGTGGGGAACAGGGAATGGGGCAGTGAGGGGAACAGGGAATGGGACAGTGTGGGGAACAGGGAATGGGACAGTGTGGGGAACAGGGAATGGGACAGTGAGGGGAACAGGGAATGGGACAGTGTGGGGAACAGGGAATGGGACAGTGAGGGGAACAGGGAATGGGACAGTGAGGGGAACAGGGAATGGGACAGTGTGGGGAACAGGGAATGGGACAGTGAGGGGAACAGGGAATGGGACAGTGTGGGGAATAGGGAATGGGACAGTGTGGGGAACAGGGAATGGGTCAGTGTGGGGAACAGGGAATGGGGCAGTGAGGGGAACAGGGAATGGGACAGTGTGGGGAATAGGTAATGGGACAGTGTGGGGAACAGGGAATGGGGCAGTGTGGGGAACAGGGAATGGGGCAGTGAGGGGAACAGGGAATGGGGCAGTGTGGGGAACAGGGAATGGGGCAGTGAGGGGAACAGGGAATGGGACAGTGAAGGGAACAGGGAATGGGACAGTGTGGGGAATAGGGAATGGGACAGTGTGGGGAACAGGGAATGGGGCAGTGTGGGGAACAGGGAATGGGGCAGTGAGGGGAACAGGGAATGGGACATTGTTGGGAACAGGGAATGGGACAGTGAGGGGAACAGGGAATGGGACAGTGAGGGGAACAGGGAATGGGGCAGTGAGGGGAACAGGGAATGGGACAGTGTGGGGAACAGGGAAAGGGACAGTGTGGGGAACAGGGAATGGGGCAGTGAGGGGAACAGGGAATGGGGCAGTGTGGGGAACAGGGAATGGGACAGTGTGGGGAACAGGGAATGGGGCATTGAGGGGAACAGGGAATGGGGCATTGTGGGGAACAGGGAAAGAGACAGTGTGGGGAACAGGGAATGGGACAGTGTGGGGAACAGGGAATGGGGCAGTGTGGGGAACAGGGAATGGGACAGTGTGGGGAACAGGGAATGGGGCAGTGAGGGGAACAGGGAATGGGGCAGTGTGGGGAACAGGGAAAGAGAGAGTGATGGGAACAGGGAATGGGACAGTGAGGGGAACAGGGAATGGGGCAGTGAGGGGAACAAGGAATGCGGCAGTGAGGGGAACAGGGAATGGGGCAGTGAGGGGAACAGGGAATGGGACAGTGTGGGGAACAGGGAATGTGACAGTGTGGGGAACAGGGAATAGGGCAGTGTGGGGAACAGGGAATGGGGCAGTGAGGGGAACAGGGAATGGGGCAGTGTGGGGAACAGGGAATGGGGCAGTGTGGGGAACAGGGAATGGGACAGTGTGGAGTACAGGGAAAGGGACAATGAGGGGAACGGGGAAAGAGACAGTGAGGGGAACAGGGAATGGGGCAGTGAGGGGAACAGGGAATGGGGCAGTGAGGGGAACAGGGAATGGGACAGTGTGGGGAACAGGGAATGGGACAGTGAGGGGAACAGGGAATGGGGCAGTGAGGGGAACAAGGAATGGGGCAGTGAGGGGAACAGGGAATGGGGCAGTGAGGGGAACAGGGAATGGGACAGTGTGGGGAACATGGAATGTGACAGTGTGGGGAACAGGGAATAGGGCAGTGTGGGGAACAAGGAATGGGGCAGTGTGGGGAACAGGGAATGGGACAGTGTGGGGAATAGGGAATGGGACAGTGTGGGGAACCGAGAATGGGGCAGTGAGGGGAACAGGGAATGGAACAGTGAGGGGAACAGGGAATGGGGCAGTGAGGGGAACAGGGAATGGGGCAGTGAGGGGAACAGGGAAAGGGACAGTGTGGGGAACAGGGAATGGGGCAGTGAGGGGAACAGGGAATGGGGCAGTGAGGGGAACAGGGAATGGGACAGTGTGGGGAACAGAGAATGGGGCAGTGAGGGGAACAGGGAATGGGACAGTGAGGGGAACAGGGAATGGGGCAGTGAGGGGAACAGGGAATGGGGCAGTGAGGGGAACAGGGAATGGGGCAGTGAGGGGAACAGGGAAAGGGACAGTGTGGGGAACAGGGAATGGGGCAGTGAGGGGAACAGGGAATGGGGCAGTGAGGGGAACAGGGAATGGGACAGTGTGGGGAACAGGGAATGGGGCAGTGAGGGGAACAGGGAATGGGGCAGTGAGTGGAACAGGGAATGGGACAGTGTAGGGAACAGGGAATGGGGCAGTGAGGGGAACAGGGAATGGGACAGTGAGGGGAACAGGGAATGGGACAGTGTGGGGAACAAGGAATGGGGCAGTGTGGGGAACAGGGAATGGGACAGTGTGGGGAACAGGGAATGGGACAGTGTGGGGAACAGGGAAAGAGACAGTGTGGGGAACAGAGAATGGGGCAGTGAGGGGAACAGGGAATGGGACAGTGTGGGGAACAGGGAATGGGACAGTGTGGGGAACAGAGAATGGGGCAGTGAGGGGAACAGGGAATGGGACAGTGTGGGGAACAGGGAATGGGACAGTGTGGGGAGCAGAGAATGGGGCAGTGAGGGGAACAGGGAATGGGACAGTGTGGGGAACAGGGAATGGGGCAGTGTGGGGTACAGGGAATGGGGCAGTGAGGGGAACAGGGAATGGGACAGTGAGGGGAACAGGGAATGGGACAGTGAGGGGAACAGGGAATGGGACAGTGAGGGGGACAGGGAATGGGACAGTGTGGGGAACAGGGAATGGGACAGTGTGGGGAACAGGGAATGGGGCAGTGAGGGGAACAGGGAATGGGACAGTGAGGGGAACAGGGAATGGGACAGTGAGGGGAACAGGGAATGGGGCAGTGTGGGGACAGGGAATGGGACAGTGAGGGGAACAGGGAATGGGACAGTCAGGGCAACAGGGAATGGGACAGTGATGGGAACAGGGAATGGGGCAGTGAGGGGAACAGGGAAAGGGACAGTGTGGGGAACAGGGAATGGGGCAGTGAGGGGAACAGGGAATGCGACAGTGAGGGGAACAGGGAATGGGACAGTGAGGGGAACTGGGAATGGGGCAGTGTGGGGAACAGGGAATGGGACAGTGAGGGGAACAGGGAATGGGACAGTGAGGGCAACAGGGAATGGGACAGTGTGGGGAACAGGGAATGGGACAGTGGGGGGAACAGGGAATGGGACAGTGAGGGGAACAGGGAATGGGGCAGTGAGGGGAACAGGGAATGGGGCAGTGTGGCGAACAGGGAATGGGACAGTGAGGGCAACAGGGAATGGGACAGTGTGGGGAACAGGGAATGGGACGGTGAGGGGAACAGGGAATGGGACAGTGAGGGGAACAGGGAATGGGGCAGTGTGGGGAACAGGGAATGGGACAGTGAGGGGAACAGGGAATGGGACAGTGGGGGGAACAGGGAATGGGACAGTGGGGGGAACAGGGAATGGGACAGTGGGGGGAACAGGGAATGGGACAGTGAGGGGAACAGGGAATGGGACAGTGGGGGGAACAGGGAATGGGACAGTGAGGGCAACAGGGAATGGGACAGTGTGGGGAACAGGGAATGCGACAGTGGGGGGAACAGGGAATGGGAAAGTGAGGGGAACAGGCAATGGGGCAGTGAGGGGAACAGGGAATGGGGCAGTGTGGGCAACAGGGAATGGGACAGTGAGGGCAACAGGGAATGGGACAGTGTGGGGAACAGGGAATGGGACAGTGTGGGGAACAGGGAATGTGACAGTGAGGGGAACAGGGAATGGGACAGTGAGGGGAACAGGGAATCGGACAGTGAGGGGAACAGGGAATGGGGCAGTGTGGGGAACAGGGAATGGGACAGTGGGGGGAACAGGGAATGGGACAGTGGGGGGAACAGGGAATGGGACAGTGAGGGGAACAGGGAATGGGACAGTGGGGGGAACAGGGAATGGGACAGTGGGGGGAACAGGGATTGGGACAGTGAGGGGAACAGGGAATGGGACAGTGGGGGGAACAGGGAATGGGACAGTGGGGGGAACAGGGATTGGGACAGTGAGGGGAACAGGGAATGGGACAGTGTGGGGAACAGGGAATGGGACAGTGTGGGGAACAGGGAATGGGACAGTGAGGGGAACAGGGAATGGGACAGTGTGGGGAACAGGGAATGGGACAGTGAGGGGAACAGGGAATGGGACAGTGAGGGGAACAGGGAATGGGACAGTGTGGGGAACAGGGAATGGGGCAGTGTGGGGAACAGGGAATGGGACAGTGAGGGGAACAGGGAATGGGACAGTGAGGGGAACAGGGAATGGGAAAGTGGGGGGAAAAGGGAATGGGACAGTGAGGGGAACAGGGAATGGGGCAGTGAGGGGAACAGGGAATGGGGCAGTGTGGGGAACAGGGAATGGGACAGTGAGGGCAACAGGGAATGGGACAGTGTGGGGAACAGGGAATGGGACAGTGAGGGGAACAGGGAATGGGACAGTGTGGGGAACAGGGAATGGGGCAGTGAGGGGAACAGGGAATGGGGCTGTGAGGGGAACAGGGAATGGGACAGTGTGGGGAACAGGGAATGGGACAGTGTGGAGAACAGGGAATGGGGCAGTGAGGGGAACAGGGAATGGGGCAGTGTGGGGAACAGGGAATGGGGCAGTGTGGGGAACAGGGAATGGGACAGTGTGGGGAATAGGGAATGGGACAGTGAGGGGAACAGGGAATGGGGCAGTGAGGGGAACAGGGAATGGGACAGTGAGGGGAACAGGGAATGGGACAGTGTGGGGAACAGGGAATGGGACAGTGTGGGGAACAGGGAGTGGGACAGTGAGGGCAACAGGGAATGGGACAGTGTAGGGAACAGGGAATGGGACAGTGGGTGGAACAGGGAATGGGGCAGTGTGAGGAACAGGGAATGGGACAGTGTGGGGAACAGGGAATGGGACAGTGTGGGGAACAGGGAATGGGGCCGTGTGGGGAACAGGGAATGGGACAGTGTGGGGAACAGGGAGTGGGACAGTGAGGGGAACAGGGAATGGGACAGTGAGGGCAACAGGGAATGGGACAGTGTGGGGAACAGGGAATGGAACAGTGTGGGGAACAGGGAATGGGACAGTGAGGGGAACAGGGAATGGGACTGTGAGGGGAACAGGGAATGGGGCAGTGTGGGGAACAGGGAATGGGACAGTGAGGGGAACAGGGAATGGGACAGTGGGGGGAACAGTGAATGGGACAGTGGGGGGAACAGGGAATGGGACAGTGAGGGGAACAGGGAATGGGACAGTGGGGGGAACAGGGAATGGGACAGTGGGGGGAACAGGGAATGGGACAGTGAGGGCAACAGGGAATGGGACAGTGTGTGGAACAGGGAATGGGACAGTGTGGGGAACAGGGAATGGGACAGTGAGGGCAACATGGAATGGGACAGTGTGGGGAACAGGGAATGGGACAGTGGGGGGAACAGGGAATGGGACAGTGAGGGGAACAGGGAATGGGGCAGTGAGGGGTACAGGGAATGGGGCAGTGTGGGGAACAGGGAATGGGACAGTGAGGGCAACAGGGAATGGGACAGTGTGGGGAACAGGGAATGGGACAGTGCGGGGAACAGGGAATGGGACAGTGAGGGGAACAGGGAATGGGGCAGTGTGGGGAACAGGGAATGGGACAGTGTGGGGAACAGGGAGTGGGACAGTGAGGGCAACAGGGAATGGGACAGTGTGGGGAACAGGGAATGGGACAGTGGGGGGAACAGGGAATGGGGCAGTGTGAGGAACAGGGAATGGGACAGTGTGGGGAACAGGGAATGGGACAGTGTGGGGAACAGGGAATGGGGCCGTGTGGGGAACAGGGAATGGGACAGTGTGGGGAACAGGGAGTGGGACAGTGAGGGGAACAGGGAATGGGACAGTGAGGGCAACAGGGAATGGGACAGTGTGGGGAACAGGGAATGGGACAGTGTGGGGAACAGGGAATGGGACAGTGAGGGGAACAGGGAATGGGACTGTGAGGGGAACAGGGAATGGGGCAGTGTGGGGAACAGGGAATGGGACAGTGAGGGGAACAGGGAATGGGACAGTGGGGGGAACAAGGAATGGGACAGTGGGGGGAACAGGGAATGGGACAGTGGGGGGAACAGGGAATGGGACAGTGAGGGGAACAGGGAATGGGACAGTGGGGGGAACACGGAATGGGACAGTGGGGGGAACAGGGAATGGGACAGTGGGGGGAACAGGGAATGGGACAGTGAGGGCAACAGGGAATGGGACAGTGTGTGGAACAGGGAATGGGACAGTGGGGGGAACAGGGAATGGGACAGTGAGGGCAACAGGGAATGGGACAGTGTGGGGAACAGGGAATGGGACAGTGGGGGGAACAGGGAATGGGACAGTGAGGGGAACAGGGAATGGGGCAGTGAGGGGTACAGGGAATGGGGCAGTGTGGGGAACAGGGAATGGGACAGTGAGGGCAACAGGGAATGGGACAGTGTGGGGAACAGGGAATGGGACAGTGTGGGGAACAGGGAATGGGACAGTGAGGGGAACAGGGAATGGGGCAGTGTGGGGAACAGGGAATGGGACAGTGAGGGGAACAGGGAATGGGACAGTGTGGGGAACAGGGAATGGGACAGTGAGGGGAACAGGGAATGGGGCAGTGAGGGGAACAGGGAATGGGGCAGTGTGGTGAACAGGGAATGGGACAGTGAGGGCAACAGGGAATGGGACAGTGTGGGGAACAGGGAATGGGACAGTGAGGGGAACAGGGAATGGGACAGTGTGGGGAACAGGGAATGGGGCAGTGTGGGGAACAGGGAATGGGACAGTGTGGGGAATAGGGAATGGGACAGTGAGGGGAACAGGGAATGGGACAGTGAGGGGAACAGGGAATGGGGCAGTGTGGGGAATAGGGAATGGGGCTGTGAGGGGAACAGGGAATGGGACAGTGTGGGGAACAGGGAATGGGACAGTGTGGGGAATAGGGAATGGGACAGTGAGGGGAACAGGGAATGGGACAGTGAGGGGAACAGGGAATGGGGCAGTGTGGGGAATAGGGAATGGGGCAGTGTGGGGAACAGGGAATGGGACAGTGTGGGGAACAGGGAGTGGGACAGTGAGGGGAACAGGGAATGGGACAGTGAGGGGAGCAGGGAATGGGGCAGTGTGGGGAACAGGGAATGGGGCAGTGTGGGGAACAGGGAATGGGACAGTGTGGGGAACAGGGAGTGGGACAGTGAGGGGAACAGGGAATGGGACAGTGAGGGGAACAGGGAATGGGGCAGTGTGGGGAACAGGGAATGGGGCAGTGTGGGGAACAGGGAATGGCTCAGTGTGGGGAACAGGGAATGGGACAGTGTTGGGAACAGGGAATGGGGCAGTGTGGGGAACAGGGAATGGGACAGTGTGGGGAACAGGGTGTGAGACAGTGAGGGGAACAGGGAATGAGGCAGTGTGGGGAACAGGGAATGGGTCAGTGTAGGGAATAGGGAATGGGACAGTGAGGGGAACAGGTAATGGGACAGTGTGGTGAACAGGGAATGGGACAGTGAGGGAAACAGGGAATGGGGCAGCGTAGGAAGAGGGAATGGGACAGTGAGTGGAACAGGGAATGGGGCAGTGAGGGGAACAGGTAATGGGAAATTGTGGAGAACAGGGAATGGGACTGTGAGGGGAACAGAGAGTGGGACAGTGAGGGGAACAGGGAATGGTGCAGTGAGGGGAACAGGGAATGGGACTGTGTGGAGAACAGGGAATGGGGCAGTGTGGGGAACAGGGAATGGGACAGTGAGGGGAACAGGGAATGGTGCAGTGAGGCGAACAGGGAATGGGACAGTGTGGAGAACAGGGAATGGGACAGTGAGGGGAACAGGGAATGGGACAGTGTGGTGAACAGGGAATGGGGCAGTGTGGGGAACAGAGAGTGGGACAGTGAGGGGAACAGGGAATGGGACAGTGAGGGGAACAGGGAATGGGACAGTGTGGTGAACAGTAAATGGGACAGTGAGGGGAACAGAGAGTGGGACAGTGAGGGGAACAGGGAATGGGGCAGTGTGGGAACAGCGAATGGGACAGTGAGGAGAACAGGGAATGGGGCAGTGTGGGGAACAGGGAATGGGACAGTGAGGGGAACAGGGAATGGGACAGTGAGGCGAACAGGGAATGGGACAGTGTGGAGAACAGGGAATGGGACAGTGAGGGGAACAGGGAATGGGACAGTGAGGGGAACAGGGAATGGGGCAGTGTGGAGAACAGGAAATGGGACAGTGAGGGGAACAGGGAATGGGACAGTAGGGGAACAGAGAATGGGACAGTGTGGAGAACAGGGAATGGGACAGTGTGGAGAACAGGGAATGGGGCAGTGTGGGGAACAGGGAATGGGACAGTGTGGAGAACAGGGAATGGGACAGTGAGGGGAACAGGGAATGGGACAGTGAGGGGAACAGGGAATGGGGCAGTGTGGAGAACAGGAAATGGGACAGTGAGGGGAACAGGGAATGGGGCAGTGTGGGGAACAGGGAATGGGGCAGTGTGGGGAACAGGGAATGGGACAGTGTGGGGAACAGGGAATGGAACAGTGAGGGGAACAGGGAATGGGGCAGTGTGTGAAATAGGGAATGGGGCAGTGTGGGGAACAGGGAATGGGACAGTGAGGGGAACAGGGAATGGGACAGTGAGGGGAACAGGGAATGGGACAGTGTGGGGAACAGGGAATGGGACAGTGTTGGGAACAGGGAATGGGGCAGTGTGGGGAACAGGGAATGGGACAGTGTGGGGAACAGGGTGTGAGACAGTGAGGGGAACAGGGAATGAGGCAGTGTGGGGAACAGGGAATGGGTCAGTGTAGGGAACAGGGAATGGGACAGTGTGGGGAACAGGGAATGGAACAGTGAGGGGAACAGGGAATGGGGCAGTGTGTGAAATAGGGAATGGGGCAGTGTGGGGAACAGGGAATGGGACAGTGTGGGGAACAGGGAATGGGACAGTGAGGGGAACAGGGAATGGGGCAGTGTGGGGAACAGGGAATGGGGCAGTGTGGGGAACAGGGAATGGGGCAGTGTGGGGAACAGGGAATGGGACAGTGTGGGGAACAGGGTGTGAGACAGTGAGGGGAACAGGGAATGGGACAGTGTGGGGAACAGGGAATGGGGCAGTGTGGGGAACAGGGAATGGGACAGTGTGGGGAACAGGGAATGGAACAGTGAGGGGAACAGGGAATGGGGCAGTGTGTGAAATAGGGATTGGGGCAGTGTGGGGAACAGGGAATGGGACAGTGTGGGGAACAGGGAATGGGACAGTGAGGGGAACAGGGAATGGGGCAGTGTGGGGAACAGGGAATGGGGCAGTGTGGGGAACAGGGAATGGGACAGTGTGGGGAACAGGGAATGGGACAGTGAGGGGAACAGCGAATGGGGCAGTGTGGGGAACAGGGAATGGGACAGTGTGGGGAACAGGGAATGGAACGGTGAGGAGAACTGGGAATGGGGCAGAGGGGGGAACAGGGAATGGGACAGTGTGGAGAACAGGGAAAGGGACAGTGAGGGAAACAGGGAATGGGGCAGTGTGGGGAACAGGGAATGGGGCAGTGTGGGGAACAGGGAATGGGACAGTGTGGGGAACAGGGAATGGGACAGTGAGGGGAACAGGGAATGGGGCAGTGTGGGGAACAGGGAATGGGGCAGTGTGGGGAACAGGGAATGGGACAGTGTGGGGAACAGGGAATGGGACAGTGTGGGGAACAGGGAATGGGACAGTGTGGGGAACAGGGTGTGGGACAGTGAGGGGAACAGGGAATGAGGCAGTGTGGGGAACAGGGAATGGGTCAGTGTAGGGAATAGGGAATGGGACAGTGAGGGGAACAGGGAATGGGACAGTG
Source organism: Chiloscyllium punctatum (assembly GCF_047496795.1). Lineage (NCBI taxonomy): Eukaryota > Metazoa > Chordata > Chondrichthyes > Orectolobiformes > Hemiscylliidae > Chiloscyllium > Chiloscyllium punctatum. The sequence continues at coordinate 5,832,735 of NC_092753.1, read as the reverse complement.
TGGTGAACAGGGAATGGGACAGTGAGGGAAACAGGGAATGGGGCAGCGTAGGAAGTGGGAATGGGACAGTGAGTGGAACAGGGAATGGGGCAGTGAGGGGAAGAGGTAATGGGAAATTGTGGAGAACAGGGAATGGGACTGTGAGGGGAACAGAGAGTGGGACAGTGAGGGGAACAGGGAATGGGGCAGTGTGGGGAACAGCGAATGGGACAGTGAGGAGAACAGGGAATGGGGCAGTGTGGGGAACAGGGAATGGGACAGTGAGGGGAACAGGGAATGGTGCAGTGAGGCGAACAGGGAATGGGACAGTGTGGAGAACAGGGAATGGGACAGTGAGGGGAACAGGGAATGGGACAGTGTGGTGAACAGGGAATGGGGCAGTGTGGTGAACAGGGAATGGGACAGTGAGGGGAACAGGGAATGGGACAGTGAGGGGAACAGGGAATGGGACAATGTGGAGAACAGGGAATGGGACAGTGAGGGGAACAGGGAATGGGACAGTGTGGTGAACAGTAAATGGTACAGTGAGGGGAACAGAGAGTGGGACAGTGAGGGGAACAGGGAATGGGGCAGTGTGGGAACAGCGAATGGGACAGTGAGGAGAACAGGGAATGGGGCAGTGTGGGGAACAGGGAATGGGACAGTGAGGGGAACAGGGAATGGGACAGTGAGGCGAACAGGGAATGGGACAGTGTGGAGAACAGGGAATGGGACAGTGAGGGGAACAGGGAATGGGACTGTGAGGGGAACAGGGAATGGGGCAGTGTGGAGAACAGGAAATGGGACAGTGAGGGGAACAGGGAATGGGACAGTAGGGGAACAGAGAATGGGACAGTGTGGAGAACAGGGAATGGGACAGTGTGGAGAACAGGGAATGGGGCAGTGTGGGGAACAGGGAATGGGACAGTGTGGAGAACAGTGAATGGGACAGTGAGGGGAACAGGGAATGGGACAGTGAGGGGAACAGGGAATGGGGCAGTGTGGAGAACAGGAAATGGGACAGTGAGGGGAACAGGGAATGGGGCAGTGTGGGGAACAGGGAATGGGGCAGTGTGGGGAACAGGGAATGGGACAGTGTGGGGAACAGGGAATGGAACAGTGAGGGGAACAGGGAATGGGGCAGTGAGGGGAACAGGGAATGGGGCAGTGTGGGGAACAGGGAATGGGACAGTGTGGGGAACAGGGAATGGAACAGTGAGGAGAACTGGGAATGGGGCAGAGGGGGGAACAGGGAATGGGACAGTGTGGGGAACAGGGAATGGGGCAGTGTGGGGAATAGGGAATGGGACAGTGTGGGGAACAGGGAATGGTACAGTGAGGGGAACAGCGAATGGGGCAGTGTGGGGAACAGGGAATGGGACAGTGTGGGGAACAGGGAATGGAACAGTGAGGAGAACTGGGAATGGGGCAGAGGGGGGAACAGGGAATGGGACAGTGTGGAGAACAGGGAAAGGGACAGTGAGGGAAACAGGGAATGGGACAGTGTGGGGAACAGGGAAAGGGACAGTGAGGGAAACAGGGAATGGGACAATGTAGAGAACAGGGAATGGGGAAGTGAGGGGAACAGGGAATGGGACAGTGTGGGGAACAGGGAATGGGACAGTTTGGAGAACAGGTAAGGGGACAGTGAGGGAACAGGGATTGGGACAGTGAGGGAAACAGAGAATGGGACAGTGTGGAGAACAGGTAAGGGGACAGTGAGGGAACAGGGATTGGGACAGTGTGGGGAACAGGGAATGGGACAGTGTGGGGAACAGGGAATGGGACAGTGTGGGGAACAGGGAAGGGACAGTGAGGGGAACAGGGAATGGGACAGTGAGGAGAACAGGGAATGGGACAGTGAGGAGAACAGGGAATGGGACAGTGAGGAGAACAGGGAAAGGGACAGTGAGGGAAACAGGGAATGGGGAAGTGAGGGGAACAGGGAATGGGGCAGTGTGAGGAACAGGGAATGGGACATTGTGGGGAACACGGAATGTGGCAGTGTGGGGAACAGGGATGGTGCAGTGAGGAGAACAGGGAATGGGACACTGTGGAGAACAGTGAATGGGACAGTGAGGGAAACGGAATGGGACAGTGAGGAGAACAGGGAATAGGGAAATGAGGGGAACAGGGAATGGGGCAGTGTGGGGAACAGGGAATGGGACAGTGTGGGGAACAGGGAATGGGACAGTGTGGAGAACAGGGAATGGGACAGTGTGGGGAACAGGGAATGGGACAGTGAGGGGAACAGGTAATGGGACAGTGTGGAGAACAGGGAATGTGACAGTGTGGTGAACAGGGAATGGGACAGTGAGGGGAACAGGGAATGGGACAGTGAGGGGAACAGGGAATGGGGCAGTGTGGGGAACAGGGAATGGGACAGTGAGGGGAACAGGGAATGGTGCAGTGAGGCGAACATGGAATGGGACAGTGTGGAGAACAGGAAATGGGACAGTGAGGAGAACAGGGAATGGGGCAGTGTGGGGAGCAGGGAATGGGACAGTGAGGGGAACAGGGAATGGTGCAGTGAGGCGAACAGGGAATGGGACTGTGTGGGGAACAGGGAATGGGGCAGTGTGGGGAACAGGGAATGGGACAGTGAGGGGAGCAGGGAATGGGACAGTGTGGAGAACAGGGAATGGGACTGTGAGGGGAAAGGTAATGGGACAGTCAGGGGAACAGGTAATGGGACAATGTGGAGAACAGGGAATGGGACAGCGTGGTGAACAGGGAATGGGACAGTGAGGGGAACAGGGAATGGGACAGTGTGGAGAACAGGGAATGGGACAGTGAGGGGAACAGGTAATGGGACAGTGTGGAGAACAGGGAATGGGACAGTGTGGTAAACAGGGAATGGGACAGTGAGGGGAACAGAGAGTGGGACAGTGAGGGAAACAGGGAATGGGGCAGTGTGGGGAACAGCGAATGGGACAGTGAGGAGAACAGGGAATGGGGCAGTGTGGGGAACAGGGAATGGGACAGTGAGGGAAACAGAGAATGGGACAGTGTGGAGAACAGGGAAGGGGACAGTGAGGGAACAGGGATTGGCACAGTGAGGGGAACAGGGAAGGGACAGTGAGGGGTACAGGGAATGGAACAGTGAGGAGAACTGGGAATGGGGCAGAGGGGGGAACAGGGAATGGGACAGTGTGGAGAACAGGGAATGGGACAGTGAGGAGAACAGGGAATGGGACAGTGAGGAGAACAGGGAAAGGGACAGTGAGGGAAACAGGGAATGGGGAAGTGAGGGGAACAGGGAATGGGGCAGTGTGAGGAACAGGGAATGGGACAGTGTGGAGAACAGTGAATGGGGCAGTCTGGGGAACAGGGAATGGGGCAGTGGGGAGAACAGGGAATGGGACAGTGTGGAGAACAGTGAATGGGACAGTGAGGGAAACAGAATGGGACAGTGAGGAGAACAGGGAATAGGGAAATGAGGGGAACAGGGAATGGGGCAGTGTGGGGAACAGGGAATGGGACAGTGTGGGGAACAGGGAATGGTGCAGTGAGAAGAACAGGGAATGGGACAGTGTGGAGAACAGGGAATGGGACAGTGTGGGGAACAGGGAATGGGACAGTGAGGGGAACAGGTAATGGGACAGTGTGGAGAACAGGGAATGGGACAGTGTGGTGAACAGGGAATGGGACAGTGAGGGGAACAGGGAATGGTACAGTGAGGGGAACAGGGAATGGGGCAGTGTGGGGAACAGGGAATGGGACAGTGAGGGGAACAGGGAATGGTGCAGTGAGGCGAACAAGGAATGGGACATTGTGGAGAACAGGGAATGGGACAGTGAGGAGAACAGGGAATGGGGCAGTGTGGGGAGCAGGGAATGGGACAGTGAGGGGAACAGGGAATGGTGCAGTGAGGCGAACAGGGAATGGGACAGTGTGGGGAACAGGGAATGGGACAGTGAGGGGAGCAGGGAATGGGACAGTGTGGAGAACAGGGAATGGGACAGTGTGGTAAACAGGGAATGGGACAGTGAGGGGAACAGAGAGTGGGACAGTGAGGGAAACAGGGAATGGGGCAGTGTGGGGAACAGCGAATGGGACAGTGAGGAGAACAGGGAATGGGGCAGTGTGGGGAACAGGGAATGGGACAGTGAGGGAAACAGAGAATGGGACAGTGTGGAGAACAGGGAAGGGGACAGTGAGGGAACAGGGATTGGCACAGTGAGGGGAACAGGGAAGGGACAGTGAGGGGTACAGGGAATGGAACAGTGAGGAGAACTGGGAATGGGGCAGAGGGGGGAACAGGGAATGGGACAGTGTGGAGAACAGGGAATGGGACAGTGAGGAGAACAGGGAATGGGACAGTGAGGAGAACAGGGAAAGGGACAGTGAGGGAAACAGGGAATGGGGAAGTGAGGGGAACAGGGAATGGGGCAGTGTGAGGAACAGGGAATGGGACAGTGTGGAGAACAGTGAATGGGGCAGTCTGGGGAACAGGGAATGGGGCAGTGGGGAGAACAGGGAATGGGACAGTGTGGAGAACAGTGAATGGGACAGTGAGGGAAACCGAATGGGACAGTGAGGAGAACAGGGAATAGGGAAATGAGGGGAACAGGGAATGGGGCAGTTTGGGGAACAGGGAATGGGACAGTGTGGGGAACAGGGAATGGTGCAGTGAGAAGAACAGGGAATGGGACAGTGTGGAGAACAGGGAATGGGACAGTGTGGGGAACAGGGAATGGGACAGTGAGGGGAACAGGTAATGGGACAGTGTGGAGAACAGGGAATGGGACAGTGTGGTGAACAGGGAATGGGACAGTGAGGGGAACAGGGAATGGGACAGTGAGGGGAACAGGGAATGGGGCAGTGTGGGGAACAGGGAATGGGACAGTGAGGGGAACCGGGAATGGTGCAGTGAGGCGAACAGGGAATGGGACATTGTTGAGAACAGGGAATGGGACAGTGAGGAGAACAGGGAATGGGGCAGTGTGGGGAGCAGGGAATGGGACAGTGAGGGGAACAGGGAATGGTGCAGTGAGGCGAACAGGGAATGGGACAGTGTGGGGAACAGGGAATGGGGCAGTGTGGGGAACAGGGAATGGGACAGTGAGGGGAGCAGGGAATGGGACAGTGTGGAGAACAGGGAATGGGACAGTGAGGGGAACAGGTAATGGGACAGTCAGGGGAACAGGTAATGGGACAATGTAGGGAACAGGGAATGGGACAGTGTGGTGAACAGGGAATGGGACAGTGAGGGGAACAGGGAATGGGACAGTGTGGAGAACAGGGAATGGGACAGTGAGGGGAACAGGTAATGGGACAGTGTGGAGAACAGGGAATGGGACAGTGTGGTAAACAGGGAATGGGACAGTGAGGGGAACAGAGAGTGGGACAGTGAGGGAAACAGGGAATGGGGCAGTGTGGGGAACAGCGAATGGGACAGTGAGGAGAACAGGTAATGGGACAGTGTGGAAAACAGGAAATGGATCAGTGTGGGGAACAGGGAATGGGACAGTGAGTGGAACAGGGAATGGGACAGTGTGGTGAACAGGGAATGGGACAGTGAGGGGAACAGGGAATGGGACATTGAGGGGAACAGGGAATGGGACAGTGAGTGGAACAGGGAATGGGACAGTGTGGTGAATAGGGAATGGGACAGCGAGGGGAACAGAGAGTGGGACAGTGAGGGGAACAGGGAATGGGGCAGTGTGGGGAGCAGCGAATGGGACAGTGAGGAGAACAGGGAATGGGGCAGTGTGGGGAACAGGGAATGGGACAGTAAGGGGAACAGGGAATGGGACAGTGTGGGGAACAGGGAATGGGGCAGTGAGGGGAACAGGGAATGGGGCTGTGAGGGGAACAGGGAATGGGACAGTGTGGGGAACAGGGAATGGGACAGTGAGGGGAACAGGGAATGGTGCAGTGAGGCGAACAGGGAATGGGACAGTGTGGAGAACAGGGAATGGGACAGTGAGGAGAACAGGGAATGGGGCAGTGTGGGGAGCAGGGAATGGGACAGTGAGGGGAACAGGGAATGGTGCAGTGAGGCGAACAGGGAATGGGACAGTGTGGGGAACTGGGAATGGGGCAGTGTGGGGAACAGGGAATGGGACAGTGAGGGGAGCAGGGAATGGGACAGTGTGGAGAACAGGGAATGGGACAGTGAGGGGAACAGGTAATAGGACAGTCAGGGGAACAGGTAATGGGACAATGTGGAGAACAGGGAATGGGACAGTGTGGTGAACAGGGAATGGGACAGTGAGGGGAACAGGGAATGGGACAGTGTGGAGAACAGGGAATGGGACAGTGAGGGGAACAGGTAATGGGACAGTGTGGAGAACAGGGAATGGGACAGTGTGGTAAACAGGGAATGGGACAGTGAGGGGAACAGAGAGTGGGACAGTGAGGGAAATAGGGAATGGGGCAGTGTGGGGAACAGCGAATGGGGTAGTATGGGGAACAGGGAATGGGACAGTGTGGAAAACAGGAAATGGATCAGTGTGGGGAACAGGGAATGGGACAGTGAGGGGAACAGGGAATGGGACAGTGTGGTGAACAGGGAATGGGACAGTGAGGGGAACAGGGAATGGGACAGTGAGGGGAACAGGGAATGGGACAGTGAGGGGAACAGGGAATGGGACAGTGTGGTGAATAGGGAATGGGACAGTGAGGGGAACAGAGAGTGGGACAGTGAGGGGAACAGGGAAGGGGACAGTGAGGGAACAGGGATTGGCACAGTGAGGGGAACAGGGAAGGGACAGTGAGGGGTACAGGGAATGGAACAGTGAGGAGAACTGGGAATGGGGCAGAGGGGGGAACAGGGAATGGGACAGTGTGGAGAACAGGGAATGGGACAGTGAGGAGAACAGGGAATGGGACAGTGAGGAGAACAGGGAAAGGGACAGTGAGGGAAACAGGGAATGGGGAAGTGAGGGGAACAGGGAATGGGACATTGTGGGGAACAGGGAATGTGGCAGTGTGGGGAACAGGGATGGTGCAGTGAGGAGAACAGGGAATGGGACAGTGTGGAGAACAGTGAATGGGACAGTGTGGGGAACAGGGAATGGGACAGTGAAGTGAACAGGCTATGGCACAATGAGGGGAACAGGGGATGAGACAGTGTGGAGAACAGGGAATGGGACAGTGTGGGGAACAGGGAATGGGACAGTGTGGAGAACAGGGAATGGGACAGTGTGGGGAACAGGGAATGGGACAGTGTGGAGAACAGGGAATGGGACAGTGTGGGGAACAGGGAATGGGACAGTGTGGAGAACAGGGAATGGGACAGTGTGGAGAACAGTGAATGGGACAGTGTGGGGAACAGGGAATGGGGCAGTGTGGAGAACAGTGAATGGGACAGTGAGGGAAACGGAATGGGACAGTGAGGAGAACAGGGAATAGGGAAATGAGGGGAACAGGGAATGGGGCAGTGTGGGGAACAGGGAATGGGACAGTGTGGGGAACAGGGAATGGTGCAGTGAGAAGAACAGGGAATGGGACAGTGTGGAGAACAGGGAATGGGACAATGTGGGGAACAGGGAATGGGACAGTGAGGGGAACAGGTAATGGGACAGTGTGGAGAACAGGGAATGGGACAGTGTGGTGAACAGGGAATGGGACAGTGAGGGGAACAGGGAATGGGACAGTGAGGGGAACAGGGAATGGGGCAGTGTGGGGAACAGGGAATGGGACAGTGAGGGGAACAGGGAATGGTGCAGTGAGGCAAACAGGGAATGGGACAGTGTGGAGAACAGGGAATGGGACAGTGAGGAGAACAGGGAATGGGGCAGTGTGGGGAGCAGGGAATGGGACAGTGAGGGGAACAGGGAATGGTGCAGTGAGGCGAACAGGGAATGGGACAGTGTGGGGAACAGGGAATGGGGCAGTGTGGGGAACAGGGAATGGGACAGTGAGGGGAGCAGGGAATGGGACAGTGTGGAGAACAGGGAATGGGACAGTGAGGGGAACAGGTAATGGGACAGTCAGGGGAACAGGTAATGGGACAATGTGGAGAACATGGAATGGGACAGTGTGGTGAACAGGGAATGGGACAGTGAGGGGAACAGGGAATGGGACAGTGTGGAGAACAGGGAATGGGACAGTGAGGGGAACAGGTAATGGGACAGTGTGGAGAACAGGGAAAGGGACAGTGTGGTAAACAGGGAATGGGACAGTGAGGGGAACAGAGAGTGGGACAGTGAGGGAAACTGGGAATGGGGCAGTGTGGGGAACAGCGAATGGGACAGTGAGGAGAACAGGTAATGGGACAGTGTGGAAAACAGGAAATGGATCAGTGTGGGGAACAGGGAATGGGACAGTGAGGGGAACAGGGAATGGGACAGTGTGGTGAACAGGGAATGGGACAGTGAGGGGAACATGGAATGGGACAGTGAGTGGAACAGGGAATGGGACAGTGTGGTGAATAGGGAATGGGACAGCGAGGGGAACAGAGAGTGGGACAGGGAGGGGAACAGGGAATGGGGCAGTGTGGGGAGCAGCGAATGGGACAGTGAGGTGAACAGGGAATGGGGCAGTGTGGGGAACAGGGAATGGGACAGTGAGGGGAACAGGGAATGGGACAGTGTGGGGAACAGGGAATGGGGCAGTGAGGGGAACAGGGAATGGGGCTGTGAGGGGAACAGGGAATGGGACAGTGTGGGGAACAGGGAATGGGACAGTGAGGGGAACAGGGAATGGTGCAGTGAGGCGAACAGGGAATGGGACAGTGTGGAGAACAGGGAATGGGACAGTGAGGAGAACAGGGAATGGGGCAGTGTGGGGAGCAGGGAATGGGACAGTGAGGGGAACAGGGAATGGTGCAGTGAGGCGAACAGGGAATGGGACAGTGTGTGGAAGAGGGAATGGGGCAGTGTGGGGAACAGGGAATGGGACAGTGAGGGGAGCAGGGAATGGGACAGTGTGGAGAACAGGGAATGGGACAGTGAGGGGAACAGGTAATGGGACAGTCAGGGGAACAGGTAATGGGACAATGTGGAGAACAGGGAATGGGACAGTGTGGTGAACAGGGAATGGGACAGTGAGGGGAACAGGGAATGGGACAGTGTGGAGAACAGGGAATGGGACAGTGAGGGGAACAGGTAATGGGACAGTGTGGAGAACAGGGAATGGGACAGTGTGGTAAACAGGGAATGGGACAGTGAGGGGAACAGAGAGTGGGACAGTGAGGGAAACAGGAAATGGGGCAGTGTGGGGAACAGCGAATGGGACAGTGAGGAGAACAGGTAATGGGACAGTGTGGAAAACAGGAAATGGATCAGTGTGGGGAACAGGGAATGGGACAGTGAGGGGAACAGGGAATGGGACAGTGTGGTGAACAGGGAATGGGACAGTGAGGGGAACAGGGAATGGGACAGTGAGTGGAACAGGGAATGGGACAGTGTGGTGAATAGGGAATGGGACAGTGAGGGGAACAGAGAGTGGGACAGTGAGGGGAACAGGGAATGGGGCAGTGTGGGGAGCAGCGAATGGGACAGTGAGGAGAACAGGGAATGGGGCAGTGTGGGGAACAGGGAATGGGACAGTGAGGGGAACAGGGAATGGTGCAGTGAGGCGAACAGGGAATGGGACAGTGTGGAGAACAGGGAATGGGACAGTGAGGGGAACAGGGAATGGGACAGTGAGGGGAACAGGGAATGGGGCTGTGTGGGGAACAGAGAGTGGGACAGTGAGGGGAAAAGGGAATGGGACAGTGAAGGGAACAGGGAATGGGACAGTGGAGAGAACAGGGAATGGGACAGTGTGGGGAACAGGGAATGTGACAGTGAGGGGAACAGGGAATGTGACAGTGTGGAGAACAGGGAATGGGACAGTGAGGGGAACAGGTAATGGGACAGTGAGGGGAACAGGTAATGGGACAATGTGGAGAACATGAAATGGGACAGTGAGGAGAACAGGGAATGGGACAGTGTGGGGAATAGGGAATGGGACAGTGTGGTGAACAGGGAATGGGACAGAGAGGGGAACAGAGAGTGGGACAGTGAGGGGAACAGGGAATGGGGCAGTGTGGGGAACAGCGAATGGGACAGTGAGGAGAACAGGGAATGGAGCAGTGTCGGGAACAGGGAATGGGACAGTGAGGGGAACAGGGAATGGTGCTGTGAGGCGAACAGGGAATGGGACAGTGTGGGGAACAGGGAATGGGGCAGTGTGTCGAACAGGGAATGGGACAGTGAGGGGAACAGGGAATGGGACAGTGTGGAGAACAGGGAATGGGACAGTGAGGGGAACAGGTAATGGGACAGTGAGGGGAACAGGTAATGGGACATTGTGGAGAACAGGGAATGGGACAGTGTGGTGAACAGGGAATGGGACAGTGTGGAGAACAGGGAATGGGACAGTGAGGGGAACAGGTAATGGGACAGTGAGGGGAACAGGTAATGGGACAATGTGCAGAACAGGGAATGGGACAGTGAGGAGAACAGGGAATGGGGCAGTGTGGGGAACAGGGAATGGGACAGTGAGGGGAACAGGGAATGGTGCAGTGAGGCGAACAGTGAATGGGACAGTGTGGGGAACAGGGAATGGGGCAGTGTGGGGAACAGGGAATGGGACAATGTGGAGAACAGGGAATGTGACAGTGTGGTGAACAGGGAATGGGACAGTGAGGGGAACAGAGAGTGGGACAGTGAGGGGAACAGGGAATGGGGCAGTTTGGGGAACAGCGAATGGGACAGTGAGGAGAACAGGTAATGGGACAGTGAGGGGAACAGCGAATGGGACAGTTTGGTGAACAGGGAATGGGACAGTGAGGGTAACAGCGAATGGGGTAGTATGGGGAACAGGGAATGGGACAGTGTGGAGAAACGGGAATGGGTAAGTGTGGGGAACAGGGAATGGGACAGTGAGGAGAACAGAGAATGGGACAGTGTGGGGAAGAGGGAATGGGACAGTGTGGAGAACAGGGAATGGGTCAGTGAGGGGAACAGGGAATGGGACAGTGTGGGGAACAGGGAATGCGATAGTAAGGGGTACAGGGAATGGGACAGTGTGGAGAACAGGGAATGGGACAGTGTGGGGAACAGGGAATGGGACAGTGAGGGGAACAGGTAATGGGACAGTGTGGAGAACAGGGAATGGGACAGTGTGGTGAACAGGGAATGGGACAGTGAGGGGAACAGGGAATGGGACAGTGAGGGGAACAGGGAATGGGGCAGTGTGGGGAACAGGGAATGGGACAGTGAGGGGAACAGGGAATGGTGCAGTGAGGCGAACATGGAATGGGACAGTGTGGAGAACAGGGAATGGGACAGTGAGGAGAACAGGGAATGGGGCAGTGTGGGGAGCAGGGAATGGGACAGTGAGGGGAACAGGGAATGGTGCAGTGAGGCGAACAGGGAATGGGACTGTGTGGGGAACAGGGAATGGGGCAGTGTGGGGAACAGGGAATGGGACAGTGAGGGGAGCAGGGAATGGGACAGTGTGGAGAACAGGGAATGGGACAGTGAGGGGAACAGGTAATGGGACAGTCAGGGGAACAGGTAATGGGACAATGTGGAGAACAGGGAATGGGACAGCGTGGTGAACAGGGAATGGGACAGTGAGGGGAACAGGGAATGGGACAGTGTGGAGAACAGGGAATGGGACAGTGAGGGGAACAGGTAATGGGACAGTGTGGAGAACAGGGAATGGGACAGTGTGGTAAACAGGGAATGAGACAGTGAGGGGAACAGAGAGTGGGACAGTGAGGGAAACAGGGAATGGGGCAGTGTGGGGAACAGCGAATGGGACAGTGAGGAGAACAGGGAATGGGGCAGTGTGGGGAACAGGGAATGGGACAGTGAGGGAAACAGAGAATGGGACAGTGTGGAGAACAGGGAAGGGGACAGTGAGGGAACAGGGATTGGCACAGTGAGGGGAACAGGGAAGGGACAGTGAGGGGTACAGGGAATGGAACAGTGAGGAGAACTGGGAATGGGGCAGAGGGGGGAACAGGGAATGGGACAGTGTGGAGAACAGGGAATGGGACAGTGAGGAGAACAGGGAATGGGACAGTGAGGAGAACAGGGAAAGGGACAGTGAGGGAAACAGGGAATGGGGAAGTGAGGGGAACAGGGAATGGGGCAGTGTGAGGAACAGGGAATGGGACAGTGTGGAGAACAGTGAATGGGGCAGTCTGGGGAACAGGGAATGGGGCAGTGGGGAGAACAGGGAATGGGACAGTGTGGAGAACAGTGAATGGGACAGTGAGGGAAACGGAATGGGACAGTGAGGAGAACAGGGAATAGGGAAATGAGGGGAACAGGGAATGGGGCAGTGTGGGGAACAGGGAATGGGACAGTGTGGGGAACAGGGAATGGTGCAGTGAGAAGAACAGGGAATGGGACAGTGTGGAGAACAGCGAATGGGACAGTGTGGTGAACAGGGAATGGGACAGTGAGGGGAACAGGGAATGGGACAGTGAGGGGAACAGGGAATGGGGCAGTGTGGGGAACAGGGAATGGGACAGTGAGGGGAACAGGGAATGGTGCAGTGAGGCGAACAGGGAATGGGACATTGTGGAGAACAGGGAATGGGACAGTGAGGAGAACAGGGAATTCGGCAGTGTGGGGAGCAGGGAATGGGACAGTGAGGGGAACAGGGAATGGTGCAGTGAGGCGAACAGGGAATGGGACAGTGTGGGGAACAGGGAATGGGGCAGTGTGGGGAACAGGGAATGGGACAGTGAGGGGAGCAGGGAATGGGACAGTGTGGAGAACAGGGAATGGGACAGTGAGGGGAACAGGTAATGGGACAGTCAGGGGAACAGGTAATGGGACAATGTAGGGAACAGGGAATGGGACAGTGTGGTGAACAGGGAATGGGACAGTGAGGGGAACAGGTAATGGGACAGTGTGGAGAACAGGGAATGGGACAGTGAGGGGAACAGGTAATGGGACAGTGTGGAGAACAGGGAATGGGACAGTGTGGTAAACAGGGAATGGGACAGTGAGGGGAACAGAGAGTGGGACAGTGAGGGAAACAGGGAATGGGGCAGTGTGGGGAACAGCGAATGGGACAGTGAGGAGAACAGGTAATGGGACAGTGTGGAAAACAGGAAATGGATCAGTGTGGGGAACAGGGAATGGGACAGTGAGTGGAACAGGGAATGGGACAGTGTGGTGAACAGGGAATGGGACAGTGAGGGGAACAGGGAATGGGACAGTGAGTGGAACAGGGAATGGGACAGTGTGGTGAATAGGGAATGGGACAGCGAGGGGAACAGAGAGTGGGACAGTGAGGGGAACAGGGAATGGGGCAGTGTGGGGAGCAGCGAATGGGACAGTGAGGAGAACAGGGAATGGGGCAGTGTGGGGAACAGGGAATGGGACAGTAAGGGGAACAGGGAATGGGACAGTGTGGGGAACAGGGAATGGGGCAGTGAGGGGAACAGGGAATGGGGCTGTGAGGGGAACAGGGAATGGGACAGTGTGGGGAACAGGGAATGGGACAGTGAGGGGTACAGGGAATGGTGCAGTGAGGCGAACAGGGAATGGGACAGTGTGGAGAACAGGGAATGGGACAGTGAGGAGAACAGGGAATGGGGCAGTGTGGGGAGCAGGGAATGGGACAGTGAGGGGAACAGGGAATGGTGCAGTGAGGCGAACAGGGAATGGGACAGTGTGGGGAACTGGGAATGGGGCAGTGTGGGGAACAGGGAATGGGACAGTGAGGGGAGCAGGGAATGGGACAGTGTGGAGAACAGGGAATGGGACAGTGAGGGGAACAGGTAATGGGACAGTCAGGGGAACAGGTAATGGGACAATGTGGAGAACAGGGAATGGGACAGTGTGGTGAACAGGGAATGGGACAGTGAGGGGAACAGGGAATGGGACAGTGTGGAGAACAGGGAATGGGACAGTGAGGGGAACAGGTAATGGGACAGTGTGGAGAACAGGGAATGGGACAGTGTGGTAAACAGGGAATGGGACAGTGAGGGGAACAGAGAGTGGGACAGTGAGGGAAATAGGGAATGGGGCAGTGTGGGGAACAGCGAATGGGACAGTGAGGAGAACAGGTAATGGGACAGTGTGGAAAACAGGAAATGGATCAGTGTGGGGAACAGGGAATGGGACAGTGAGGGGAACAGGGAATGGGACAGTGTGGTGAACAGGGAATGGGACAGTGAGGGGAACAGGGAATGGGACAGTGAGGGGAACAGGGAATGGGACAGTGAGTGGAACAGGGAATGGGACAGTGTGGTGAATAGGGAATGGGACAGTGAGGGGAACAGAGAGTGGGACAGTGAGGGGAACAGGGAATGGGGCAGTGTGGGGAGCAGCGAATGGGACAGTGAGGAGAACAGGGAATGGGGCAGTGTGGGGAACAGGGAATGGGACAGTGAGGGGAACAGGGAATGGTGCAGTGAGGCGAACAGGGAATGGGACAGTGAGGGGAGCAGGGAATGGGACAGTGAGGGGAACAGGGAATGGGGCAGTGTGGGGAACAGAGAGTGGGACAGTGAGGGGAAAAGGGAATGGGACAGTGAAGGGAACAGGGAATGGGACAGTGGAGAGAACAGGGAATGGGACAGTGTGGGGAACAGGGAATGTGACAGTGAGGGGAACAGGGAATGTGACAGTGTGGAGAACAGGGAATGGGACAGTGAGGGGAACAGGTAATGGGACAGTGAGGGGAACAGGTAATGGGACAATGTGGAGAACATGGAATGGGACAGTGAGGAGAACAGGGAATGGGACAGTGTGGGGAATAGGGAATGGGACAGTGTGGTGAACAGGGAATGGGACAGTGAGGGGAACAGGTAATGGGACAGTGAGGGGAACAGGGAATGGGGCAGTGTGGGGAACAGCGAATGGTGCAGTGAGGAGAACAGGGAATGGGGCAGTGTCGGGAACAGGGAATGGGACAGTGAGGGGAACAGGGAATGGTGCTGTGAGGCGAACAGGGAATGGGACAGTGTGGAGAACAGGGAATGGGACAGTGAGGAGAACAGGGAATGAGGCAGTGTGGGGAACAGTGAATGGGACAGTGAGGGGAACAGGGAATGGGGCAGTGTGGGGAACAGGGAATGGGACAGTGAGGGGAACAGGGAATGGTGCAGTGAGGCGAACAGGGAATGGGACAGTGTGGAGAACAGGGAATGGGACAGTGAGGAGAACAGGGAATGGGGCAGTGTGGGGAGCAGGGAATGGGACAGTGAGGGGAACAGGGAATGGTGCAGTGAGGCGAACAGGGAATGGGACAGTGTGGGGAACAGGGAATGGGGCAGTGTGGGGAACAGGGAATGGGACAGTGAGGGGAGCAGGGAATGGGACAGTGTGGAGAACAGGGAATGGGACAGTGAGGGGAACAGGTAATGGGACAGTGAGGGGAACAGGTAATGGGACAATGTGGAGAACAGGGAATGGGACAGTGTGGTGAACAGGGAATGGGACAGTGAGGGGAACAGGGAATGGGACAGTGCGGAGAACAGGGAATGGGACAGTGAGGGGAACAGGTAATGGGACAGTGTGGAGAACAGGGAATGGGACAGTGTGGTAAACAGGGAATGGGACAGTGAGGGGAACAGAGAGTGGGACAGTGAGGGAAACAGGGAATGGGGCAGTGTGGGGAACAGCGAATGGGACAGTGAGGAGAACAGGGAATGGGGCAGTGTGGGGAACAGGGAATGGGACAGTGAGGGAAACAGAGAATGGGACAGTGTGGAGAACAGGGAAGGGGACAGTGAGGGAACCGGGATTGGCACAGTGAGGGGAACAGGGAAGGGACAGTGAGGGGTACAGGGAATGGAACAGTGAGGAGAACTGGGAATGGGGCAGAGGGGGGAACAGGGAATGGGACAGTGTGGAGAACAGGGAATGGGACAGTGAGGAGAACAGGGAATGGGACAGTGAGGAGAACAGGGAAAGGGACAGTGAGGGAAACAGGGAATGGGGAAGTGAGGGGAACAGGGAATGGGACATTGTGGGGAACAGGGAATGTGGCAGTGTGGGGAACAGGGATGGTGCAGTGAGGAGAACAGGGAATGGGACAGTGTGGAGAACAGTGAATGGGACAGTGTGGGGAACAGGGAATGGGACAGTGAAGTGAACAGGGTATGGCACAATGAGGGGAACAGGGGATGAGACAGTGTGGAGAACAGGGAATGGGACAGTGTGGGGAACAGGGAATGGGACAGTGTGGAGAACAGGGAATGGGACAGTGTGGGGAACAGGGAATGGGACAGTGTGGAGAACAGGGAATGGGACAGTGTGGAGAACAGTGAATGGGACAGTGTGGGGAACAGGGAATGGGACAGTGTGGAGAACAGTGAATGGGACAGTGAGGGAAACGGAATGGGACAGTGAGGAGAACAGGGAATAGGGAAATGAGGGGAACAGGGAATGGGGCAGAGTGGGGAACAGGGAATGGGACAGTGTGGGGAACAGGGAATGGTGCAGTGAGAAGAACAGGGAATGGGACAGTGTGGAGAACAGGGAATGGGACAGTGTGGGGAACAGGGAATGGGACAGTGAGGGGAACAGGTAATGGGACAGTGTGGAGAACAGGGAATGGGACAGTGTGGTGAACAGGGAATGGGACAGTGAGGGGAACAGGGAATGGGACAGTGAGGGGAACAGGGAATGGGGCAGTGTGGGGAACAGGGAATTGGACAGTGAGGGGAACAGGGAATGGTGCAGTGAGGCGAACAGGGAATGGGACAGTGTGGAGAACAGGGAATGGGACAGTGAGGAGAACAGGGAATGGGGCAGTGTGGGGAGCAGGGAATGGGACAGTGAGGGGAACAGGGAATGGTGCAGTGAGGCGAACAGGGAATGGGACAGTGTGGGGAACAGGGAATGGGGCAGTGTGGGGAACAGGGAATGGGACAGTGAGGGGAGCAGGGAATGGGACAGTGTGGAGAACAGGGAATGGGACAGTGAGGGGAACAGGTAATGGGACAGACAGGGGAACAGGTAATGGGACAATGTGGAGAACAGGGAATGGGACAGTGTGGTGAACAGGGAATGGGACAGTGAGGGGAACAGGGAATGGGACAGTGTGGAGAACAGGGAATGGGACAGTGAGGGGAACAGGTAATGGGACAGTGTGGAGAACAGGGAATGGGACAGTGTGGTAAACAGGGAATGGGACAGTGAGGGGAACAGAGAGTGGGACAGTGAGGGAAACTGGGAATGGGGCAGTGTGGGGAACAGCGAATGGGACAGTGAGGAGAACAGGTAATGGGACAGTGTGGAAAACAGGAAATGGATCAGTGTGGGGAACAGGGAATGGGACAGTGAGGGGAACAGGGAATGGGATATTGAGGGGAACAGGGAATGGGACAGTGAGTGGAACAGGGAATGGGACAGTGTGGTGAATAGGGAATGGGACAGCGTGGGGAACAGAGAGTGGGACAGTGAGGGGAACAGGGAATGGGGCAGTGTGGGGAGCAGCGAATGGGACAGTGAGGAGAACAGGGAATGGGGCAGTGTGGGGAACAGGGAATGGGACAGTAAGGGGAACAGGGAATGGGACAGTGTGGGGAACAGGGAATGGGGCAGTGAGGGGAACAGAGAATGGGGCTGTGAGGGGAACAGGGAATGGGACAGTGTGGGGAACAGGGAATGGGACAGTGAGGGGTACAGGGAATGGTGCAGTGAGGCGAACAGGGAATGGGACAGTGTGGAGAACAGGGAATGGGACAGTGAGGAGAACAGGGAATGGGGCAGTGTGGGGAGCAGGGAATGGGACAGTGAGGGGAACAGGGAATGGTGCAGTGAGGCGAACAGGGAATGGGACAGTGTGGGGAACTGGGAATGGGGCAGTGTGGGGAACAGGGAATGGGACAGTGAGGGGAGCAGGGAATGGGACAGTGTGGAGAACAGGGAATGGGACAGTGAGGGGAACAGGTAATGGGACAGTCAGGGGAACAGGTAATGGGACAATGTGGAGAACAGGGAATGGGACAGTGTGGTGAACAGGGAATGGGACAGTGAGGGGAACAGGGAATGGGACAGTGTGGAGAACAGGGAATGGGACAGTGAGGGGAACAGGTAATGGGACAGTGTGGAGAACAGGGAATGGGACAGTGTGGTAAACAGGGAATGGGACAGTGAGGGGAACAGAGAGTGGGACAGTGAGGGAAATAGGGAATGGGGCAGTGTGGGGAACAGCGAATGGGACAGTGAGGAGAACAGGTAATGGGACAGTGTGGAAAACAGGAAATGGATCAGTGTGGGGAACAGGGAATGGGACAGTGAGGGGAACAGGGAATGGGACAGTGTGGTGAACAGGGAATGGGACAGTGAGGGGAACAGGGAATGGGACAGTGAGTGGAACAGGGAATGGGACAGTGTGGTGAATAGGGAATGGGACAGTGAGGGGAACAGAGAGTGGGACAGTGAGGGGAACAGGGAATGGGGCAGTGTGGGGAGTAGCGAATGGGACAGTGAGGAGAACAGGGAATGGGGCAGTGTGGGGAACAGGGAATGGGACAGTGAGGGGAACAGGGAATGGTGCAGTGAGGCGAACAGGGAATGGGACAGTGAGGGGAGCAGGGAATGGGACAGTGAGGGGAACAGGGAATGGGGCAGTGTGGGGAACAGAGAGTGGGACAGTGAGGGGAAAAGGGAATGGGACAGTGAAGGGAACAGGGAATGGGACAGTGGAGAGAACAGGGAATGGGACAGTGTGGGGAACAGGGAATGTGACAGTGAGGGGAACAGGGAATGTGACAGTGTGGAGAACAGGGAATGGGACAGTGAGGGGAACAGGTAATGGGACAGTGAGGGGAACAGGTAATGGGACAATGTGGAGAACATGGAATGGGACAGTGAGGAGAACAGGGAATGGGACAGTGTGGGGAATAGGGAATGGGACAGTGTGGTGAACAGGGAATGGGACAGTGAGGGGAACAGGTCATGGGTCAGTGAGGGGAACAGGGAATGGGGCAGTGTGGGGAACAGCGAATGGTGCAGTGAGGAGAACAGGGAATGGGGCAGTGTCGGGAACAGGGAATGGGACAGTGAGGGGAACAGGGAATGGTGCTGTGAGGCGAACAGGGAATGGGACAGTGTGGAGAACAGGGAATGGGGCAGTGTGGGGAACAGTGAATGGGACAGTGAGGGGAACAGGGAATGGGGCACTGTGGGGAACAGGGAATGGGACAGTGAGGGGAACAGGGAATGGTGCAGTGAGGCGAACAGGGAATGGGACAGTGTGGAGAACAGGGAATGGGACAGTGAGGAGAACAGGGAATGGGGCAGTGTGGGGAGCAGGGAATGGGACAGTGAGGGGAACAGGGAATGGTGCAGTGAGGCGAACAGGGAATGGGACAGTGTGGGGAACAGGGAATGGGGCAGTGTGGGGAACAGGGAATGGGACAGTGAGGGGAGCAGGGAATGGGACAGTGTGGAGAACAGGGAATGGGACAGTGAGGGGAACAGGTAATGGGACAGTGAGGGGAACAGGTAATGGGACAATGTGGAGAACAGGGAATGGGACAGTGTGGTGAACAGGGAATGGGACAGTGAGGGGAACAGGGAATGGGACAGTGTGGAGAACAGGGAATGGGACAGTGAGGGGAACAGGTAATGGGACAGTGTGGAGAACAGGGAATGGGACAGTGTGGTAAACAGGGAATGGGACAGTGAGGGGAACAGAGAGTGGGACAGTGAGGGAAACAGGGAATGGGGCAGTGTGGGGAACAGCGAATGGGACAGTGAGGAGAACAGGGAATGGGGCAGTGTGGGGAACAGGGAATGGGACAGTGAGGGAAACAGAGAATGGGACAGTGTGGAGAACAGGGAAGGGGACAGTGAGGGAACCGGGATTGGCACAGTGAGGGGAACAGGGAAGGGACAGTGAGGGGTACAGGGAATGGAACAGTGAGGAGAACTGGGAATGGGGCAGAGGGGGGAACAGGGAATGGGACAGTGAGGAGAACAGGGAATGGGACAGTGAGGAGAACAGGGAAAGGGACAGTGAGGGAAACAGGGAATGGGGAAGTGAGGGGAACAGGGAATGGGACATTGTGGGGAACAGGGAATGTGGCAGTGTGGGGAACAGGGATGGTGCAGTGAGGAGAACAGGGAATGGGACAGTGTGGAGAACAGTGAATGGGACAGTGTGGGGATCAGGGAATGGGACAGTGAAGTGAACAGGGTATGGCACAATGAGGGGAACAGGGGATGAGACAGTGTGGTGAACATGGAATGGGACAGTGTGGGGAACAGGGAATGGGACAGTGTGGAAAACAGGGAATGGGACAGTGTGGGGAACAGGGAATGGGACAGTGTGGAGAACAGGGAATGGGACAGTGTGGAGAACAGTGAATGGGACAGTGTGGGGAACAGGGAATGGGACAGTGTGGAGAACAGTGAATGGGACAGTGAGGGAAACGGAATGGGACAGTGAGGAGAACAGGGAATAGGGAAATGAGGGGAACAGGGAATGGGGCAGAGTGGGGAACAGGGAATGGGACAGTGTGGGGAACAGGGAATGGTGCAGTGAGAAGAACAGGGAATGGGACAGTGTGGAGAACAGGGAATGGGACAGTGTGGGGAACAGGGAATGGGACAGTGAGGGGAACAGGTAATGGGACAGTGTGGAGAACAGGGAATGGGACAGTGTGGTGAACAGGGAATGGGACAGTGAGGGGAACAGGGAATGGGACAGTGAGGGGAACAGGGAATGGGGCAGTGTGGGGAACAGGGAATGGGACAGTGAGGGGAACAGGGAATGGTGCAGTGAGGCGAACAGGGAATGGGACAGTGTGGAGAACAGGGAATGGGACAGTGAGGAGAACAGGGAATGGGGCAGTGTGGGGAGCAGGGAATGGGGCAGTGAGGGGAACAGGGAATGGTGCAGTGAGGCGAACAGGGAATGGGACAGTGTGGGGAACAGGGAATGGGGCAGTGTGGGGAACAGGGAATGGGACAGTGAGGGGAGCAGGGAATGGGACAGTGTGGAGAACAGGGAATGGGACAGTGAGGGGAACAGGTAATGGGACAGTCAGGGGAACAGGTAATGGGACAATGTGGAGAACAGGGAATGGGACAGTGTGGTGAACAGGGAATGGGACAGTGAGGGGAACAGGGAATGGGACAGTGTGGAGAACAGGGAATGGGACAGTGAGGGGAACAGGTAATGGGACAGTGTGGAGAACAGGGAATGGGACAGTGTGGTTAACAGGGAATGGGACAGTGAGGGGAACAGAGAGTGGGACAGTGAGGGAAACTGGGAATGGGGCAGTGTGGGGAACAGCGAATGGGACAGTGAGGAGAACAGGTAATGGGACAGTGTGGAAAACAGGAAATGGATCAGTGTGGGGAACAGGGAATGGGACAGTGAGGGGAACAGGGAATGGGACAGTGTGGTGAACAGGGAATGGGACAGTGAGCGGAACATGGAATGGGACAGTGAGTGGGACAGGGAATGGGACAGTGTGGTAAATAGGGAATGGGACAGCGAGGGGAACAGAGAGTGGGACAGTGAGGGAAACAGGGAATGGGGCAGTGTGGGGAGCAGCGAATGGGACAGTGAGGTGAACAGGGAATGGGGCAGTGTGGGGAACAGGGAATGGGACAGTGAGGGGAACAGGGAATGGGACAGTGTGGGGAACAGGGAATGGGGCAGTGAGGGGAACAGGGAATGGGGCTGTGAGGGGAACAGGGAATGGGACAGTGTGGGGAACAGGGAATGGGACAGTGAGGGGAACAGGGAATGGTGCAGTGAGGCGAACAGGGAATGGGACAGTGTGGAGAACAGGGAATGGGACAGTGAGGAGAACAGGGAATGGGGCAGTGTGGGGAGCAGGGAATGGGACAGTGAGGGGAACAGGGAATGGTGCAGTGAGGCGAACAGGGAATGGGACAGTGTGTGGAACAGGGAATGGGGCAGTGTGGGGAACAGGGAATGGGACAGTGAGGGGAGCAGGGAATGGGACAGTGTGGAGAACAGGGAATGGGACAGTGAGGGGAACAGGTAATGGGACAGTCAGGGGAACAGGTAATGGGACAATGTGGAGAACAGGGAATGGGACAGTGTGGTGAACAGGGAATGGGACAGTGAGGGGAACAGGGAATGGGACAGTGTGGAGAACAGGGAATAGGACAGTGAGGGGAACAGGTAATGGGACAGTGTGGAGAACAGGGAATGGGACAGTGTGGTAAACAGGGAATGGGACAGTGAGGGGAACAGAGAGTGGGACAGTGAGGGAAACAGGGAATGGGGCAGTGTGGGGAACAGCGAATGGGACAGTGAGGAGAACAGGTAATGGGACAGTGTGGAAAACAGGAAATGGATCAGTGTGGGGAACAGGGAATGGGACAGTGAGGGGAACAGGGAATGGGACAGTGTGGTGAACAGGGAATGGGACAGTGAGGGGAACAGGGAATGGGACAGTGAGTGGAACAGGGAATGGGACAGTGTGGTGAATAGGGAATGGGACAGTGAGGGGAACAGAGAGTGGGACAGTGAGGGGAACAGGGAATGGGGCAGTGTGGGGAGCAGCGAATGGGACAGTGAGGAGAACAGGGAATGGGGCAGTGTGGGGAACAGGGAATGGGACAGTGAGGGGAACAGGGAATGGTGCAGTGAGGCGAACAGGGAATGGGACAGTGTGGAGAACAGGGAATGGGACAGTGAGGGGAACAGGGAATGGGACAGTGAGGGGAACAGGGAATGGGGCTGTGTGGGGAACAGAGAGTGGGACAGTGAGGGGAAAAGGGAATGGGACAGTGAAGGGAACAGGGAATGGGACAGTGGAGAGAACAGGGAATGGGACAGTGTGGGGAACAGGGAATGTGACAGTGAGGGGAACAGGGAATGTGACAGTGTGGAGAACAGGGAATGGGACAGTGAGGGGAACAGGTAATGGGACAGTGAGGGGAACAGGTAATGGGACAATGTGGAGAACATGAAATGGGACAGTGAGGAGAACAGGGAATGGGACAGTGTGGGGAATAGGGAATGGGACAGTGTGGTGAACAGGGAATGGGACAGAGAGGGGAACAGAGAGTGGGACAGTGAGGGGAACAGGGAATGGGGCAGTGTGGGGAACAGCGAATGGGACAGTGAGGAGAACAGGGAATGGAGCAGTGTCGGGAACAGGGAATGGGACAGTGAGGGGAACAGGGAATGGTGCTGTGAGGCGAACAGGGAATGGGACAGTGTGGGGAACAGGGAATGGGGCAGTGTGGCGAACAGGGAATGGGACAGTGAGGGGAACAGGGAATGGGACAGTGTGGAGAAAAGGGAATGGGACAGTGAGGGGAACAGGTAATGGGACAGTGAGGGGAACAGGTAATGGGACATTGTGGAGAACAGGGAATGGGACAGTGTGGTGAACAGGGAATGGGACAGTGTGGAGAACAGGGAATGGGACAGTGAGGGGAACAGGTAATGGGACAGTGAGGGGAACAGGTAATGGGACAATGTGCAGAACAGGGAATGGGACAGTGAGGAGAACAGGGAATGGGGCAGTGTGGGGAACAGGGAATGGGACAGTGAG
Organism: Chiloscyllium punctatum; assembly: GCF_047496795.1. Classification (NCBI taxonomy): domain Eukaryota; kingdom Metazoa; phylum Chordata; class Chondrichthyes; order Orectolobiformes; family Hemiscylliidae; genus Chiloscyllium; species Chiloscyllium punctatum. Next base: position 5,809,346 of record NC_092753.1, on the reverse strand, counting down.
GGGAACAGGGAATGGTGCAGTGAGGCGAACAGTGAATGGGACAGTGTGGGGAACAGGGAATGGGGCAGTGTGGGGAACAGGGAATGGGACAGTGAGGGGAACAGTGAATGGGACAGTGTGGAGAACAGGGAATGGGACAGTGAGGGGAACAGGTAATGGGACAGTGAGGGGAACAGGTAATGGGACAATGTGGAGAACAGGGAATGGGACAGTGTGGTGAACAGGGAATGGGACAGTGAGGGGAACAGAGAGTGGGACAGTGAGGGGAACAGGGAATGGGGCAGTTTGGGGAACAGCGAATGGGACAGTGAGGAGAACAGGTAATGGGACAGTGAGGGGAACAGCGAATGGGACAGTTTGGTGAACAGGGAATGGGACAGTGAGGGTAACAGCGAATGGGGTAGTATGGGGAACAGGGAATGGGACAGTGTGGAGAAACGGGAATGGGTAAGTGTGGGGAACAGGGAATGGGACAGTGAGGAGAACAGAGAATGGGACAGTGTGGGGAAGAGGGAATGGGACAGTGTGGAGAACAGGGAATGGGTCAGTGAGGGGAACAGGGAATGGGACAGTGTGGGGAACAGGGAATGGGATAGTAAGGGGTACAGGTAATGGGACAGTGTGGAGAACAGGGAATGGGACAGTGTGGGGAACAGGGAATGGGACAGTGTGGAGAACAGGGAATGGGACAGTGAGGGGAACAGGTAATGGGACAGTGTGGAGAACAGGGAATGGGACAGTGTGGTGAACAGGGAATGGGACAGTGAGGGGAACAGCAAATGGGGTAGTATGGGGAACAGGGAAAGGGACAGTGTGGAGAAACGGGAATGGGTAAGTGTGGGGAACAGGGAATGGGACAGTGAGGAGAACAGAGAATGGGACAGTGTGGGGAAGAGGGAATGGGACAGTGTGGAGAACAGGGAATGGGACAGTGAGGGGAACAGGTAATGGGACAGTGTGGGGAACAGGGAATGGGACAGTGAGGGGAACAGGGAATGGGACAGTGTAGCAAACAGGGAATGGGACAGTGTGGAGAACAGGGAATGGGACAGTGAAGGGAACAGGTAATGGGACAGTGTTGAAAACAGGGAATGGATCAGTGTGGTGAACAGGGTAGGGGACAGTGAGGGGAACAGGGAATGGGGCAGCGTAGGAAGAGGGAATGGGACAGTGAGTGGAACAGGGAATGGGTCAGTGAGGGGAACAGGGAATGGGACAGTGTGGGGAACAGGTAATGGGACAGTGTGGAGAACAGGGAATGGGCCAGTGTGGTGAACAGGGAATGGGACAGTGAGGGGAACAGCGAATGGGGTAGTATGGGGAACAGGGAATGGGACAGTGTGGAGAACAGGGAATGGGTAAGTGTGGTGAACAGGGAATGGGACAGTGAGGGGAACAGGGAATGGGACAGTGTGGAGAACAGGGAATGGGACAGTGAGGGGAACAGGTAATGGGACAGTGTGGAGAACAGGGAATGGGACAGTGTGGTAAACAGGGAATGGGACAGTGAGGGGAACAGAGAGTGGGACAGTGAGGCGAACAGGGAATGGGACAGTGTGGGGAACAGGGAATGGGGCAGTGTGGGGAACAGGGAATGGGACAGTGAGGGGAGCAGGGAATGGGACAGTGTGGAGAACAGGGAATGGGGCAGTGAGGGGAACAGGGAATGGTGCAGTGAGGCGAACAGGGAAAGGGACAGTGTGGGGAACAGGGAATGGGGCAGTGTGGGGAACAGGGAATGGGACAGTGAGGGGAGCAGGGAATGGGACAGTGTGGAGAACAGGGAATGGGACAGTGAGGGGAACAGGTAATGGGACAGTCAGGGGAACAGGTAATGGGACAATGTGGAGAACAGGGAATGGGACAGTGTGGTGAACAGGGAATGGGACAGTGAGGGGAACAGGGAATGGGACAGTGTGGAGAACAGGGAATGGGACAGTGAGGGGAACAGGTAATGGGACAGTGTGGAGAACAGGGAATGGGACAGTGTGGTAAACAGGGAATGGGACAGTGAGGGGAACAGAGAGTGGGACAGTGAGGGAAACAGGGAATGGGGCAGTGTGGGGAACAGCGAATGGGACAGTGAGGAGAACAGGTAATGGGACAGTGTGGAAAACAGGAAATGGATCAGTGTGGGGAACAGGGAATGGGACAGTGAGGGGAACAGGGAATGGGACAGTGTGGTGAACAGGGAATGGGACAGTGAGGGGAACAGGGAATGGGACAGTGAGTGGAACAGGGAATGGGACAGTGTGGGGAATAGTGAATGGGACAGCGAGGGGAACAGAGAGTGGGACAGTGAGGAGAACAGAGAATGGGACAGTGTGGGGAAGAGGGAATGGGACAGTGTGGAGAACAGGGAATGGGTCAGTGAGGGGAACAGGGAATGGGACAGTGTGGGGAACAGGGAATGGGATAGTAAGGGGTACAGGTAATGGGACAGTGTGGAGAACAGGGAATGGGACAGTGTGGGGAACAGGGAATGGGACAGTGTGGAGAACAGGGAATGGGACAGTGAGGGGAACAGGTAATGGGACAGTGTGGAGAACAGGGAATGGGACAGTGTGGTGAACAGGGAATGGGACAGTGAGGGGAACAGCAAATGGGGTAGTATGGGGAACAGGGAAAGGGACAGTGTGGAGAAACGGGAATGGGTAAGTGTGGGGAACAGGGAATGGGACAGTGAGGAGAACAGAGAATGGGACAGTGTGGGGAAGAGGGAATGGGACAGTGTGGAGAACAGGGAATGGGACAGTGAGGGGAACAGGTAATGGGACAGTGTGGGGAACAGGGAATGGGACAGTGAGGGGAACAGGGAATGGGACAGTGTAGCAAACAGGGAATGGGACAGTGTGGAGAACAGGGAATGGGACAGTGAAGGGAACAGGTAATGGGACAGTGTTGAAAACAGGGAATGGATCAGTGTGGTGAACAGGGTAGGGGACAGTGAGGGGAACAGGGAATGGGACAGTGTGGTGAACAGGGAATGGGACAGTGAGGGGAACAGGGAATGGGACAGTGAGTGGAACAGGGAATGGGACAGTGTGGGGAATAGTGAATGGGACAGCGAGGGGAACAGAGAGTGGGACAGTGAGGGGAACAGGGGATGGGGCAGTGTGGGGAGCAGCGAATGGGACAGTGAGGTGAACAGGGAATGGGGCAGTGTGGGGAACAGGGAATGGGACAGTGAGGGGAACAGGGAATGGGACAGTGTGGGGAACAGGGAATGGGGCAGTGAGGGGAACAGGGAATGGGGCTGTGAGGGGAACAGGGAATGGGACAGTGTGGGGAACAGGGAATGGGACAGTGAGGGGAACAGGGAAAGGTGCAGTGAGGCGAACAGGGAATGGGACAGTGTGGAGAACAGGGAATGGGACAGTGAGGAGAACAGGGAATGGGGCAGTGTGGGGAGCAGGGAATGGGACAGTGAGGGGAACAGGGAATGGTGCAGTGAGGCGAACAGGGAATGGGACAGTGTGGGGAACAGGGAATGGGGCAGTGTGGGGAACAGGGAATGGGACAGTGAGGGGAGCAGGGAATGGGACAGTGTGGAGAACAGGGAATGGGACAGTGAGGGGAACAGGGAATGGGACAGTGAGGGGAACAGGGAATGGGGCAGTGTGGGGAACAGAGAGTGGGACAGTGAAGGGAAAAGGGAATGGGACAGTGAAGGGAACAGGGAATGGGACAGTGGAGACAACAGGGAATGGGACAGTGTGGGGAACAGGGAATGTGACAGTGAGGGGAACAGGGAATGTGACAGTGTGGAGAACAGGGAATGGGACAGTGAGGGGAACAGGTAATGGGACAGTGAGGGGAACAGGTAATGGGACAATGTGGAGAACATGGAATGGGACAGTGAGGAGAACAGGGAATGGGACAGTGTGGGGAATAGGGAATGGGACAGTGTGGTGAACAGGGAATGGGACAGAGAGGGGAACAGAGAGTGGGACAGTGAGGGGAACAGGGAATGGGGCAGTGTGGGGAACAGCAAATGGGACAGTGAGGAGAACAGGGAATGGAGCAGTGTCGGGAACAGGGAATGGGACAGTGAGGGGAACAGGGAATGGTGCTGTGAGGCGAACAGTGAATGGGACAGTGTGGGGAACAGGGAATGGGGCAGTGTGGCGAACAGGGAATGGGACAGTGAGGGGAACAGGGAATGGGACAGTGTGGAGAACAGGGAATGGGACAGTGAGGGGAACAGGTAATGGGACATTGTGGAGAACAGGGAATGGGACAGTGTGGTGAACAGGGAATGGGACAGTGTGGAGAACAGGGAATGGGACAGTGAGGGGAACAGGTAATGGGACAGTGAGGGGAACAGGTAATGGGACAATGTGCAGAACAGGGAATGGGACAGTGAGGAGAACAGGGAATGGGGCAGTGTGGGGAACAGGGAATGGGACAGTGAGGGGAACAGGGAATGGTGCAGTGAGGCGAACAGTGAATGGGACAGTGTGGGGAACAGGGAATGGGGCAGTGTGGGGAACAGGGAATGGGACAGTGAGGGGAACAGGGAATGGGACAGTGTGGAGAACAGGGAATGGGACAGTGAGGGGAACAGGTGATGGGACAGTGAGGGGAACAGGTAATGGGACAATGTGGAGAACAGGGAATGGGACAGTGTGGAGAACAGGGAATGGGACAGTGAGAGGAACAGAGCGTGGGACAGTGAGGGGAACAGGGAATGGGGCAGTTTGGGGAACAGCGAATGGGACAGTGAGGAGAACAGGTAATGGGACAGTGAGGGGAACAGCGAATGGGACAGTGTGGTGAACAGGGAATGGGACAGTGAGGGGAACAGCGAATGGGGTAGTATGGGGAACAGGGAATGGGACAGTGTGGAGAAACGGGAATGGGTAAGTGTGGGGAACAGGGAATGGGACAGTGAGGAGAACAGAGAATGGGACAGTGTGGGGAAGAGGGAATGGGACAGTGTGGAGAACAGGGAATGGGTCAGTGAGGGGAACAGGGAATGGGACAGTGTGGGGAACAGGGAATGGGATAGTAAGGGGTACAGGTAATGGGACAGTGTGGAGAACAGGGAATGGGACAGTGTGGGGAACAGGGAATGGGACAGTGTGGAGAACAGGGAATGGGACAGTGAGGGGAACAGGTAATGGGACAGTGTGGAGAACAGGGAATGGGACAGTGTGGTGAACAGGGAATGGGACAGTGAGGGGAACAGCGAATGGGGTAGTATGGGGAACAGGGAATGGGACAGTGTGGAGAAACGGGAATGGGTAAGTGTGGGGAACAGGGAATGGGACAGTGAGGAGAACAGAGAATGGGACAGTGTGGGGAAGAGGGAATGGGACAGTGTGGGGAACAGGGAATGGGACAGTGAGGGGAACAGGTAATGGGACAGTGTGGGGAACAGGGAATGGGACAGTGAGGGGAACAGGGAATGGGACAATGTAGCAAACAGGGAATGGGACAGTGTGGAGAACAGGGAATGGGACAGTGAAGGGAACAGGTAATGGGACAGTGTTGAAAACAGGGAATGGATCAGTGTGGTGAACAGGGTAGGGGACAGTGAGGGGAACAGGGAATGGGGCAGCGTAGGAAGAGGGAATGGGACAGTGAGTGGAACAGGGAATGGGTCAGTGAGGGGAACAGGGAATGGGACAGTGTGGGGAACAGGTAATGGGACAGTGTTGAAAACAGGGAATGGATCAGTGTGGTGAACAGGGTAGGGGACAGTGAGGGGAACAGGGAATGGGGCAGCGTAGGAAGAGGGAATGGGACAGTGAGTGGAACAGGGAATGGGTCAGTGAGGGGAACAGCGAATGGGGTAGTATGGGGAACAGGGAATGGGACAGTGTGGAGAAACGGGAATGGGTAAGTGTGGGGAACAGGGAATGGGACAGTGAGGAGAACAGGGAATGGGACAGTGTGGAGAACAGGGAATGGGACAGTGTGGAGAACAGGGAATGGGACAGTGAGGGGAACAGCGAATGGGACAGTGTGGTGAACAGGGAATGGGACAGTGAGGGCAACAGCGAATGGGGTAGTATGGGGAACAGGGAATGGGACAGTGTGGAGAAACGGGAATGGGTAAGTGTGGGGAACAGGGAATGGGACAGTGAGGAGAACAGAGAATGGGACAGTGTGGGGAAGAGGGAATGGGACCGTGTGGAGAACAGGGAATGGGTCAGTGAGGGGAACAGGGAATGGGACAGTGTGGGGAACAGGGAATGGGATAGTAAGGGGTACAGGTAATGGGACAGTGTGGAGAACAGTGAATGGGACAGTGTGGGGAACAGGGAATGGGACAGTGTGGAGAACAGGGAATGGGACAGTGAGGGGAACAGGTAATGGGACAGTGTGGAGAACAGGGAATGGGACAGTGTGGTGAACAGGGAATGGGACAGTGAGGGGAACAGCGAATGGGGTAGTATGGGGAACAGGGAATGGGACAGTGTGGAGAAACGGGAATGGGTAAGTGTGGGGAACAGGGAATGGGACAGTGAGGAGAACAGAGAATGGGACAGTGTGGGGAAGAGGGAATGGGACAGTGTGGAGAACAGGGAATGGGACAGTGAGGGGAACAGGTAATGGGACAGTGTGGGGAACAGGGAATGGGACAGTGAGGGGAACAGGGAATGGGACAGTGTAGCAAACAGGGAATGGGACAGTGTGGAGAACAGGGAATGGGACAGTGAAGGGAACAGGTAATGGGACAGTGTTGAAAACAGGGAATGGATCAGTGTGGTGAACAGGGTAGGGGACAGTGAGGGGAACAGGGAATGGGGCAGCGTAGGAAGAGGGAATGGGACAGTGAGTGGAACAGGGAATGGGTCAGTGAGGGGAACAGGGAATGGGACAGTGTGGGGAACAGGTAATGGGACAGTGTGGAGAACAGGGAATGGGCCAGTGTGGTGAACAGGGAATGGGACAGTGAGGGGAACAGCGAATGGGGTAGTATGGGGAACAGGGAATGGGACAGTGTGGAGAAACGGGAATGGGTAAGTGTGGTGAACAGGGAATGGGACAGTGAGGGGAACAGGGAATGGGACAGTGTGGAGAACAGGGAATGGGACAGTGAGGGGAACAGGTAATGGGACAGTGTGGAGAACAGGGAATGGGACAGTGTGGTAAACAGGGACTGGGACAGTGAGGGGAACAGAGAGTGGGACAGTGAGGCGAACAGGGAATGGGACAGTGTGGGGAACAGGGAATGGGGCAGTGTGGGGAACAGGGAATGGGACAGTGAGGGGAGCAGGGAATGGGACAGTGTGGAGAACAGGGAATGGGGCAGTGAGGGGAACAGGGAATGGTGCAGTGAGGCGAACAGGGAATGGGACAGTGTGGGGAACAGGGAATGGGGCAGTGTGGGGAACAGGGAATGGGACAGTGAGGGGAGCAGGGAATGGGACAGTGTGGAGAACAGGGAATGGGACAGTGAGGGGAACAGGTAATGGGACAGTCAGGGGAACAGGTAATGGGACAATGTGGAGAACAGGGAATGGGACAGTGTGGTGAACAGGGAATGGGACAGTGAGGGGAACAGGGAATGGGACAGTGTGGAGAACAGGGAATGGGACAGTGAGGGGAACAGGTAATGGGACAGTGTGGAGAACAGGGAATGGGACAGTGTGGTAAACAGGGAATGGGACAGTGAGGGGAACAGAGAGTGGGACAGTGAGGGAAACAGGGAATGGGGCAGTGTGGGGAACAGCGAATGGGACAGTGAGGAGAACAGGTAATGGGACAGTGTGGAAAACAGGAAATGGATCAGTGTGGGGAACAGGGAATGGGACAGTGAGGGGAACAGGGAATGGGACAGTGTGGTGAACAGGGAATGGGACAGTGAGGGGAACAGGGAATGGGACAGTGAGTGGAACAGGGAATGGGACAGTGTGGGGAATAGTGAATGGGACAGCGAGGGGAACAGAGAGTGGGACAGTGAGGGGAACAGGGGATGGGGCAGTGTGGGGAGCAGCGAATGGGACAGTGAGGTGAACAGGGAATGGGGCAGTGTGGGGAACAGGGAATGGGACAGTGAGGGGAACAGGGAATGGGACAGTGTGGGGAACAGGGAATGGGGCAGTGAGGGGAACAGGGAATGGGGCTGTGAGGGGAACAGGGAATGGGACAGTGTGGGGAACAGGGAATGGGACAGTGAGGGGAACAGGGAAAGGTGCAGTGAGGCGAACAGGGAATGGGACAGTGTGGAGAACAGGGAATGGGACAGTGAGGAGAACAGGGAATGGGGCAGTGTGGGGAGCAGGGAATGGGACAGTGAGGGGAACAGGGAATGGTGCAGTGAGGCGAACAGGGAATGGGACAGTGTGGGGAACAGGGAATGGGGCAGTGTGGGGAACAGGGAATGGGACAGTGAGGGGAGCAGGGAATGGGACAGTGTGGAGAACAGGGAATGGGACAGTGAGGGGAACAGGGAATGGGACAGTGAGGGGAACAGGGAATGGGGCAGTGTGGGGAACAGAGAGTGGGACAGTGAGGGGAATAGGGAATGGGACAGTGTGGTGAACAGGGAATGGGACAGAGAGGGGAACAGAGAGTGGGACAGTGGAGACAACAGGGAATGGGACAGTGTGGGGAACAGGGAATGTGACAGTGAGGGGAACAGGGAATGTGACAGTGTGGAGAACAGGGAATGGGACAGTGAGGGGAACAGGTAATGGGACAGTGAGGGGAACAGGTAATGGGACAATGTGGAGAACATGGAATGGGACAGTGAGGAGAACAGGGAATGGGACAGTGTGGGGAATAGGGAATGGGACAGTGTGGTGAACAGGGAATGGGACAGAGAGGGGAACAGAGAGTGGGACAGTGAGGGGAACAGGGAATGGGGCAGTGTGGGGAACAGCAAATGGGACAGTGAGGAGAACAGGGAATGGAGCAGTGTCGGGAACAGGGAATGGGACAGTGAGGGGAACAGGGAATGGTGCTGTGAGGCGAACAGTGAATGGGACAGTGTGGGGAACAGGGAATGGGACAGTGAGGGGAACAGGGAATGGGGCAGTGTGGCGAACAGGGAATGGGACAGTGAGGGGAACAGGGAATGGGACAGTGTGGAGAACAGGGAATGGGACAGTGAGGGGAACAGGTAATGGGACATTGTGGAGAACAGGGAATGGGACAGTGTGGTGAACAGGGAATGGGACAGTGTGGAGAACAGGGAATGGGACAGTGAGGGGAACAGGTAATGGGACAGTGAGGGGAACAGGTAATTGGACAATGTGCAGAACAGGGAATGGGACAGTGAGGAGAACAGGGAATGGGGCAGTGTGGGGAACAGGGAATGGGACAGTGAGGGGAACAGGGAATGGTGCAGTGAGGCGAACAGTGAATGGGACAGTGTGGGGAACAGGGAATGGGGCAGTGTGGGGAACAGGGAATGGGACAGTGAGGGGAACAGGGAATGGGACAGTGTGGAGAACAGGGAATGGGACAGTGAGGGGAACAGGTGATGGGACAGTGAGGGGAACAGGTAATGGGACAATGTGGAGAACAGGGAATGGGACAGTGTGGAGAACAGGGAATGGGACAGTGAGGGGAACAGAGCGTGGGACAGTGAGGGGAACAGGGAATGGGGCAGTTTGGGGAACAGCGAATGGGACAGTGAGGAGAACAGGTAATGGGACAGTGAGGGGAACAGCGAATGGGACAGTGTGGTGAACAGGGAATGGGACAGTGAGGGGAACAGCGAATGGGGTAGTATGGGGAACAGGGAATGGGACAGTGTGGAGAAACGGGAATGGGTAAGTGTGGGGAACAGGGAATGGGACAGTGAGGAGAACAGAGAATGGGACAGTGTGGGGAAGAGGGAATGGGACAGTGTGGAGAACAGGGAATGGGTCAGTGAGGGGAACAGGGAATGGGACAGTGTGGGGAACAGGGAATGGGATAGTAAGGGGTACAGGTAATGGGACAGTGTGGAGAACAGGGAATGGGACAGTGTGGGGAACAGGGAATGGGACAGTGTGGAGAACAGGGAATGGGACAGTGAGGGGAACAGGTAATGGGACAGTGTGGAGAACAGGGAATGGGACAGTGTGGTGAACAGGGAATGGGACAGTGAGGGGAACAGCGAATGGGGTAGTATGGGGAACAGGGAATGGGACAGTGTGGAGAAACGGGAATGGGTAAGTGTGGGGAACAGGGAATGGGACAGTGAGGAGAACAGAGAATGGGACAGTGTGGGGAAGAGGGAATGGGACAGTGTGGAGAACAGGGAATGGGACAGTGAGGGGAACAGGTAATGGGACAGTGTGGGGAACAGGGAATGGGACAGTGAGGGGAACAGGGAATGGGACAATGTAGCAAACAGGGAATGGGACAGTGTGGAGAACAGGGAATGGGACAGTGAAGGGAACAGGTAATGGGACAGTGTTGAAAACAGGGAATGGATCAGTGTGGTGAACAGGGTAGGGGACAGTGAGGGGAACAGGGAATGGGGCAGCGTAGGAAGAGGGAATGGGACAGTGAGTGGAACAGGGAATGGGTCAGTGAGGGGAACAGGGAATGGGACAGTGTGGGGAACAGGTAATGGGACAGTGTGGAGAACAGGGAATGGGACAGTGTGGTGAACAGGGAATGGGACAGTGAGGGGAACAGCGAATGGGGTAGTATGGGGAACAGGGAATGGGACAGTGTGGAGAAACGGGAATTGGTAAGTGTGGGGAACAGGGAATGGGACAGTGAGGAGAACAGGGAATGGGACAGTGTGGAGAACAGGGAATGGGACAGTGTGGAGAACAGGGAATGGGACAGTGAGGGGAACAGCGAATGGGATAGTGTGGTGAACAGGGAATGGGACAGTGAGGGCAACAGCGAATGGGGTAGTATGGGGAACAGGGAATGGGACAGTGTGGAGAAACGGGAATGGGTAAGTGTGGGGAACAGGGAATGGGACAGTGAGGAGAACAGAGAATGGGACAGTGTGGGGAAGAGGGAATGGGACAGTGTGGAGAACAGGGAATGGGTCAGTGAGGGGAACAGGGAATGGGACAGTGTGGGGAACAGGGAATGGGATAGTAAGGGGTACAGGTAATGGGACAGTGTGGAGAACAGTGAATGGGACAGTGTGGGGAACAGGGAATGGGACAGTGTGGAGAACACGGAATGGGACAGTGAGGGGACCAGGTAATGGGACAGTGTGGAGAACAGGGAATGGGACAGTGTGGTGAACAGGGAATGGGACAGTGAGGGGAACAGCGAATGGGGTAGTATGGGGAACAGGGAATGGGACAGTGTGGAGAAACGGGAATGGGTAAGTGTGGGGAACAGGGAATGGGACAGTGAGGAGAACAGAGAATGGGACAGTGTGGGGAAGAGGGAATGGGACAGTGTGGAGAACAGGGAATGGGACAGTGAGGGGAACAGGTAATGGGACAGTGTGGGGAACAGGGAATGGGACAGTGAGGGGAACAGGGAATGGGACAGTGTAGCAAACAGGGAATGGGACAGTGTGGAGAACAGGGAATGTGACAGTGAAGGGAACAGGTAATGGGACAGTGTGGAAAACAGGGAATGGATCAGTGTGGTGAACAGGGTAGGGGACAGTGAGGGGAACAGGGAATGGGGCAGCGTAGGAAGAGGGAATGGGACAGTGAGTGGAACTGGGAATGTGTCAGTGAGGGGAACAGGCAATGGGACAGTGTGGGGAACAGGTAATGGGACAGTGTGGAGAACAGGGAATGGGACAGTGAGGGGAACAGCGAATGGGGTAGTATGGGGAACAGGGAATGGGACAGTGTGGAGAAACGGGAATGGGTAAGTGTGGGGAACAGGGAATGGGACAGTGAGGAGAACAGAGAATTGGACAGTGTGGGGAAGAGGGAATGGGACAGTGTGGAGAACAGGGAATGGGACAGTGAGGGGAACAGGTAATGGGACAGTGTGGGGAACAGGGAATGGGACAGTGAGGGGAACAGGGAATGGGACAGTGTAGCAAACAGGGAATGGGACAGTGTGGAGAACAGGGAATGGGACAGTGAAGGGAACAGGTAATGGGACAGTGTGGAAAACAGGGAATGGTTCAGTGTGGTGAACAGGGTATGGGACAGCGTAGGAAGAGGGAATGGGACAGTGAGTGGAACAGGGAATGGGTCAGTGAGGGGAACAGGGAATGGGACAGTGTGGGGAACAGGGAATGGGACAGTGTGGGGAACAGGGAATGGGACAGTGAGGGGAACAGGGAATAGGGCAGTGTGGTGAACAGGGAATGGGACAGTGTGGGGAACAGGGAATGGGACAGTGAGGGGAACAGGGAATGGGATAGTGTGGGGAATAGGGACTGGGATAGTGTAGAGAACAGGGAATGGGACAGTGTGGGAAAAGGGAATGGACAGTGTGGAGAAACGGGAATCGGTATGTGTGAAGAACAGGGAATGGGACAGTGAGGGGAACAGGGAATGGGACAGTGTGGAGAACAGGGAATGGGACAGTGAGGGGAACAGGTAATGGGACAGGGTGGAGAACAGGGAATGGGACAGTGTGGTGAACAGGGAATGGGACAGTGAGGGGAACAGGGAATGGGGCAGTGTGGGGAACAGCGAATGGGACAGTGAGGAGAACAGGTAATGGGACAGTGTGGAAAACAGGAAATGGATCAGTGTGGGGAACAGGGAATGGGACAGTGAGGGGAACAGGGAATGGGACAGTGTGGTGAACAGGGAATGGGTCAGTGAGGGGAGCAAGGAATGGGGCAGCGTAGGAAGAGGGAATGGTACAGTGAGTGGAACAGGGAATGGGACAGTGTGGTGAACAGGGAATGGGACAGTGTGGTGAACAGGGAATGGGGCAGTGTGGGGAACAGAGAGTGGGACAGTGAGGGGAACATGGAATGGGACAGTGAGGGGAACAGGGAATGGGACAGTGTAGAGAACAGGGAATGGGACAGTGTGGGGAACAGGGAATGTGACAGTGTGGAGAACAGGGAATGGGACAGTGTGGTGAACAGGGAATGGGACAGTGAGGGGAACAGAGAGTGGGACAGTGAGGGGAACAGGGAATGGGGCAGTGTGGGGAACAGCGAATGGGACAGTGAGGAGAACAGGGAATGGGACAGTGTGGAAAACAGGGAATGGTTTAGTGTAGGGAACAGGGAATGGGACAGTGAGGGGAACAGGGAATGGGACAGTGTGGGGAACAGGGAATGGGGCAGCGTAGGAAGAGGGAATGGGACAGTGAGTGGAACAGGGAATGGGGCAGTGAGGGGAACAGGTAATGGGACAATGTGGAGAACAGGGAATCTGACAGTGTGGTGAACAGGTAATGGGACAGTGAGGGGAACAGAGAGTGGGACAGTGAGGGGAACAGGGAATGGGGCAGTGTGGGGAACAGCGAATGGGACAGTGAGGAGAACAGGGAATGGGGCAGTGTGGGGAACAGGGAATGGGACAGTGAGGGGAACAGGGAATGGTGCAGAGAAGGAAGAGGGAATGGGACAGTGAGTGGAACAGGGAATGGGACAGTGAGGGGAACAGGGAACGGGACAGTGTGGTGAACAGGGAATGGGACAGTGAGGGGAACAGAGAGTGGGACAGTGAGGGGAACAGGGAATGGGGCAGTGTGGGGAAAAGCGAATGGGACAGTGAGGAGAACTGGGAATGGGGCAGTGTGGGGAACAGGGAATGGGACAGTTAGGGGAACAGGGAATGGGGCAGTGAGGCGAACAGGGAATGGGACAGTGAGGAGAACAGGGAATGGGACAGTGAGGGGAACAGGGAATGGGACAGTGAGGGGAACAGGGAATGGGACAGTGTAGCAAACAGGGAATGGGACAGTGTGGAGAACAGGGAATGGGACAGTGAAGGGAACAGGTAATGGGACAGTTTGGAAAACAGGGAATGGATCAGTGTGGTGAACAGGTATGGGACAGTGAGGGGAACAGGGAATGGGGCAGCGTAGGAAGAGGGAATGGGACAGTGAGTGGAACAGGGAATGTGTCAGTGAGGGGAACAGGGAATGGGACAGTGTGGGGAACAGGGAATGGGATAGTAAGGGGTACAGGTAATGGGACAGTGTGGAGAACAGGGAATGGGACAGTGTGGTGAACAGGGAATGGGGCAGTGTGGGGAACAGAGAGTGGGACAGTGAGGGGAACATGGAATGGGACAGTGAGGGGAACAGGGAATGGGACAGTGTAGAGAACAGGGAATGGGACAGTGTGGGGAACAGGGAATGTGACAGTGTGGAGAACAGGGAATGGGACAGTGTGGTGAACAGGGAATGGGACAGTGAGGGGAACAGAGAGTGGGACAGTGAGGGGAACAGGGAATGGGGCAGTGTGGGGAACAGCGAATGGGACAGTGAGGAGAACAGGGAATGGGACAGTGTGGAAAACAGGGAATGGATTAGTGTGGGGAACAGGGAATGGGACAGTGAGGGGAACAGGGAATGGGACAGTGTGGGGAACAGGGAATGGGGCAGCGTAGGAAGAGGGAATGGGACAGTGTGGGGAACAGGGAATGGGGCAGTGAGGGGAACAGGTAATGGGACAATGTGGAGAACAGGGAATCTGACAGTGTGGTGAACAGGTAATGGGACAGTGAGGGGAACAGAGAGTGGGACAGTGAGGGGAACAGGGAATGGGGCAGTGTGGGGAACAGCGAATGGGACAGTGAGGAGAACAGGGAATGGGGCAGTGTGGGGAACAGGGAATGGGACAGTGAGGGGAACAGGGCATGGTGCAGAGAAGGAAGAGGGAATGGGACAGTGAGTGGAACAGGGAATGGGACAGTGAGGGGAACAGGGAACGGGACAGTGTGGTGAACAGGGAATGGGACAGTGAGGGGAACAGAGAGTGGGACAGTGAGGGGAACAGGGAATGGGGCAGTGTGGGGAAAAGCGAATGGGACAGTGAGGAGAACTGGGAATGGGGCAGTGTGGGGAACAGGGAATGGGACAGTGAGGGGAACAGGGAATGGGGCAGTGAGGCGAACAGGGAATGGGACAGTGAGGAGAACAGGGAATGGGACAGTGAGGGGAACAGGGAATGGGACAGTGAGGGGAACAGGGAATGGGACAGTGTAGCAAACAGGGAATGGGACAGTGTGGAGAACAGGGAATGGGACAGTGAAGGGAACAGGTAATGGGACAGTGTGGAAAACAGGGAATGGATCAGTGTGGTGAACAGGGTATGGGACAGTGAGGGGAACAGGGAATGGGGCAGCGTAGGAAGAGGGAATGGGACAGTGAGTGGAACAGGGAATGTGTCAGTGAGGGGAACAGGGAATGGGACAGTGTGGGGAACAGGGAATGGGATAGTAAGGGGTACAGGTAATGGGACAGTGTGGAGAACAGGGAATGGGACAGTGTGGGGAACAGGGAATGGGACAGTGTGGAGAACAGGGAATGGGACAGTGAGGAGAACAGGTAATGGGACAGTGTGGAGAACAGGGAATGGGACAGTGTGGTGAACAGGGAATGGGACAGTGAGGGGAACAGCGAATGGGGTAGTATGGGGAACAGGGAATGGGACAGTGTGGAGAAACGGGAATGGGTAAGTGTGGGGAACAGGGAATGGGACAGTGAGGAGAACAGAGAATGGGACAGTGTGGGGAAGAGGGAATGGGACAGTGTGGAGAACAGGGAATGCGACAGTGAGGGGAACAGGTAATGGGACAGTGTGGGGAACAGGGAATGGGACAGTGAGGGGAACAGGGAATAGGGCAGTGTGGTGAACAGGGAATGGGACAGTGTGGGGAACAGGGAATGGGACAGTGAGGGGAACAGGGAATGGGATAGTGTGGGGAATAGGGACTGGGATAGTGTAGAGAACACGGAATGGGACAGTGTGGGAAAAGGGAATGGACAATGTGGAGAAACGGGAATCGGTAAGTGTGAAGAACAGAGAATGGGACAGTGAGGGGAACAGGGAATGGGACAGTGTGGAGAACAGGGAATGGGAAAGTGTGGAGAAAAGGGAATGGAACAGTGAGGGGAACAGGTAATGGGACAGTGTGGAGAACAGGGAATGGGACAGTGTGGTGAACAGGGAATGGGACAGTGAGGGGAACAGAGAGTGGGACAGTGAGGGGAACAGGGAATGGGGCAGTGTGGGGAACAGCGAATGGGACAGTGAGGAGGACAGGTAATGGGACAGTGTGGAAAACAGGAAATGGATCAGTGTGGGGAACAGGGAAGGGACAGTGTGGGGAACAGGGAATGGGACAGTGAAGTGAACAGGGTATGGCACAATGAGGGGAACTGGGGATGAGACAGTGTGGAAAACAGGGAATAAGATAGTGTGGGGAACAGGGAATGGGACAGTGAGGAGAACAGGGAATGGGACAGTGTGGAGAACAGTGAATGGGACAGTGTGGGGAACAGTGAATGGGGCAGTGTGGAGAACAGGGAATGGGACAGTGTGGAGAACAGTGAATGGGACAGTGAGGGGAACAGGGAATAGGGAAATGAGGGGAACAGGGAATGGGGCAGTGTGGGGAACAGGGAATGGGACACTGTGGGGAACAGGGAATGGTGCAGTGAGAAGAACAGGGAATGGGACAGTGTGGAGAACAGGGAATGGGACAGTGTGGGGAACAGGGAATGGGACAGTGAGGGGAACAGGTAATGGGACAGTGTGGAGAACAGGGAATGGGACAGTGTGGTGAACAGGGAATGGGACAGTGAGGGGAACAGGGAATGGGACAGTGAGGGGAACAGGGAATGGGGCACTGTGGGGAACAGGGAATGGGACAGTGAGGGGAACAGGGAATGGTGCAGTGAGGCGAACAGGGAATGGGACAGTGTGGAGAACAGGGAATGGGACAGTGAGGAGAACAGGGAATGGGGCAGTGTGGGGAGCAGGGAATGGGACAGTGAGGGGAACAGGGAATGGTGCAGTGAGGCGAACAGGGAATGGGACAGTGTTGGGAACAGGGAATGGGGCAGTGTGGGGAACAGGGAATGGGACAGTGAGGGGAGCAGGGAATGGGACAGTGTGGAGAACAGGGAATGGGACAGTGAGGGGAACAGGTAATGGGACAGTCAGGGGAACAGGTAATGGGACAATGTGGAGAACAGGGAATGGGGCAGTGTGGTGAACAGGGAATGGGACAGTGAGGGGTACAGGGAATGGGAAAGTGTGGAGAAAAGGGAATGGAACAGTGAGGGGAACAGGTAATGGGACAGTGTGGAGAACAGGGAATGGGACAGTGTGGTGAACAGGGAATGGGACAGTGAGGGGAACAGAGAGTGGGACAGTGAGGGGAACAGGGAATGGGGCAGTGAGGGGAACAGCGAATGGGACAGTGAGGAGGACAGGTAATGGGACAGTGTGGAAAACAGGAAATGGATCAGTGTGGGGAACAGGGAAGGGACAGTGTGGGGAACAGGGAATGGGACAGTGAAGTGAACAGGGTATGGCACAATGAGGGGAACTGGGGATGAGACAGTGTGGAAAACAGGGAATAAGATAGTGTGGGGAACAGGGAATGGGACAGTGAGGAGAACAGGGAATGGGACAGTGTGGAGAACAGTGAATGGGACAGTGTGGGGAACAGTGAATGGGGCAGTGTGGAGAACAGCGAATGGGACAGTGTGGAGAACAGTGAATGGGACAGTGAGGGAAACGGAATGGGACAGTGAGGAGAACAGGGAATAGGGAAATGAGGGGAACAGGGAATGGGGCAGTGTGGGGAACAGGGAATGGGACACTGTGGGGAACAGGGAATGGTGCAGTGAGAAGAACAGGGAATGGGACAGTGTGGAGAACAGGGAATGGGACAGTGTGGGGAACAGGGAATGGGACAGTGAGGGGAACAGGTAATGGGACAGTGTGGAGAACAGGGAATGGGACAGTGTGGTGAACAGGGAATGGGACAGTGAGGGGAACAGGGAATGGGACAGTGAGGGGAACAGGGAATGGGGCACTGTGGGGAACAGGGAATGGGACAGTGAGGGGAACAGGGAATGGTGCAGTGAGGCGAACAGGGAATGGGACAGTGTGGAGAACAGGGAATGGGACAGTGAGGAGAACAGGGAATGGGGCAGTGTGGGGAGCAGGGAATGGGACAGTGAGGGGAACAGGGAATGGTGCAGTGAGGCGAACAGGGAATGGGACAGTGTGGGGAACAGGGAATGGGGCAGTGTGGGGAACAGGGAATGGGACAGTGAGGGCAGCAGGGAATGGGACAGTGTGGAGAACAGGGAATGGGACAGTGAGGGGAACAGGTAATGGGACAGTCAGGGGAACAGGTAATGGGACAATGTGGAGAACAGGGAATGGGGCAGTGTGGTGAACAGGGAATGGGACAGTGAGGGGTACAGGGAATGGGACAGTGTGGAGAACAGGGAATGGGACAGTGAGGGGAACAGGTAATGGGACAGTGTGGAGAACAGGGAATGGGACAGTGTGGTAAACAGGGAATGGGACAGTGAGGGGAACAGAGAGTGGGACAGTGAGGGAAACAGGGAATGGGGCAGTGTGGGGAACAGCGAATGGGACAGTGAGGAGAACAGGTAATGGGACAGTGTGGAAAACAGGAAATGGATCAGTGTGGGGAACAGGGAATGGGACAGTGAGGGGAACAGGGAATGGGACAGTGTGGTGAACAGGGAATGGGACAGTGAGGGGAACAGGGAATGGGACAGTGAGGGGAACAGGGAATGGGACAGTGAGTGGAACAGGGAATGGGACAGTGTGGTGAATAGGGAATGGGACAGTGAGGGGAACAGAGAGTGGGACAGTGAGGGGAACAGGGAATGGGACAGTTTGGGGAGCAGCGAATGGGACAGTGAGGAGAACAGGGAATGGGGCAGTGTGGGGAACAGGGAATGGGACAGTGAGGGGAACAGGGAATGGTGCAGTGAGGCGAACAGGGAATGGGACAGTGTGGAGAACAGGGAATGGGACAGTGAGGGGAACAGGGAATGGGACAGTGAGGGGAACAGGGAATGGGGCAGTGTGGGGAACAGAGAGTAGGACAGTGAGGGGAAAAGGGAAATGGACAGTGAAGGGAACAGGGAATGGGACAGTGGAGAGAACAGGGAATGGGACAGTGTGGGGAACAGGGAATGTGACAGTGAGGGGAACAGGGAATGTGACAGTGTGGAGAACAGGGAATGGGACAGTGAGGGGAACAGGTAATGGGACAGTGAGGGGAACAGGTAATGGGACAATGTGGAGAACATGGAATGGGACAGTGAGGAGAACAGGGAATGGGACAGTGTGGGGAATAGGGAATGGGACAGTGTGGTGAACAGGGAATGGGACAGAGAGGGGAACAGAGAGTGGGACAGTGAGGGGAACAGGGAATGGGGCAGTGTGGGGAACAGCGAATGGGACAGTGAGGGGAACAGGGAATGGGACAGTGTGGAGAACAGGGAATGGGACAGCGAGGGGAACAGGTAATGGGACAGTGAGGGGAACAGGTAATGGGACAATGTGGAGAACAGGGAATGGGACAGTGTGGTGAACAGGGAATGGGACAGTAAGGGGAATAGGGAATGGGACAGTGTGGAGAACAGGGAATGGGACAGTGTGGAGAACAGGGAATGGGACAGTGAGGGGAACAGGTAATGGGACAGTGAGGGGAACAGGTAATGGGACATTGTGGAGAACAGGGAAAGGGACAGTGTTGTGAACAGGGAATGGGACAGTGTGGAGAACAGGGAATGGGACAGTGAGGGGAACAGGTAATGGGACAGTGAGGGGAACAGGTAATGGGACAATGTGCAGAACAGGGAATGGGACAGTGAGGAGAACAGGGAATGGGGCAGTGTGGGGAACAGGGAATGGGACAGTGAGGGAAACAGGGAATGGTGCAGTGAGGCGAACAGTGAATGGGACAGTGTGGGGAACAGGGAATGGGGCAGTGTGGGGAACAGGGAATGGGACAGTGAGGGGAACAGGGAATGGGACAGTGTGGAGAACAGGGAATGGGACAGCGAGGGGAACAGGTAATGGGACAGTGAGGGGAACAGGTAATGGGACAATGTGGAGAACAGGGAATGGGACAGTGTGGTGAACAGGGAATGGGACAGTAAGGGGAATAGGGAATGGGACAGTGTGGAGAACAGGGAATGGGACAGTGTGGAGAACAGGGAATGGGACAGTGAGGGGAACAGGTAATGGGACAGTGTGGAGAACAAGGAATGGGACAGTGTGGTGAACAGGGAATGGGACAGTGAGGGGAACAGAGCGTGGGACAGTGAGGGGAACAGGGAATGGGGCAGTTTGGGGAACAGCGAATGGGACAGTGAGGAGAACAGGTAATGGGACAGTGAGGGGAACAGCGAATGGGACAGTTTGGTGAACAGGGAATGGGACAGTGAGGGGAACAGCGAATGGGGTAGTATGGGGAACAGGGAATGGGACAGTGTGGAGAAACGGGAATGGGTAAGTGTGGGGAACAGGGAATGGGACAGTGAGGAGAACAGAGAATGGGACAGTGTGGGGAAGAGGGAATGGGACAGTGTGGAGAACAGGGAATGGGTCAGTGAGGGGAACAGGGAATGGGACAGTGTGGGGAACAGGGAATGGGATAGTAAGGGGTACAGGTAATGGGACAGTGTGGAGAACAGGGAATGGGACAGTGTGGGGAACAGGGAATGGGACAGTGTGGAGAACAGGGAATGGGACAGTGAGGGGAACAGGTAATGGGACAGTGTGGAGAACAGGGAATGGGACAGTGTGGAGAACAGGGAATGGGACAGTGAGGGGAACAGGGAATGGGGCAGCGTAGGAAGAGGGAATGGGACAGTGAGTGGAACAGGGAATGGGTCAGTGAGGGGAACAGGGAATGGGACAGTGTGGGGAACAGGTAATGGGACAGTGTGGAGAACAGGGAATGGGACAGTGTGGTGAACAGGGAATGGGACAGTGAGGGGAACAGCGAATGGGGTAGTATGGGGAACAGGGAATGGGACAGTGTGGAGAAACGGGAATGGGTAAGTGTGGGGAACAGGGAATGGGACAGTGAGGAGAACAGAGAATGGGACAGTGTGGGGAAGAGGGAATGGGACAGTGTGGAGA
This sequence comes from Chiloscyllium punctatum, assembly GCF_047496795.1. Lineage (NCBI taxonomy): Eukaryota > Metazoa > Chordata > Chondrichthyes > Orectolobiformes > Hemiscylliidae > Chiloscyllium > Chiloscyllium punctatum. The sequence continues at coordinate 5,788,390 of NC_092753.1, read as the reverse complement.
ACAGGGAATGGGACAGTGAGGGGAACAGGTAATGGGACAGTGTGGGGAACAGGGAATGGGACAGTGAGGGGAACAGGGAATGGGACAGTGTAGCAAACAGGGAATGGGACAGTGTGGAGAACAGGGAATGGGACAGTGAAGGGAACAGGTAATGGGACAGTGTGGAAAACAGGGAATGGATCAGTGTGGTGAACAGGGTATGGGACAGTGAGGGGAACAGGGAATGGGGCAGCGTAGGAAGAGGGAATGGGACAGTGAGTGGAACAGGGAATGGGTCAGTGAGGGGAACAGGGAATGGGACAGTGAGGGGAACAGGGAATGGGACAGTGAGGGGAACAGGGAATGGGGCAATGTGGGGAACAGGGAATGGGACAGTGAGGGGAACAGGGAATGGGACAGTGTGGTGAACAGGGAATGGGACAGTGAGGGGAACAGGGAATGGGACAGTGAGGGGAACAGGGAATGGGACAGTGAGTGGAACAGGGAATGGGACAGTGTGGTGAATAGGGAATGGGACAGTGAGGGGAACAGAGAGTGGGACAGTGAGGGGAACAGGGAATGGGGCAGTGTGGGGAGCAGCGAATGGACAGTGAGGAGAACAGGGAATGGGGCAGTGTGGGGAACAGGGAATGGGACAGTGAGGGGAACAGGGAATGGTGCAGTGAGGCGAACAGGGAATGGGACAGTGTGGAGAACAGGGAATGGGACAGTGAGGGGAACAGGGAATGGGACAGTGAGGGGAACAGGGAATGGGGCAGTGTGGGGAACAGAGAGTGGGACAGTGAGGGGAAAAGGGAATGGGACAGTGAAGGGAACAGGGAATGGGACAGTGGAGAGAACAGGGAATGGGACAGTGTGGGGAACAGGGAATGTGACAGTGTGGAGAACAGGGAATGGGACAGTGAGGGGAACAGGTAATGGGACAGTGAGGGGATCAGGTAATGGGACAATGTGGAGAACATGGAATGGGACAGTGAGGAGAACAGGGAATGGGACAGTGTGGGGAATAGGGAATGGGACAGTGTGGTGAACAGGGAATGGGACAGAGAGGGGAACAGAGAGTGGGACAGTGAGGGGAACAGGGAATGGGGCAGTGTGGGGAACAGCGAATGGGACAGTGAGGAGAACAGGCAATGGGGCAGTGTGGGGAACAGGGAATGGGACAGTGAGGGGAACAGGGAATGGTGCTGTGAGGCGAACAGGGAATGGGACAGTGTGGGGAACAGGGAATGGGGCAGTGTGGCGAACAGGGAATGGGACAGTGAGGGGAACAGAGAATGGGACAGTGTGGAGAACAGGGAATGGGACAGTGAGGGGAACAGGTAATGGGACAGTGAGGGGAACAGGTAATGGGACATTGTGGAGAACAGGGAATGGGACAGTGTGGTGAACAGGGAATGGGACAGTGTGGAGAACAGGGAATGGGACAGTGAGGGGAACAGGTAATGGGACAGTGAGGGGAACAGGTAATGGGACAATGTGCAGAACAGGGAATGGGACAGTGAGGAGAACAGGGAATGGGGCAGTGTGGGGAACAGGGAATGGGACAGTGAGGGGAACAGGGAATGGGACAGTGTGGAGAACAGGGAATGGGACAGTGAGGGGAACAGGTAATGGGACAGTGAGGGGAACAGGTAATGGGACAATGTGGGGAACAGGGAATGGGACAGTGAGGGGAACAGGGAATGGGACAGTGTGGAGAACAGGGAATGGGACAGTGAGGGGAACAGGTAATGGGACAGTGAGGGGAACAGGTAATGGGACAATGTGGAGAACAGGGAATGGGACAGGGGGGTTGAACAGGGAATGGGACAGTGAGGGGAATAGGGAATGGGACAGTGTGGAGAACAGGGAATTGGACAGTGTGGAGAACAGGGAATGGGACAGTGAGGGGAACAGGTAATGGGACAGTGAGGAGAACAGGGAATGGGGCAGTGTGGGGAACAGGGAATGGGACAGTGAGGGGAACAGGGAATGGTGCTGTGAGGCGAACAGGGAATGGGACAGTGTGGGGAACAGGGAATGGGGCAGTGTGGCGAACAGGGAATGGGACAGTGAGGGGAACAGAGAATGGGACAGTGTGGAGAACAGGGAATGGGACAGTGAGGGGAACAGGTAATGGGACAGTGAGGGGAACAGGTAATGGGACATTGTGGAGAACAGGGAATGGGACAGTGTGGTGAACAGGGAATGGGACAGTGTGGAGAACAGGGAATGGGACAGTGAGGGGAACAGGTAATGGGACAGTGAGGGGAACAGGTAATGGGACAATGTGCAGAACAGGGAATGGGACAGTGAGGAGAACAGGGAATGGGGCAGTGTGGGGAACAGGGAATGGGACAGTGAGGGGAACAGGGAATGGGACAGTGTGGAGAACAGGGAATGGGACAGTGAGGGGAACAGGTAATGGGACAGTGAGGGGAACAGGTAATGGGACAATGTGGGGAACAGGGAATGGGACAGTGAGGGGAACAGGGAATGGGACAGTGTGGAGAACAGGGAATGGGACAGTGAGGGGAACAGGTAATGGGACAGTGAGGGGAACAGGTAATGGGACAATGTGGAGAACAGGGAATGGGACAGGGGGGTTGAACAGGGAATGGGACAGTGAGGGGAATAGGGAATGGGACAGTGTGGAGAACAGGGAATGGGACAGTGTGGAGAACAGGGAATGGGACAGTGAGGGGAACAGGTAATGGGACAGTGTGGAGAACAAGGAATGGGACAGTGTGGTGAACAGGGAATGGGACAGTGAGGGGAACAGGGAATGGGACAGTGAGGGGAACAGAGAGTGGGACAGTGAGGGGAACAGGGAATGGGGCAGTTTGGGGAACAGCGAATGGGACAGTGAGGAGAACAGGTAATGGGACAGTGAGGGGAACAGCGAATGGGACAGTGTGGTGAACAGGGAATGGGACAGTGAGGGGAACAGTGAATGGGGTAGTATGGGGAACAGGGAATGGGACAGTGTGGAGAAATGGGAATGGGTAAGTGTGGGGAACAGGGAATGGGACAGTGAGGAGAACAGAGAATGGGACAGTGTGGGGAAGAGGGAATGGGACAGTGTGGAGAACAGGGAATGGGTCAGTGAGGGGAACAGGGAATGGGACAGTGTGGAGAACAGGGAATGGGACAGTGTGGAGAACAGGGAATGGGACAGTGAGGGGAACAGGTAATGGGACAGTGTGGAGAACAAGGAATGGGACAGTGTGGTGAACAGGGAATGGGACAGTGAGGGGAACAGGGAATGGGACAGTGAGGGGAACAGAGAGTGGGACAGTGAGGGGAACAGGGAATGGGGCAGTTTGGGGAACAGCGAATGGGACAGTGAGGAGAACAGGTAATGGGACAGTGAGGGGAACAGCGAATGGGACAGTGTGGTGAACAGGGAATGGGACAGTGAGGGGAACAGTGAATGGGGTAGTATGGGGAACAGGGAATGGGACAGTGTGGAGAAATGGGAATGGGTAAGTGTGGGGAACAGGGAATGGGACAGTGAGGAGAACAGAGAATGGGACAGTGTGGGGAAGAGGGAATGGGACAGTGTGGAGAACAGGGAATGGGTCAGTGAGGGGAACAGGGAATGGGACAGTGTGGAGAACAGGGAATGGGACAGTGTGGAGAACAGGGAATGGGACAGTGAGGGGAACAGGTAATGGGACAGTGAGGGGAACAGGTAATGGGACATTGTGGAGAACAGGGAATGGGACAGTGTGGTGAACAGGGAATGGGACAGTGTGGAGAACAGGGAATGGGACAGTGAGGGGAACAGGTAATGGGACAGTGAGGGGAACAGGTAATGGGACAATGTGCAGAACAGGGAATGGGACAGTGAGGAGAACAGGGAATGGGACAGTGAGGGGAACAGGGAATGGGACAGTGTGGAGAACAGGGAATGGGACAGTGAGGGGAACAGGTAATGGGACAGTGAGGGGAACAGGTAATGGGACAATGTGGGGAACAGGGAATGGGACAGTGAGGGGAACAGGGGATGGGACAGTGTGGAGAACAGGGAATGGGACAGTGAGGGGAACAGGTAATGGGACAGTGAGGGGAACAGGTAATGGGACAATGTGGAGAACAGGGAATGGGACAGGGGGGTTGAACAGGGAATGGGACAGTGAGGGGAATAGGGAATGGGACAGTGTGGAGAACAGGGAATGGGACAGTGTGGAGAACAGGGAATGGGACAGTGAGGGGAACAGGTAATGGGACAGTGTGGAGAACAAGGAATGGGACAGTGTGGTGAACAGGGAATGGGACAGTGAGGGGAACAGGGAATGGGACAGTGAGGGGAACAGAGAGTGGGACAGTGAGGGGAACAGGGAATGGGGCAGTTTGGGGAACAGCGAATGGGACAGTGAGGAGAACAGGTAATGGGACAGTGAGGGGAACAGCGAATGGGACAGTGTGGTGAACAGGGAATGGGACAGTGAGGGGAACAGCGAATGGGGTAGTATGGGGAACAGGGAATGGGACAGTGTGGAGAAATGGGAATGGGTAAGTGTGGGGAACAGGGAATGGGACAGTGAGGAGAACAGAGAATGGGACAGTGTGGGGAAGAGGGAATGGGACAGTGTGGAGAACAGGGAATGGGTCAGTGAGGGGAACAGGGAATGGGACAGTGTGGAGAACAGGGAATGGGACAGTGTGGAGAACAGGGAATGGGACAGTGAGGGGAACAGGTAATGGGACAGTGTGGAGAACAAGGAATGGGACAGTGTGGTGAACAGGGAATGGGACAGTGAGGGGAACAGAGAGTGGGACAGTGAGGGGAACAGGGAATGGGGCAGTTTGGGGAACAGCGAATGGGACAGTGAGGAGAACAGGTAATGGGACAGTGTGGGGAACAGGGAATGGGACAGTGAGGGGAACAGGGAATGGGACAGTGAGGGGAACAGGGAATGGGACAGTGAGTGGAACAGGGAATGGGACAGTGTGGTGAATAGGGAATGGGACAGTGAGGGGAACAGAGAGTGGGACAGTGAGGGGAACAGGGAATGGGGCAGTGTGGGGAGCAGCGAATGGGACAGTGAGGAGAACAGGGAATGGGGCAGTGTGGGGAACAGGGAATGGGACAGTGAGGGGAACAGGGAATGGTGCAGTGAGGCGAACAGGGAATGGGACAGTGTGGAGAACAGGGAATGGGACAGTGAGGGGAACAGGGAATGGGACAGTGAGGGGAACAGGGAATGGGGCAGTGTGGGGAACAGAGAGTGGGACAGTGAGGGGAAAAGGGAATGGGACAGTGAAGGGAACAGGGAATGGGACAGTGGAGAGAACAGGGAATGGGACAGTGTGGGGAACAGGGAATGTGACAGTGTGGAGAACAGGGAATGGGACAGTGAGGGGAACAGGTAATGGGACAGTGAGGGGATCAGGTAATGGGACAATGTGGAGAACATGGAATGGGACAGTGAGGAGAACAGGGAATGGGACAGTGTGGGGAATAGGGAATGGGACAGTGTGGTGAACAGGGAATGGGACAGAGAGGGGAACAGAGAGTGGGACAGTGAGGGGAACAGGGAATGGGGCAGTGTGGGGAACAGCGAATGGGACAGTGAGGAGAACAGGGAATGGGGCAGTGTGGGGAACAGGGAATGGGACAGTGAGGGGAACAGGGAATGGTGCTGTGAGGCGAACAGGGAATGGGACAGTGTGGGGAACAGGGAATGGGGCAGTGTGGCGAACAGGGAATGGGACAGTGAGGGGAACAGAGAATGGGACAGTGTGGAGAACAGGGAATGGGACAGTGAGGGGAACAGGTAATGGGACAGTGAGGGGAACAGGTAATGGGACATTGTGGAGAACAGGGAATGGGACAGTGTGGTGAACAGGGAATGGGACAGTGTGGAGAACAGGAAATGGGACAGTGAGGGGAACAGGTAATGGGACAGTGAGGGGAACAGGTAATGGGACAATGTGCAGAACAGGGAATGGGACAGTGAGGAGAACAGGGAATGGGGCAGTGTGGGGAACAGGGAATGGGACAGTGAGGGGAACAGGGAATGGGACAGTGTGGAGAACAGGGAATGGGACAGTGAGGGGAACAGGTAATGGGACAATGTGGGGAACAGGGAATGGGACAGTGAGGGGAACAGGGAATGGGACAGTGTGGAGAACAGGGAATGGGACAGTGAGGGGAACAGGTAATGGGACAGTGAGGGGAACAGGTAATGGGACAATGTGGAGAACAGGAAATGGGACAGGGGGGTTGAACAGGTAATGGGACAGTGAGGGGAATAGGGAATGGGACAGTGTGGAGAACAGGGAATGGGACAGTGTGGAGAACAGGGAATGGGACAGTGAGGGGAACAGGTAATGGGACAGTGAGGAGAACAGGGAATGGGGCAGTGTGGGGAACAGGGAATGGGACAGTGAGGGGAACAGGGAATGGTGCTGTGAGGCGAACAGGGAATGGGACAGTGTGGGGAACAGGGAATGGGGCAGTGTGGCGAACAGGGAATGGGACAGTGAGGGGAACAGAGAATGGGACAGTGTGGAGAACAGGGAATGGGACAGTGAGGGGAACAGGTAATGGGACAGTGAGGGGAACAGGTAATGGGACATTGTGGAGAACAGGGAATGGGACAGTGTGGTGAACAGGGAATGGGACAGTGTGGAGAACAGGGAATGGGACAGTGAGGGGAACAGGTAATGGGACAGTGAGGGGAACAGGTAATGGGACAATGTGCAGAACAGGGAATGGGACAGTGAGGAGAACAGGGAATGGGGCAGTGTGGGGAACAGGGAATGGGACAGTGAGGGGAACAGGGAATGGGACAGTGTGGAGAACAGGGAATGGGACAGTGAGGGGAACAGGTAATGGGACAGTGAGGGGAACAGGTAATGGGACAATGTGGGGAACAGGGAATGGGACAGTGAGGGGAACAGGGAATGGGACAGTGTGGAGAACAGGGAATGGGACAGTGAGGGGAACAGGTAATGGGACAGTGAGGGGAACAGGTAATGGGACAATGTGGAGAACAGGGAATGGGACAGGGGGGTTGAACAGGGAATGAGACAGTGAGGGGAATAGGGAATGGGACAGTGTGGAGAACAGGGAATGGGACAGTGTGGAGAACAGGGAATGGGACAGTGAGGGGAACAGGTAATGGGACAGTGAGGAGAACAGAGAATGGGGCAGTGTGGGGAACAGGGAATGGGACAGTGAGGGGAACAGGGAATGGTGCTGTGAGGCGAACAGGGAATGGGACAGTGTGGGGAACAGGGAATGGGGCAGTGTGGCGAACAGGGAATGGGACAGTGAGGGGAACAGAGAATGGGACAGTGTGGAGAACAGGGAATGGGACAGTGAGGGGAACAGGTAATGGGACAGTGAGGGGAACAGGTAATGGGACATTGTGGAGAACAGGGAATGGGACAGTGTGGTGAACAGGGAATGGGACAGTGTGGAGAACAGGGAATGGGACAGTGAGGGGAACAGGTAATGGGACAGTGAGGGGAACAGGTAATGGGACAATGTGCAGAACAGGGAATGGGACAGTGAGGAGAACAGGGAATGGGGCAGTGTGGGGAACAGGGAACGGGACAGTGAGGGGAACAGGGAATGGGACAGTGTGGAGAACAGGGAATGGGACAGTGAGGGGAACAGGTAATGGGACAGTGAGGGGAACAGGTAATGGGACAATGTGGGGAACAGGGAATGGGACAGTGAGGGGAACAGGGAATGGGACAGTGTGGAGAACAGGGAATGGGACAGTGAGGGGAACAGGTAATGGGACAGTGAGGGGAACAGGTAATGGGACAATGTGGAGAACAGGGAATGGGACAGGGGGGTTGAACAGGGAATGGGACAGTGAGGGGAATAGGGAATGGGACAGTGTGGAGAACAGGGAATGGGACAGTGTGGAGAACAGGGAATGGGACAGTGAGGGGAACAGGTAATGGGACAGTGTGGAGAACAAGGAATGGGACAGTGTGGTGAACAGGGAATGGGACAGTGAGGGGAACAGGGAATGGGACAGTGTGGGGAACAGAGAGTGGGACAGTGAGGGGAACAGGGAATGGGGCAGTTTGGGGAACAGCGAATGGGACAGTGAGGATAACAGGTAATGGGACAGTGAGGGGAACAGCGAATGGGACAGTGTGGTGAACAGGGAATGGGACAGTGAGGGGAACAGCGAATGGGGTAGTATGGGGAACAGGGAATGGGACAGTGTGGAGAAATGGGAATGGGTAAGTGTGGGGAACAGGGAATGGGACAGTGAGGAGAACAGAGAATGGGACAGTGTGGGGAAGAGGGAATGGGACAGTGTGGAGAACAGGGAATGGGTCAGTGAGGGGAACAGGGAATGGGACAGTGTGGAGAACAGGGAATGGGACAGTGTGGAGAACAGGGAATGGGACAGTGAGGGGAACAGGTAATGGGACAGTGTGGAGAACAAGGAATGGGACAGTGTGGTGAACAGGGAATGGGACAGTGAGGGGAACAGAGAGTGGGACAGTGAGGGGAACAGGGAATGGGGCAGTTTGGGGAACAGCGAATGGGACAGTGAGGAGAACAGGTAATGGGACAGTGTGGGGAACAGGGAATGGGACAGTGAGGGGAACAGGGAATGGGACAGTGAGTGGAACAGGGAATGGGACAGTGTGGTGAATAGGGAATGGGACAGTGAGGGGAACAGAGAGTGGGACAGTGAGGGGAACAGGGAATGGGGCAGTGTGGGGAGCAGCGAATGGGACAGTGAGGAGAACAGGGAATGGGGCAGTGTGGGGAACAGGGAATGGGACAGTGAGGGGAACAGGGAATGGTGCAGTGAGGCGAACAGGGAATGGGACAGTGTGGAGAACAGGGAATGGGACAGTGAGGGGAACAGGGAATGGGACAGTGAGGGGAACAGGGAATGGGGCAGTGTGGGGAACAGAGAGTGGGACAGTGAGGGGAAAAGGGAATGGGACAGTGAAGGGAACAGGGAATGGGACAGTGGAGAGAACAGGGAATGGGACAGTGTGGGGAACAGGGAATGTGACAGTGAGGGGAACAGGTAATGGGACAGTGAGGGGAACAGGTAATGGGACAATGTGGAGAACAGGGAATGGGACAGGGGGGTTGAACAGGGAATGGGACAGTGAGGGGAATAGGGAATGGGACAGTGTGGAGAACAGGGAATGGGACAGTGTGGAGAACAGGGAATGGGACAGTGAGGGGAACAGGTAATGGGACAGTGAGGAGAACAGGGAATGGGGCAGTGTGGGGAACAGGGAATGGGACAGTGAGGGGAACAGGGAATGGTGCTGTGAGGCGAACAGGGAATGGGACAGTGTGGGGAACAGGGAATGGGGCAGTGTGGCGAACAGGGAATGGGACAGTGAGGGGAACAGAGAATGGGACAGTGTGGAGAACAGGGAATGGGACAGTGAGGGGAACAGGTAATGGGACAGTGAGGGGAACAGGTAATGGGACATTGTGGAGAACAGGGAATGGGACAGTGTGGTGAACAGGGAATGGGACAGTGTGGAGAACAGGGAATGGGACAGTGAGGGGAACAGGTAATGGGACAGTGAGGGGAACAGGTAATGGGACAATGTGCAGAACAGGGAATGGGACAGTGAGGAGAACAGGGAATGGGGCAGTGTGGGGAACAGGGAATGGGACAGTGAGGGGAACAGGGAATGGGACAGTGTGGAGAACAGGGAATGGGACAGTGAGGGGAACAGGTAATGGGACAGTGAGGGGAACAGGTAATGGGACAATGTGGGGAACAGGGAATGGGACAGTGAGGGGAACAGGGAATGGGACAGTGTGGAGAACAGGGAATGTGACAGTGAGGGGAACAGGTAATGGGACAGTGAGGGGAACAGGTAATGGGACAATGTGGAGAACAGGGAATGGGACAGGGGGGTTGAACAGGGAATGGGACAGTGAGGGGAATAGGGAATGGGACAGTGTGGAGAACAGGGAATGGGACAGTGTGGAGAACAGGGAATGGGACAGTGAGGGGAACAGGTAATGGGACAGTGTGGAGAACAAGGAATGGGACAGTGTGGTGAACAGGGAATGGGACAGTGAGGGGAACAGGGAATGGGACAGTGAGGGGAACAGAGAGTGGGACAGTGAGGGGAACAGGGAATGGGGCAGTTTGGGGAACAGCGAATGGGACAGTGAGGATAACAGGTAATGGGACAGTGAGGGGAACAGCGAATGGGACAGTGTGGTGAACAGGGAATGGGACAGTGAGGGGAACAGCGAATGGGGTAGTATGGGGAACAGGGAATGGGACAGTGTGGAGAAATGGGAATGGGTAAGTGTGGGGAACAGGGAATGGGACAGTGAGGAGAACAGAGAATGGGACAGTGTGGGGAAGAGGGAATGGGACAGTGTGGAGAACAGGGAATGGGTCAGTGAGGGGAACAGGGAATGGGACAGTGTGGAGAACAGGGAATGGGACAGTGTGGAGAACAGGGAATGGGACAGTGAGGGGAACAGGTAATGGGACAGTGTGGAGAACAAGGAATGGGACAGTGTGGTGAACAGGGAATGGGACAGTGAGGGGAACAGAGAGTGGGACAGTGAGGGGAACAGGGAATGGGGCAGTTTGGGGAACAGCGAATGGGACAGTGAGGAGAACAGGTAATGGGACAGTGTGGGGAACAGGGAATGGGACAGTGAGGGGAACAGGGAATGGGACAGTGAGGGGAACAGGGAATGGGACAGTGAGTGGAACAGGGAATGGGACAGTGTGGTGAATAGGGAATGGGACAGTGAGGGGAACAGAGAGTGGGACAGTGAGGGGAACAGGGAATGGGGCAGTGTGGGGAGCAGCGAATGGGACAGTGAGGAGAACAGGGAATGGGGCAGTGTGGGGAACAGGGAATGGGACAGTGAGGGGAACAGGGAATGGTGCAGTGAGGCGAACAGGGAATGGGACAGTGTGGAGAACAGGGAATGGGACAGTGAGGAGAACAGGGAATGGGACAGTGAGGGGAACAGGGAATGGGACAGTGAGGGGAACAGGGAATGGGGCAGTGTGGGGAACAGAGAGTGGGACAGTGAGGGGAAAAGGGAATGGGACAGTGAAGGGAACAGGGAATGGGACAGTGGAGAGAACAGGGAATGGGACAGTGTGGGGAACAGGGAATGTGACAGTGTGGAGAACAGGGAATGGGACAGTGAGGGGAACAGGTAATGGGACAGTGAGGGGATCAGGTAATGGGACAATGTGGAGAACATGGAATGGGACAGTGAGGAGAACAGGGAATGGGACAGTGTGGGGAATAGGGAATGGGACAGTGTGGTGAACAGGGAATGGGACAGAGAGGGGAACAGAGAGTGGGACAGTGAGGGGAACAGGGAATGGGGCAGTGTGGGGAACAGCGAATGGGACAGTGAGGAGAACAGGGAATGGGGCAGTGTGGGGAACAGGGAATGGGACAGTGAGGGGAACAGGGAATGGTGCTGTGAGGCGAACAGGGAATGGGACAGTGTGGGGAACAGGGAATGGGGCAGTGTGGCGAACAGGGAATGGGACAGTGAGGGGAACAGAGAATGGGACAGTGTGGAGAACAGGGAATGGGACAGTGAGGGGAACAGGTAATGGGACAGTGAGGGGAACAGGTAATGGGACATTGTGGAGAACAGGGAATGGGACAGTGTGGTGAACAGGGAATGGGACAGTGTGGAGAACAGGGAATGGGACAGTGAGGGGAACAGGTAATGGGACAGTGAGGGGAACAGGTAATGGGACAATGTGCAGAACAGGGAATGGGACAGTGAGGAGAACAGGGAATGGGGCAGTGTGGGGAACAGGGAATGGGACAGTGAGGGGAACAGGGAATGGGACAGTGTGGAGAACAGGGAATGGGACAGTGAGGGGAACAGGTAATGGGACAGTGAGGGGAACAGGTAATGGGACAATGTGGGGAACAGGGAATGGGACAGTGAGGGGAACAGGGAATGGGACAGTGTGGAGAACAGGGAATGGGACAGTGAGGGGAACAGGTAATGGGACAGTGAGGGGAACAGGTAATGGGACAATGTGGAGAACAGGGAATGGGACAGGGGGGTTGAACAGGGAATGGGACAGTGAGGGGAATAGGGAATGGGACAGTGTGGAGAACAGGGAATGGGACAGTGTGGAGAACAGGGAATGGGACAGTGAGGGGAACAGGTAATGGGACAGTGAGGAGAACAGGGAATGGGGCAGTGTGGGGAACAGGGAATGGGACAGTGAGGGGAACAGGGAATGGTGCTGTGAGGCGAACAGGGAATGGGACAGTGTGGGGAACAGGGAATGGGGCAGTGTGGCGAACAGGGAATGGGACAGTGAGGGGAACAGAGAATGGGACAGTGTGGAGAACAGGGAATGGGACAGTGAGGGGAACAGGTAATGGGACAGTGAGGGGAACAGGTAATGGGACATTGTGGAGAACAGGGAATGGGACAGTGTGGTGAACAGGGAATGGGACAGTGTGGAGAACAGGGAATGGGACAGTGAGGGGAACAGGTAATGGGACAGTGAGGGGAACAGGTAATGGGACAATGTGCAGAACAGGGAATGGGACAGTGAGGAGAACAGGGAATGGGGCAGTGTGGGGAACAGGGAATGGGACAGTGAGGGGAACAGGGAATGGGACAGTGTGGAGAACAGGGAATGGGACAGTGAGGGGAACAGGTAATGGGACAGTGAGGGGAACAGGTAATGGGACAATGTGGGGAACAGGGAATGGGACAGTGAGGGGAACAGGGAATGGGACAGTGTGGAGAACAGGGAATGGGACAGTGAGGGGAACAGGTAATGGGACAGTGAGGGGAACAGGTAATGTGACAATGTGGAGAACAGGGAATGGGACAGGGGGGTTGAACAGGGAATGAGACAGTGAGGGGAATAGGGAATGGGACAGTGTGGAGAACAGGGAATGGGACAGTGTGGAGAACAGGGAATGGGACAGTGAGGGGAACAGGTAATGGGACAGTGTGGAGAACAAGGAATGGGACAGTGTGGTGAACAGGGAATGGGACAGTGAGGGGAACAGGGAATGGGACAGTGAGGGGAACAGAGAGTGGGACAGTGAGGGGAACAGGGAATGGGGCAGTTTGGGGAACAGCGAATGGGACAGTGAGGAGAACAGGTAATGGGACAGTGAGGGGAACAGCGAATGGGACAGTGTGGTGAACAGGGAATGGGACAGTGAGAGGAACAGCGAATGGGGTAGTATGGGGAACAGGGAATGGGACAGTGTGGAGAAACGGGAATGGGTAAGTGTGGGGAACAGGGAATGGGACAGTGAGGAGAACAGAGAATGGGACAGTGTGGGGAAGAGGGAATGGGACAGTGTGGAGAACAGGGAATGGGTCAGTGAGGGGAACAGGGAATGGGACAGTGTGGGGAACAGGGAATGGGATAGTAAGGGGTACAGGTAATGGGACAGTGTGGAGAACAGGGAATGGGACAGTGTGGGGAACAGTGAATGGGACAGTGTGGGGAACAGGGAATGGGACAGTGTGGGGAACAGGGAATGGGGTAGTATGGGGAACAGGGAATGGGACAGTGTGGAGAAACGGGAATGGGTAAGTGTGGGGAACAGGGAATGGGACAGTGAGGAGAACAGAGAATGGGACAGTGTGGGGAAGAGGGAATGGGACAGTGTGGAGAACAGGGAATGGGACAGTGAGGGGAACAGGTAATGGGACAGTGTGGGGAACAGGGAATGGGACAGTGAGGGGAACAGGGAATGGGACAGTGTAGCAAACAGGGAATGGGACAGTGTGGAGAACAGGGAATGGGACAGTGAAGGGAACAGGTAATGGGACAGTGTGGAAAACAGGGAATGGATCAGTGTGGTGAACAGGGTAGGGGACAGTGAGGGGAACAGGGAATGGGGCAGCGTAGGAAGAGGGAATGGGACAGTGAGTGGAACAGGGAATGGGTCAGTGAGGGGAACAGGGAATGGGACAGTGTGGGGAACAGGTAATGGGACAGTGTGGAGAACAGGGAATGGGACAGTGTGGTGAACAGGGAATGGGACAGTGGGGGCAACAGCGAATGGGGTAGTATGGGGAACAGGGAATGGGACAGTGTGGAGAAACGGGAATGGGTAAGTGTGGGGAACAGGGAATGGGACAGTGAGGAGAACAGAGAATGGGACAGTGTGGGGAAGAGGGAATGGGACAGTGTGGAGAACAGGGAATGGGACAGTGAGGGGAACAGGTAATGGGACAGTGTGGGGAACAGGGAATGGGCCAGTGAGGGGAACAGGGAATGGGACAGTGTAGCAAACAGGGAATGGGACAGTGTGGAGAAGAGGGAATGGGACAGTGAAGGGAACAGGTAATGGGACAGTGTGGAAAACAGGGAATGGATCAGTGTGGTGAACAGGGTATGGGACAGTGAGGGGAAGAGCGAATGGGGTAGTATGGGGAACAGGGAATGGGACAGTGAGTGGAACAGGGAATGGGTCAGTGAGGGGAACAGGGAATGGGACAGTGTGGGGAACAGGGAATGGGATAGTAAGGGGTACAGGTAATGGGACAGTGTGGAGAACAGGGAATGGGACAGTGTGGGGAACAGGGAATGGGACAGTGAGGGGAACAGGGAATAGGGCAGTGTGGTGAACAGGGAATGGGACAGTGTGGGGAACAGGGAATGGGACAGTGAGGGGAACAGGGAATGGGATAGTGTGGGGAATATGGACTGGGATAGTGTAGAGAACAGGGAATGGGACAGTGTGGGAAAAGGGAATGGACAGTGTGGAGAAACGGGAATCGGTAAGTGTGAAGAACAGGGAATGGGACAGTGAGGGGAACAGGGAATGGGACAGTGTGGAGAACAGGGAATGGGACAATGTGGAGAACAGGGAATGGGACAGTGTGGAAAACAGGAAATGGATCAGTGTGGGGAACAGGGAATGGGACAGTGTGGTGAACAGGGAATGGGTCAGTGAGGGGAACAGGGAATGGGGCAGCGTAGGAAGAGGGAATGGTACAGTGAGTGGAACAGGGAATGGGACAGTGTGGTGAACAGGGAATGGGACAGTGTGGTGAACAGAGAGTGGGACAGTGAGGGGAACATGGAATGGGACAGTGAGGGGAACAGGGAATGGGACAGGGTAGAGAACAGGGAATGGGACAGTGTGGGGAACAGGGAATGTGACAGTGTGGAGAACAGGGAATGGGACAGTGTGGTGAACAGGGAATGGGACAGTGAGGGGAACAGAGAGTGGGACAGTGAGGGGAACAGGGAATGGGGCAGTGTGGGGAACAGCGAATGCGACAGTGAGGAGAACAGGTAATGGGACAGTGTGGAGAACAGGGAATGGATGAGTGTGGGGAACAGGGAATGGGACAGTGAGGGGAACAGGGAATGGGACAGTGTGGGGAACAGGGAATGGGGCAGCGTAGGAAGAGGGAATGGGACAGTGAGTGGAACAGGGAATGGGGCAGTGAGGGGAACAGGTAATGGGACAATGTGGAGAACAGGGAATGGGACAGTGTGGTGAACAGGTAATGGGACAGTGAGGGGAACAGAGAGTGGGACAGTGAGGGGAACAGGGAATGGGGCAGTGTGGGGAACAGCGAATGGGACAGTGAGGAGAACAGGGAATGGGGCAGTGTGGGGAACAGGGAATGGGACAGTGAGGGGAACAGGGAATGGTGCAGAGAAGGAAGAGGGAATGGGACAGTGAGTGGTACAGGGAATGGGACAGTGAGGGGAACAGGGAACGGGACAGTGTGGTGAACAGGGAATGGGACAGTGAGGGGAACAGAGAGTGGGACAGTGAGGGGAACATGGAATGGGGCAGTGTGGGGAAAAGCGAATGGGACAGTGAGGAGAACTGGGAAAGGGGCAGTGTGGGGAACAGGGAATGGGACAGTGAGGGGAACAGGGAATGGGTCAGTGAGGCGAACAGGGAATGGGACAGTGAGGAGAACAGGGAATGGGACAGTGAGGGGAACAGGGAATGGGACAGTGAGGGGAACAGGGAATGGGACAGTGTAGCAAACAGGGAATGGGACAGTGTGGAGAACAGGGAATGGGACAGTGAAGGGAACAGGTAATGGGACAGTGTGGAAAACAGGGAATGGATCAGTGTGGTGAACAGGGTATGGGACAGTGTGGGGAACAGGGAATGGGGCAGTGTGGCGAACAGGGAATGGGACAGTGAGGGGAACAGAGAATGGGACAGTGTGGAGAACAGGGAATGGGACAGTGAGGGGAACAGGTAATGGGACAGTGAGGGGAACAGGTAATGGGACATTGTGGAGAACAGGGAATGGGACAGTGTGGTGAACAGGGAATGGGACAGTGTGGAGAACAGGGAATGGGACAGTGAGGGGAACAGGTAATGGGACAGTGAGGGGAACAGGTAATGGGACAATGTGCAGAACAGGGAATGGGACAGTGAGGAGAACAGGGAATGGGGCAGTGTGGGGAACAGGGAATGGGACAGTGAGGGGAACAGGGAATGGGACAGTGTGGAGAACAGCGAATGGGACAGTGAGGGGAACAGGTAATGGGACAGTGAGGGGAACAGGTAATGGGACAATGTGGGGAACAGGGAATGGGGCAGCGTAGGAAGAGGGAATGGGACAGTGAGTGGAACAGGGAATGGGGCAGTGAGGGGAACAGGTAATGGGACAATGTGGAGAACAGGGAATGGGACAGTGTGGAGAACAGGGAATGGGACAGTGAGGGGAACAGGTAATGGGACAGTGTGGAGAACAAGGAATGGGACAGTGTGGTGAACAGGGAATGGGACAGTGAGGGGAACAGGGAATGGGACAGTGAGGGGAACAGAGAGTGGGACAGTGAGGGGAACAGGGAATGGGGCAGTTTGGGGAACAGCGAATGGGACAGTGAGGAGAACAGGTAATGGGACAGTGAGGGGAACAGCGAATGGGACAGTGTGGTGAACAGGGAATGGGACAGTGAGGGGAACAGCGAATGGGGTAGTATGGGGAACAGGGAATGGGACAGTGTGGAGAAATGGGAATGGGTAAGTGTGGGGAACAGGGAATGGGACAGTGAGGAGAACAGAGAATGGGACAGTGTGGGGAAGAGGGAATGGGACAGTGTGGAGAACAGGGAATGGGTCAGTGAGGGGAACAGGAAATGGGACAGTGTGGAGAACAGGGAATGGGACAGTGTGGAGAACAGGGAATGGGACAGTGAGGGGAACAGGTAATGGGACAGTGTGGAGAACAAGGAATGGGACAGTGTGGTGAACAAGGAATGGGACAGTGAGGGGAACAGAGAGTGGGACAGTGAGGGGAACAGGGAATGGGGCAGTTTGGGGAACAGCGAATGGGACAGTGAGGAGAACAGGTAATGGGACAGTGAGGGGAACAGAGAATGGGACAGTGTGGTGAACAGGGAATGGGACAGTGAGAGGAACAGCGAATGGGGTAGTATGGGGAACAGGGAATGGGACAGTGTGGAGAAACGGGAATGGGTAAGTGTGGGGAACAGGGAATGGGACAGTGAGGAGAACAGAGAATGGGACAGTGTGGGGAAGAGGGAATGGGACAGTGTGGAGAACAGGGAATGGGTCAGTGAGGGGAACAGGGAATGGGACAGTGTGGGGAACAGGGAATGGGATAGTAAGGGGTACAGGTAATGGGACAGTGTGGAGAACAGGGAATGGGACAGTGTGGGGAACAGGGAATGGGACAGTGTGGGGAACAGGGAATGGGACAGTGTGGGGAACAGGGAATGGGGTAGTATGGGGAACAGGGAATGGGACAGTGTGGAGAAACGGGAATGGGTAAGTGTGGGGAACAGGGAATGGGACAGTGAGGAGAACAGAGAATGGGACAGTGTGGGGAAGAGGGAATGGGACAGTGTGGAGAACAGGGAATGGGACAGTGAGGGGAACAGGTAATGGGACAGTGTGGGGAACAGGGAATGGGACAGTGAGGGGAACAGGGAATAGGACAGTGTAGCAAACAGGGAATGGGACAGTGTGGAGAACAGGGAATGGGACAGTGAAGGGAACAGGTAATGGGACAGTGTGGAAAACAGGGAATGGATCAGTGTGGTGAACAGGGTAGGGGACAGTGAGGGGAACAGGGAATGGGGCAGCGTAGGAAGAGGGAATGGGACAGTGAGTGGAACAGGGAATGGGTCAGTGAGGGGAACAGGGAATGGGACAGTGTGGGGAACAGGTAATGGGACAGTGTGGAGAACAGGGAATGGGACAGTGTGGTGAACAGGGAATGGGACAGTGAGGGCAACAGCGAATGGGGTAGTATGGGGAACAGGGAATGGGACAGTGTGGAGAAACGGGAATGGGTAAGTGTGGGGAACAGGGAATGGGACAGTGAGGAGAACAGAGAATGGGACAGTGTGGGGAAGAGGGAATGGGACAGTGTGGAGAACAGGGAATGGGACAGTGAGGGGAACAGGTAATGGGACAGTGTGGGGAACAGGGAATGGGCCAGTGAGGGGAACAGGGAATGGGACAGTGTAGCAAACAGGGAATGGGACAGTGTGGAGAAGAGGGAATGGGACAGTGAAGGGAACAGGTAATGGGACAGTGTGGAAAACAGGGAATGGATCAGTGTGGTGAACAGGGTATGGGACAGTGAGGGGAAGAGCGAATGGGGTAGTATGGGGAACAGGGAATGGGACAGTGAGTGGAACAGGGAATGGGTCAGTGAGGGGAACAGGGAATGGGACAGTGTGGGGAACAGGGAATGGGATAGTAAGGGGTACAGGTAATGGGACAGTGTGGAGAACAGGGAATGGGACAGTGTGGGGAACAGGGAATGGGACAGTGAGGGGAACAGGGAATAGGGCAGTGTGGTGAACAGGGAATGGGACAGTGTGGGGAACAGGGAATGGGACAGTGAGGGGAACAGGGAATGGGATAGTGTGGGGAATATGGACTGGGATAGTGTAGAGAACAGGGAATGGGACAGTGTGGGAAAAGGGAATGGACAGTGTGGAGAAACGGGAATCGGTAAGTGTGAAGAACAGGGAATGGGACAGTGAGGGGAACAGGGAATGGGACAGTGTGGAGAACAGGGAATGGGACAATGTGGAGAACAGGGAATGGGACAGTGTGGAAAACAGGAAATGGATCAGTGTGGGGAACAGGGAATGGGACAGTGTGGTGAACAGGGAATGGGTCAGTGAGGGGAACAGGGAATGGGGCAGCGTAGGAAGAGGGAATGGTACAGTGAGTGGAACAGGGAATGGGACAGTGTGGTGAACAGGGAATGGGACAGTGTGGTGAACAGAGAGTGGGACAGTGAGGGGAACATGGAATGGGACAGTGAGGGGAACAGGGAATGGGACAGGGTAGAGAACAGGGAATGGGACAGTGTGGGGAACAGGGAATGTGACAGTGTGGAGAACAGGGAATGGGACAGTGTGGTGAACAGGGAATGGGACAGTGAGGGGAACAGAGAGTGGGACAGTGAGGGGAACAGGGAATGGGGCAGTGTGGGGAACAGCGAATGCGACAGTGAGGAGAACAGGTAATGGGACAGTGTGGAGAACAGGGAATGGATGAGTGTGGGGAACAGGGAATGGGACAGTGAGGGGAACAGGGAATGGGACAGTGTGGGGAACAGGGAATGGGGCAGCGTAGGAAGAGGGAATGGGACAGTGAGTGGAACAGGGAATGGGGCAGTGAGGGGAACAGGTAATGGGACAATGTGGAGAACAGGGAATGGGACAGTGTGGTGAACAGGTAATGGGACAGTGAGGGGAACAGAGAGTGGGACAGTGAGGGGAACAGGGAATGGGGCAGTGTGGGGAACAGCGAATGGGACAGTGAGGAGAACAGGGAATGGGGCAGTGTGGGGAACAGGGAATGGGACAGTGAGGGGAACAGGGAATGGTGCAGAGAAGGAAGAGGGAATGGGACAGTGAGTGGTACAGGGAATGGGACAGTGAGGGGAACAGGGAACGGGACAGTGTGGTGAACAGGGAATGGGACAGTGAGGGGAACAGAGAGTGGGACAGTGAGGGGAACATGGAATGGGGCAGTGTGGGGAAAAGCGAATGGGACAGTGAGGAGAACTGGGAAAGGGGCAGTGTGGGGAACAGGGAATGGGACAGTGAGGGGAACAGGGAATGGGTCAGTGAGGCGAACAGGGAATGGGACAGTGAGGAGAACAGGGAATGGGACAGTGAGGGGAACAGGGAATGGGACAGTGAGGGGAACAGGGAATGGGACAGTGTAGCAAACAGGGAATGGGACAGTGTGGAGAACAGGGAATGGGACAGTGAAGGGAACAGGTAATGGGACAGTGTGGAAAACAGGGAATGGATCAGTGTGGTGAACAGGGTATGGGACAGTGTGGGGAACAGGGAATGGGGCAGTGTGGCGAACAGGGAATGGGACAGTGAGGGGAACAGAGAATGGGACAGTGTGGAGAACAGGGAATGGGACAGTGAGGGGAACAGGTAATCGGACAGTGAGGGGAACAGGTAATGGGACATTGTGGAGAACAGGGAATGGGACAGTGTGGTGAACAGGGAATGGGACAGTGTGGAGAACAGGGAATGGGACAGTGAGGGGAACAGGTAATGGGACAGTGAGGGGAACAGGTAATGGGACAATGTGCAGAACAGGGAATGGGACAGTGAGGAGAACAGGGAATGGGGCAGTGTGGGGAACAGGGAATGGGACAGTGAGGGGAACAGGGAATGGGACAGTGTGGAGAACAGGGAATGGGACAGTGAGGGGAACAGGTAATGGGACAGTGAGGGGAACAGGTAATGGGACAATGTGGGGAACAGGGAATGGGACAGTGAGGGGAACAGGGAATGGGACAGTGTGGAGAACAGGGAATGGGACAGTGAGGGGAACAGGTAATGGGACAGTGAGGGGAACAGGTAATGGGACAATGTGGGGAACAGGGAATGGGACAGTGAGGGGAACAGGGAATGGGACAGTGTGGAGAACAGGGAATGGGACAGTGAGGGGAACAGGTAATGGGACAGTGAGGGGAACAGGTAATGGGACAATGTGGAGAACAGGGAATGGGACAGGGGGGTTGAACAGGGAATGGGACAGTGAGGGGAATAGGGAATGGGACAGTGTGGAGAACAGGGAATGGGACAGTGTGGAGAACAGGGAATGGGACAGTGAGGGGAACAGGTAATGGGACAGTGAGGAGAACAGGGAATGGGGCAGTGTGGGGAACAGGGAATGGGACAGTGAGGGGAACAGGGAATGGTGCTGTGAGGCGAACAGGGAATGGGACAGTGTGGGGAACAGGGAATGGGGCAGTGTGGCGAACAGGGAATGGGACAGTGAGGGAACAGAGAATGGGACAGTGTGGAGAACAGGGAATGGGACAGTGAGGGGAACAGGTAATGGGACAGTGAGGGGAACAGGTAATGGGACATTGTGGAGAACAGGGAATGGGACAGTGTGGTGAACTGGGAATGGGACAGTGTGGAGAACAGGGAATGGGACAGTGAGGGGAACAGGTAATGGGACAGTGAGGGGAACAGGTAATGGGACAATGTGCAGAACAGGGAATGGGACAGTGAGGAGAACAGGGAATGGGGCAGTGTGGGGAACAGGGAATGGGACAGTGAGGGGAACAGGGAATGGGACAGTGTGGAGAACAGGGAATGGGACAGTGAGGGGAACAGGTAATGGGACAGTGAGGGGAACAGGTAATGGGACAATGTGGGGAACAGGGAATGGGACAGTGAGGGGAACAGGGAATGGGACAGTGTGGAGAACAGGGAATGGGACAGTGAGGGGAACAGGTAATGGGACAGTGAGGGGAACAGGTAATGGGACAATGTGGAGAACAGGGAATGGGACAGGGGGGTTGAACAGGGAATGGGACAGTGAGGGGAATAGGGAATGGGACAGTGTGGAGAACAGGGAATGGGACAGTGTGTAGAACAGGGAATGGGACAGTGAGGGGAAAAGGTAATGGGACAGTGTGGAGAACAAGGAATGGGACAGTGTGGTGAACAGGGAATAGGACAGTGAGGGGAACAGGGAATGGGACAGTGAGGGGAACAGAGAGTGGGACAGTGAGGGGAACAGGGAATGGGGCAGTTTGGGGAACAGCGAATGGGACAGTGAGGAGAACAGGTAATGGGACAGTGAGGGGAACAGCGAATGGGACAGTGTGGTGAACAGGGAATGGGACAGTGAGGGGAACAGCGAATGGGGTAGTATGGGGAACAGGGAATGGGACAGTGTGGAGAAATGGGAATGGGTAAGTGTGGGGAACAGGGAATGGGACAGTGAGGAGAACAGAGAATGGGACAGTGTGGGGAAGAGGGAATGGGACAGTGTGGAGAACAGGGAATGGGTCAGTGAGGGGAACAGTGAATGGGACAGTGTGGAGAACAGGGAATGGGACAGTGTGGAGAACAGGGAATGGGACAGTGAGGGGAACAGGTAATGGGACAGTGTGGAGAACAAGGAATGGGACAGTGTGGTGAACAGGGAATGGGACAGTGAGGGGAACAGAGAGTGGGACAGTGAGGGGAACAGGGAATGGGGCAGTTTGGGGAACAGCGAATGGGACAGTGAGGAGAACAGGTAATGGGACAGTGAGGGGAACAGCGAATGGGACAGTGTGGTGAACAGGGAATGGGACAGTGAGAGGAACAGCGAATGGGGTAGTATGGGGAACAGGGAATGGGACAGTGTGGAGAAACGGGAATGGGTAAGTGTGGGGAACAGGGAATGGGACAGTGAGGAGAACAGAGAATGGGACAGTGTGGGGAAGAGGGAATGGGACAGTGTGGAGAACAGGGAATGGGTCAGTGAGGGGAACAGGGAATGGGACAGTGTGGGGAACAGGGAATGGGATAGTAAAGGGTACAGGTAATGGGACAGTGTGGAGAACAGGGAATGGGACAGTGTGGGAAACAGGGAATGGGACAGTGTGGGGAACAGTGAATGGGACAGTGTGGGGAACAGGGAATGGGGTAGTATGGGGAACAGGGAATGGGACAGTGTGGAGAAACGGGAATGGGTAAGTGTGGGGAACAGGGAATGGGACAGTGAGGAGAACAGAGAATGGGACAGTGTGGGGAAGAGGGAATGGGACAGTGTGGAGAACAGGGAATGGGACAGTGAGGGGAACAGGTAATGGGACAGTGTGGGGAACAGGGAATGGGACAGTGAGGGGAACAGGGAATGGGACAGTGTAGCAAACAGGGAATGGGACAGTGTGGAGAACAGGGAATGGGACAGTGAAGGGAACAGGTAATGGGACAGTGTGGAAAACAGGGAATGGATCAGTGTGGTGAACAGGGTAGGGGACAGTGAGGGGAACAGGGAATGGGGCAGCGTAGGAAGAGGGAATGGGACAGTGAGTGGAACAGGGAATGGGTCAGTGAGGGGAACAGGGAATGGGACAGTGTGGGGAACAGGTAATGGGACAGTGTGGAGAACAGGGAATGGGACAGTGTGGTGAACAGGGAATGGGACAGTGAGGGCAACAGCGAATGGGGTAGTATGGGGAACAGGGAATGGGACAGTGTGGAGAAACGGGAATGGGTAAGTGTGGGGAACAGGGAATGGGACAGTGAGGAGAACAGAGAATGGGACAGTGTGGGGAAGAGGGAATGGGACAGTGTGGAGAACAGGGAATGGGACAGTGAGGGGAACAGGTAATGGGACAGTGTGGGGAACAGGGAATGGGACAGTGAGGGGAACAGGGAATGGGACAGTGTAGCAAACAGGGAATGGGACAGTGTGGAGAAGAGGGAATGGGACAGTGAAGGGAACAGGTAATGGGACAGTGTGGAAAACAGGGAATGGATCAGTGTGGTGAACAGGGTATGGGACAGTGAGGGGAAGAGCGAATGGGGTAGTATGGGGAACAGGGAATGGGACAGTGAGTGGAACAGGGAATGGGTCAGTGAGGGGAACAGGGAATGGGACAGTGTGGGGAACAGGGAATGGGATAGTAAGGGGTACAGGTAATGGGACAGTGTGGAGAACAGGGAATGGGACAGTGTGGGGAACAGGGAATGGGACAGTGAGGGGAACAGGGAATAGGGCAGTGTGGTGAACAGGGAATGGGACAGTGTGGGGAACAGGGAATGGGACAGTGAGGGGAACAGGGAATGGGATAGTGTGGGGAATATGGACTGGGATAGTGTAGAGAACAGGGAATGGGACAGTGTGGGAAAAGGGAATGGACAGTGTGGAGAAACGGGAATCGGTAAGTGTGAAGAACAGGGAATGGGACAGTGAGGGGAACAGGGAATGGGACAGTGTGGAGAACAGGGAATGGGACAATGTGGAGAACAGGGAATGGGACAGTGTGGAAAACAGGAAATGGATCAGTGTGGGGAACAGGGAATGGGACAGTGTGGTGAACAGGGAATGGGTCAGTGAGGGGAACAGGGAATGGGGCAGCGTAGGAAGAGGGAATGGTACAGTGAGTGGAACAGGGAATGGGACAGTGTGGTGAACAGGGAATGGGACAGTGTGGTGAACAGAGAGTGGGACAGTGAGGGGAACATGGAATGGGACAGTGAGGGGAACAGGGAATGGGACAGGGTAGAGAACAGGGAATGGGACAGTGTGGGGAACAGGGAATGTGACAGTGTGGAGAACAGGGAATGGGACAGTGTGGTGAACAGGGAATGGGACAGTGAGGGGAACAGAGAGTGGGACAGTGAGGGGAACAGGGAATGGGGCAGTGTGGGGAACAGCGAATGCGACAGTGAGGAGAACAGGTAATGGGACAGTGTGGAGAACAGGGAATGGATGAGTGTGGGGAAAAGGGAATGGGACAGTGAGGGGAACAGGGAATGGGACAGTGTGGGGAACAGGGAATGGGGCAGCGTAGGAAGAGGGAATGGGACAGTGAGTGGAACAGGGAATGGGGCAGTGAGGGGAACAGGTAATGGGACAATGTGGAGAACAGGGAATGGGACAGTGTGGTGAACAGGTAATGGGACAGTGAGGGGAACAGAGAGTGGGACAGTGAGGGGAACAGGGAATGGGGCAGTGTGGGGAACAGCGAATGGGACAGTGAGGAGAACAGGGAATGGGGCAGTGTGGGGAACAGGGAATGGGACAGTGAGGGGAACAGGGAATGGTGCAGAGAAGGAAGAGGGAATGGGACAGTGAGTGGTACAGGGAATGGGACAGTGAGGGGAACAGGGAACGGGACAGTGTGGTGAACAGGGAATGGGACAGTGAGGGGAACAGAGAGTGGGACAGTGAGGGGAACATGGAATGGGGCAGTGTGGGGAAAAGCGAATGGGACAGTGAGGAGAACTGGGAAAGGGGCAGTGTGGGGAACAGGGAATGGGACAGTGAGGGGAACAGGGAATGGGTCAGTGAGGCGAACAGGGAATGGGACAGTGAGGAGAACAGGGAATGGGACAGTGAGGGGAACAGGGAATGGGACAGTGAGGGGAACAGGGAATGGGACAGTGTAGCAAACAGGGAATGGGACAGTGTGGAGAACAGGGAATGGGACAGTGAAGGGAACAGGTAATGGGACAGTGTGGAAAACAGGGAATGGATCAGTGTGGTGAACAGGGTATGGGACAGTGTGGGGAACAGGGAATGGGGCAGTGTGGCGAACAGGGAATGGGACAGTGAGGGGAACAGAGAATGGGACAGTGTGGAGAACAGGGAATGGGACAGTGAGGGGAACAGGTAATGGGACAGTGAGGGGAACAGGTAATGGGGCATTGTGGAGAACAGGGAATGGGACAGTGTGGTGAACAGGGAATGGGACAGTGTGGAGAACAGGGAATGGGACAGTGAGGGGAACAGGTAATGGGACATTGAGGGGAACAGGTAATGGGACAATGTGCAGAACAGGGAATGGGACAGTGAGGAGAACAGGGAATGGGGCAGTGTGGGGAACAGGGAATGGGCCAGTGAGGGGAACAGGGAATGGGACAGTGTGGAGAACAGGGAATGGGACAGTGAGGGGAACAGGTAATGGGACAGTGAGGGGAACAGGTAATGGGACAATGTGGGGAACAGGGAATGGGACAGTGAGGGGAACAGGGAATGGGACAGTGTGGAGAACAGGGAATGGGACAGTGAGGGGAACAGGTAATGGGACAGTGAGGGGAACAGGTAATGGGACAATGTGGAGAACAGGGAATGGGACAGGGGGGTTGAACAGGGAATGGGACAGTGAGGGGAATAGGGAATGGGACAGTGTGGAGAACAGGGAATGGGACAGTGTGGAGAACAGGGAATGGGACAGTGAGGGGAACAGGTAATGGGACAGTGAGGAGAACAGGGAATGGGGCAGTGTGGGGAACAGGGAATGGGACAGTGAGGGGAACAGGGAATGGTGCTGTGAGGCGAACAGGGAATGGGACAGTGTGGGGAACAGGGAATGGGGCAGTGTGGCGAACAGGGAATGGGACAGTGAGGGGAACAGAGAATGGGACAGTGTGGAGAACAGGGAATGGGACAGTGAGGGGAACAGGTAATGGGACAGTGAGGGGAACAGGTAATGGGACATTGTGGAGAACAGGGAATGGGACAGTGTGGTGAACAGGGAATGGGACAGTGTGGAGAACAGGGAATGGGACAGTGAGGGGAACAGGTAATGGGACAGTGAGGGGAACAGGTAATGGGACAATGTGCAGAACAGGGAATGGGACAGTGAGGAGAACAGGGAATGGGGCAGTGTGGGGAACAGGGAATGGGACAGTGAGGGGAACAGGGAATGGGACAGTGTGGAGAACAGGGAATGGGACAGTGAGGGGAACAGGTAATGGGACAGTGAGGGGAACAGGTAATGGGACAATGTGGGGAACAGGGAATGGGACAGTGAGGGGAACAGGGAATGGGACAGTGTGGAGAACAGGGAATGGGACAGTGAGGGGAACAGGTAATGGGACAGTGAGGGGAACAGGTAATGGGACAATGTGGAGAACAGGGAATGGGACGGGGGGTTGAACAGGGAATGGGACAGTGAGGGGAATAGGGAATGGGACAGTGTGGAGAACAGGGAATGGGACAGTGTGGAGAACAGGGAATGGGACAGTGAGGGGAACAGGTAATGGGACAGTGTGGCGAACAAGGAATGGGACAGTGTGGTGAACAGGGAATGGGACAGTGAGGGGAACAGGGAATGGGACAGTGAGGGGAACAGAGAGTGGGACAGTGAGGGGAACAGGGAATGGGGCAGTTTGGGGAACAGCGAATGGGACAGTGAGGAGAACAGGTAATGGGACAGTGAGGGGAACAGCGAATGGGACAGTGTGGTGAACAGGGAATGGGACAGTGAGGGGAACAGCGAATGGGGTAGTATGGGGAACAGGGAATGGGACAGTGTGGAGAAATGGGAATGGGTAAGTGTGGGGAACAGGGAATGGGACAGTGAGGAGAACAGAGAATGGGACAGTGTGGGGAAGAGGGAATGGGACAGTGTGGAGAACAGGGAATGGGTCAGTGAGGGGAACAGGGAATGGGACAGTGTGGAGAACAGGGAATGGGACAGTGTGGAGAACAGGGAATGGGACAGTGAGGGGA
This sequence comes from Chiloscyllium punctatum, assembly GCF_047496795.1. Lineage (NCBI taxonomy): Eukaryota > Metazoa > Chordata > Chondrichthyes > Orectolobiformes > Hemiscylliidae > Chiloscyllium > Chiloscyllium punctatum. The sequence goes on along the minus strand of NC_092753.1, from coordinate 5,760,967 downwards.
ACAGGTAATGGGACAGTGTGGAGAACAAGGAATGGGACAGTGTGGTGAACAGGGAATGGGACAGTGAGGGGAACAGAGAGTGGGACAGTGAGGGGAACAGGGAATGGGGCAGTTTGGGGAACAGCGAATGGGACAGTGAGGAGAACAGGTAATGGAACAGTGAGGGGAACAGCGAATGGGACAGTGTGGTGAACAGGGAATGGGACAGTGAGAGGAACAGCGAATGGGGTAGTATGGGGAACAGGGAATGGGACAGTGTGGAGAATCGGGAATGGGTAAGTGTGGGGAACAGGGAATGGGACAGTGAGGAGAACAGAGAATGGGACAGTGTGGGGAAGAGGGAATGGGACAGTGTGGAGAACAGGGAATGGGTCAGTGAGGGGAACAGGGAATGGGACAGTGTGGGGAACAGGGAATGGGATAGTAAGGGGTACAGGTAATGGGACAGTGTGGAGAACAGGGAATGGGACAGTGTGGGGAACAGGGAATGGGACAGTGTGGGGAACAGGGAATGGGACAGTGTGGGGAACAGGGAATGGGGTAGTATGGGGAACAGGGAATGGGACAGTTTGGAGAAACGGGAATGGGTAAGTGTGGGGAACAGGGAATGGGACAGTGAGGAGAACAGAGAATGGGACAGTGTGGGGAAGAGGGAATGGGACAGTGTGGAGAACAGGGAATGGGACAGTGAGGGGAACAGGTAATGGGACAGTGTGGGGAACAGGGAATGGGACAGTGAGGGGAACAGGGAATGGGACAGTGTAGCAAACAGGGAATGGGACAGTGTGGAGAACAGGGAATGGGACAGTGAAGGGAACAGGTAATGGGACAGTGTGGAAAACAGCGAATGGATCAGTGTGGTGAACAGGGTAGGGGACAGTGAGGGGAACAGGGAATGGGGCAGCGTAGGAAGAGGGAATGGGACAGTGAGTGGAACAGGGAATGGGTCAGTGAGGGGAACAGGGAATGGGACAGTGTGGGGAACAGGTAATGGGACAGTGTGGAGAACAGGGAATGGGACAGTGTGGTGAACAGGGAATGGGACAGTGAGGGCAACAGCGAATGGGGTAGTATGGGGAACAGGGAATGGGACAGTGTGGAGAAACGGGAATGGGTAAGTGTGGGGAACAGGGAATGGGACAGTGAGGAGAACAGAGAATGGGACAGTGTGGGGAAGAGGGAATGGGACAGTGTGGAGAACAGGGAATGGGACAGTGAGGGGAACAGGTAATGGGACAGTGTGGGGAACAGGGAATGGGCCAGTGAGGGGAACAGGGAATGGGACAGTGTAGCAAACAGGGAATGGGACAGTGTGGAGAAGAGGGAATGGGACAGTGAAGGGAACAGGTAATGGGACAGTGTGGAAAACAGGGAATGGATCAGTGTGGTGAACAGGGTATGGGACAGTGAGGGGAAGAGCGAATGGGGTAGTATGGGGAACAGGGAATGGGACAGTGAGTGGAACAGGGAATGGGTCAGTGAGGGGAACAGGGAATGGGACAGTGTGGGGAACAGGGAATGGGATAGTAAGGGGTACAGGTAATGGGACAGTGTGGAGAACAGGGAATGGGACAGTGTGGGGAACAGGGAATGGGACAGTGAGGGGAACAGGGAATAGGGCAGTGTGGTGAACAGGGAATGGGACAGTGTGGGGAACAGGGAATGGGACAGTGAGGGGAACAGGGAATGGGATAGTGTTGGGAATATGGACTGGGATAGTGTAGAGAACAGGGAATGGGACAGTGTGGGAAAAGGGAATGGACAGTGTGGAGAAACGGGAATCGGTAAGTGTGAAGAACAGGGAATGGGACAGTGAGGGGAACAGGGAATGGGACAGTGTGGAGAACAGGGAATGGGACAATGTGGAGAACAGGGAATGGGACAGTGTGGAAAACAGGAAATGGATCAGTGTGGGGAACAGGGAATGGGACAGTGTGGTGAACAGGGAATTGGTCAGTGAGGGGAACAGGGAATGGGGCAGCGTAGGAAGAGGGAATGGTACAGTGAGTGGAACAGGGAATGGGACAGTGTGGTGAACAGGGAATGGGACAGTGTGGTGAACAGAGAGTGGGACAGTGAGGGGAACATGGAATGGGACAGTGAGGGGAACAGGGAATGGGACAGGGTAGAGAACAGGGAATGGGACAGTGTGGGGAACAGGGAATGTGACAGTGTGGAGAACAGGGAATGGGACAGTGTGGTGAACAGGGAATGGGACAGTGAGGGGAACAGAGAGTGGGACAGTGAGAGGAACAGGGAATGGGACAGTGTGGGGAACAGGGAATGGGGTAGTATGGGGAACAGGGAATGGGACAGTTTGGAGAAACGGGAATGGGTAAGTGTGGGGAACAGGGAATGGGACAGTGAGGAGAACAGAGAATGGGACAGTGTGGGGAAGAGGGAATGGGACAGTGTGGAGAACAGGGAATGGGACAGTGAGAGGAACAGAGAGTGGGACAGTGAGGGGAACAGGGAATGTGGCAGCGTGAGGAACAGCGAATGGGACAGTGAGGAGAACAGGTAATGGGACAGTTTGGAAAACAGGGAATGGGACAGTGAGGAGAACAGGTAATGGGACAGTGAGGGGAACAGCGAATGGGACAGTGTGGTGAACAGGGAATGGGACAGTGAGAGGAACAGCGAATGGGGTAGTATGGGGAACAGGGAATGGGACAGTGTGGAGAAACGGGAATGGGTAAGTGTGGGGAACAGGGAATGGGACAGTGAGGAGAACAGAGAATGGGACAGTGTGGGGAAGAGGGAATGGGACAGTGTGGAGAACAGGGAATGGGTCAGTGAGGGGAACAGGGAATGGGACAGTGTGGGGAACAGGGAATGGGATAGTAAGGGGTACAGGTAATGGGACAGTGTGGAGAACAGGGAATGGGACAGTGTGGGGAACAGGGAATGGGACAGTGTGGGGAACAGGGAATGGGACAGTGTGGGGAACAGGGAATGGGGTAGTATGGTGAACAGGGAATGGGACAGTTTGGAGAAACGGGAATGGGTAAGTGTGGGGAACAGGGAATGGGACAGTGAGGAGAACAGAGAATGGGACAGTGTGGGGAAGAGGGAATGGGACAGTGTGGAGAACAGGGAATGGGACAGTGAGGGGAACAGGTAATGGGACAGTGTGGGGAACAGGGAATGGGCCAGTGAGGGGAACAGGGAATGGGACAGTGTAGCAAACAGGGAATGGGACAGTGTGGAGAAGAGGGAATGGGACAGTGAAGGGAACAGGTAATGGGACAGTGTGGAAAACAGGGAATGGATCAGTGTGGTGAACAGGGTATGGGACAGTGAGGGGAAGAGCGAATGGGGTAGTATGGGGAACAGGGAATGGGACAGTGAGTGGAACAGGGAATGGGTCAGTGAGGGGAACAGGGAATGGGACAGTGTGGGGAACAGGGAATGGGATAGTAAGGGGTACAGGTAATGGGACAGTGTGGAGAACAGGGAATGGGACAGTGTGGGGAACAGGGAATGGGACAGTGAGGGGAACAGGGAATAGGGCAGTGTGGTGAACAGGGAATGGGACAGTGTGGGGAACAGGGAATGGGACAGTGAGGGGAACAGGGAATGGGATAGTGTTGGGAATATGGACTGGGATAGTGTAGAGAACAGGGAATGGGACAGTGTGGGAAAAGGGAATGGACAGTGTGGAGAAACGGGAATCGGTAAGTGTGAAGAACAGGGAATGGGACAGTGAGGGGAACAGGGAATGGGACAGTGTGGAGAACAGGGAATGGGACAATGTGGAGAACAGGGAATGGGACAGTGTGGAAAACAGGAAATGGATCAGTGAGGGGAACAGGGAATGGTGCAGAGAAGGAAGAGGGAATGGGACAGTGAGGGGAACAGGGAATGGGACAGTGTGGGGAACAGGGAATGGGGTAGTATGGGGAACAGGGAATGGGACAGTTTGGAGAAACGGGAATGGGTAAGTGTGGGGAACAGGGAATGGGACAGTGAGGAGAACAGAGAATGGGACAGTGTGGGGAAGAGGGAATGGGACAGTGTGGAGAACAGGGAATGGGACAGTGAGAGGAACAGAGAGTGGGACAGTGAGGGGAACAGGGAATGGGGCAGTGTGGGGAAAAGCGAATGGGACAGTGAGGAGAACTGGGAATGGGTCAGTGTGGGGAACAGGGAATGGGACATTGAGGGGAACAGGGAATGGGGCAGTGAGGCGAACAGGGAATGGGACAGTGTGGAGAACAGGGAATGGGACAGTGAGGGGAACAGGGAATGGGACAGTGAGGGGAACAGGGAATGGGACAGTGTAGCAAACAGGGAATGGGACAGTGTGGAGAACAGGGAATGGGACAGTGAAGGGAACAGGTAATGGGACAGTGTGGAAAACAGGGAATGGATCAGTGTGGTGAACAGGGTATGGGACAGTGAGGGGAACAGGGAATGGGGCAGCGTAAGGAAGAGGGAATGGGACAGTGAGTGGAACAGGGAATGGGTCAGTGAGGGGAACAGGGAATGGGACAGTGTGGGGAACAGGGAATGGGATAGTAAGGGGTACAGGTAATGGGACAGTTTGGAGAACAGGGAATGGGACAGTGTGGGGAACAGGGAATGGGAGAGTGTGGAGAACAGGGAATGGGACTGTGAGGGGAACAGGTAATGGGACAGTGTGGAGAACAGGGAATGGGACAGTGTGGTGAACAGGGAATGGGACAGTGAGGGGAACAGCGAATGGGGTAGTATGGGGAACAGGGAATGGAACAGTGTGGAGAAACGGGAATGGGTAAGTGTGGGGAAAAGGGAATGGGACAGTGAGGAGAACAGAGAATGGGACAGTGTGGGGAAGAGGGAATGGGACAGTGTGGAGAACAGGGAATGGGACAGTGAGGGGAACAGGTAATGGGACAGTGTGGAGAACAGTGAATGGGACAGTGTGGGGAACAGGGAATGGGAGAGTGTGGAGAACAGGGAATGGGACTGTGAGGGGAACAGGTAATGGGACAGTGTGGAGAACAGGGAATGGGACAGTGTGGTGAACAGGGAATGGGACAGTGAGGGGAACAGCGAATGGGGTAGTATGGGGAACAGGGAATGGGACAGTGTGGAGAAACGGGAATGGGTAAGTGTGGGGAACAGGGAATGGGACAGTGAGGAGAACAGAGAATGGGACAGTGTGGGGAAGAGGGAATGGGACAGTGTGGAGAACAGGGAATGGGACAGTGAGGGGAACAGGTAATGGGACAGTGTGGGGAATAGTGAATGGGACAGTGAGGGGAACAAAGAATAGGGCAGTGTGGTGAACAGGGAATGGGACAGTGTGGGGAACAGGGAATGGGACAGTGAGGGGAACAGGGAATGGGATAGTGTGGGGAATAGGGACTGGGATAGTGTAGAGAACAGGGAATGGGACAGTGTGGGAAAAGGGAATGGACAGTGTGGAGAAACGGGAATCGGTAAGTGTGAAGAACAGGGAATGGGACAGTGAGGGGAACAGGGAATGGGACAGTGTGGAGAACAGGGAATGGGACAGTGTGGAGAACAGGGAATGGGACAGGGAGGGGAACAGGTAATGGGACAGTGTGGAGAACAGGGAATGGGACAGTGTGGTGAACAGGGAATGGGACAGTGAGGGGAACAGAGAGCGGGACAGTGAGGGGAACAGGGAATGGGGCAGTGTGGGGAACAGCGAATGGGACAGTGAGGAGAACAGGTAATGGGACAGTGTGGGAAAAGGGAATGGACAGTGTGGAGAAACAGGAATCGGTAAGTGTGAAGAACAGGGAATGGGACAGTGAGGGGAACAGGGAATGGGACAGTGTGGAGAACAGGGAATGGGAAAGTGTGGAGAACAGGGAATGGGACAGTGAGGGGAACAGGTAATGGGACAGTGTGGAGAACAGGAAATGGGACAGTGTGGTGAACAGGGAATGGGACAGTGAGGGGAACAGAGAGTGGGACAGTGAGGGGAACAGGGAATGGGGCAGTGTGGGGAACAGCGAATGGGACAGTGAGGAGAACAGGTAATGGGACAGTGTGGAAAACAGGAAATGGATCAGTGTGGGGAACAGGGAATGGGACAGTGAGGGGAACAGGGAATGGGACAGTGTGGTGAACAGGGAATGGGTCAGTGAGGGGAACAGGGAATGGGGCAGCGTAGGAAGAGGGAATGGTACAGTGAGTGGAACAGGGAATGGGACAGTGTGGTGAACAGGGAATGGGACAGTGTGGTGAACAGGGAATGGGGCAGTGTGGGGAACAGAGAGTGGGACAGTGAGGGGAACATGGAATGGGACAGTGAGGGGAACAGGGCATGGGACAGTGTAGAGAACAGGGAATGGGACAGTGGGGGAACAGGGAATGTGACAGTGAGGGGAACAGGTAATGGGACAGTGTGGAGAACAGGGAATGGGACAGTGTGGTGAACAGGGAATGGGACAGTGAGGGGAACAGAGAGTGGGACAGTGAAGGGAACAGGAAATGGGGCAGTGTGGGGAACAGCGAATGGGACAGTGAGGAGAACAGGGAATGGGGCAGTGTGGGGAACAGGGAATGGGACAGTGAGGGGAACAGGGAATGGTGCAGTGAGGCGAACATGGAATGGGACAGTGTGGGGAACAGGGAATGGGGCAGTGTGGGGAACAGGGAATGGTACAGTGAGGGGAACAGGGAATGGGGCAGTGTGGAGAACAGGGAATGGGACAGTGAGGGGAACAGGTAATGGGACAGTGAGGGGAACAGGTAATGGGACAATGTGGAGAACAGGGAATGGGACAGTGTGGTGAACAGGGAATGGGACAGTGAGGGGAACAGGGAATGGGACAGTGTGGAGAACAGGAAATGGGACAGTGTGGAGAACAGGGAATGGGACAGTGAGGGGAACAGGTAATGGGACAATGTGGAGAACAGGGAATGGGACAGTGTGGTGAACAGGGAATGGGACAGTGAGAGGAACAGAGAGTGGGACAGTGAGGGGAACAGGGAATGTGGCAGCGTGAGGAACAGCGAATGGGACAGTGAGGAGAACAGGTAATGGGACAGTTTGGAAAACAGGGAATGGGTCAGTGTGGGGAACAGGGAATGGGACATTGAGGGGAACAGGGAATGGGACAGTGTGGTGAACAGGGAATGGGACAGTGAGGGGAACAGGGAATGGGGCAGCGTAGGAAGAGGGAATGGGACAGTGAGTGGAACAGGGAATGGGGCAGTGAGGGGAACAGGTAATGGGACAATGTGGAGAACAGGGAATGGGACAGTGTGGTGAACAGGGAATGGGACAGTGAGGGGAACAGAGAGTGGGACAGTGAGGGGAACAGGGAATGGGGCAGTGTGGGGAACAGCGAATGGGACAGTGAGGGGAACAGGGAATGGTGCAGTGACGGAAGAGGGAATGGGACAGTGAGTGGAACAGGGAATGGGACAGTGAGGGGAACAGGGAATGGGACAGTGTGGTGAACAGGGAATGGGACAGTGTGGTGAACAGGGAATGGGACAGTGAGGGGAACAGAGAGTGGGACAGTGAGGGGAACAGGGAATGGGGCAGTGTGGGGAACAGCGAATGGGACAGTGAGGAGAACTGGGAATGGGGCAGTGTGGGGAACAGGGAATGGGACAGTGAGGGGAACAGGGAATGGGACAATGTGGAGAACAGGGAATGGGACAGTGTGGTGAACAGGGAATGGGACAGTGAGGGGAATAGGGAATGGGACAGTGTGGAGAACAGGGAATGGGACAGTGTGGAGAACAGGGAATGGGACAGTGAGGGGAACAGGTAATGGGACAGTGTGGAGAACAGGGAATGGGACAGTGTGGTGAACAGGGAATGGGACAGTGAGGGGAAAAGAGAGTGGGACAGTGAGGGGAACAGGGAATGGGGCAGTGTGGGGAACAGCGAATGGGACAGTGAGGAGAACAGGTAATGGGACAGTGTGGAAAACAGGAAATGGATCAGTGTGGGGAACAGGGAATGGGACTGTGAGGGGAACAGGGAATGGGACAGTGTGGTGAACAGGGAATGGGTCAGTGAGGGGAACAGGGAATGGGGCAGCGTGGGAAGAGGGAATGGGACAGTGAGTGGAACAGGGAATGGGACAGTGTGGTGAACAGGGAATGGGACAGTGTGGTGAACAGGGAATGGGGCAGTGTGGGGAACAGAGAGTGGGACAGTGAGGGGAACATGGAATGGGACAGTGAGGGGAACAGGGAATGGGACAGTGTAGAGGACAGGGAATGGGACAGTGTGGGGAACAGGGAATGTGACAGTGAGGGGAACAGGTAATGGGACAGTGTGGAGAACAGGGAATGGGACAGTGTGGTGAACAGGGAATGGGACAGTGAGGGGAACAGAGAGTGGGACAGTGAGGGGAACAGGGAATGGGGCAGTGTGGGGAACAGCGAATGGGACAGTGAGGAGAACAGGGAATGGGGCAGTGTGGGGAACAGGGAATGGGACAGTGAGGGGAACAGGGAATGGGACAGTGTGGTGAACAGGGAATGGGACAGTGAGGGGAACAGAGAGTGGGACAGTGAGGGGAACAGGGAATGGGGCAGTGTGGGGAAAAGCGAATGGGACAGTGAGGAGAACTGGGAATGGGTCAGTGTGGGGAACAGGGAATGGGACATTGAGGGGAACAGGGAATGGGGCAGTGAGGCGAACAGGGAATGGGACAGTGTGGAGAACAGGGAATGGGACAGTGAGGGGAACAGGGAATGGGACAGTGAGGGGAACAGGGAATGGGACAGTGTAGCAAACAGGGAATGGGACAGTGTGGAGAACAGGGAATGGGACAGTGAAGGGAACAGGTAATGGGACAGTGTGGAAAACAGGGAATGGATCAGTGTGGTGAACACGGTATGGGACAGTGAGGGGAACAGGGAATGGGGCAGCGTAGGAAGAGGGAATGGGACAGTGAGTGGAACAGGGAATGGGTCAGTGAGGGGAACAGGGAATGGGACAGTGTGGGGAACAGGGAATGGGATAGTAAGGGGTACAGGTAATGGGACAGTTTGGAGAACAGGGAATGGGACAGTGTGGGGAACAGGGAATGGGAGAGTGTGGAGAACAGGGAATGGGACTGTGAGGGGAACAGGTAATGGGACAGTGTGGAGAACAGGGAATGGGACAGTGTGGTGAACAGGGAATGGGACAGTGAGGGGAACAGCGAATGGGGTAGTATGGGGAACAGGGAATGGGACAGTGTGGAGAAACGGGAATGGGTAAGTGTGGGGAAAAGGGAATGGGACAGTGAGGAGAACAGAGAATGGGACAGTGTGGGGAAGAGGGAATGGGACAGTGTGGAGAACAGGGAATGGGACAGTGAGGGGAACAGGTAATGGGACAGTGTGGGGAATAGGGAATGGGACAGTGAGGGGAACAGGGAATAGGGCAGTGTGGTGAACAGGGAATGGGACAGTGTGGGGAACAGGGAATGGGACAGTGAGGGGAACAGGGAATGGGATAGTGTGGGGAATAGGGACTGGGATAGTGTAGAGAACAGGGAATGGGACAGTGTGGGAAAAGGGAATGGACAGTGTGGAGAAACGGGAATCGGTAAGTGTGAAGAACAGGGAATGGGACAGTGAGGGGAACAGGGAATGGGACAGTGTGGAGAACAGGGAATGGGACAGTGTGGAGAACAGGGAATGGGACAGGGAGGGGAACAGGTAATGGGACAGTGTGGAGAACAGGGAATGGGACAGTGTGGTGAACAGGGAATGGGACAGTGAGGGGAACAGAGAGTGGGACAGTGAGGGGAACAGCGAATGGGGCAGTGTGGGGAACAGCGAATGGGACAGTGAGGAGAACAGGTAATGGGACAGTGTGGGAAAAGGAAATGGACAGTGTGGAGAAAGAGGAATCGGTAAGTGTGAAGAACAGGGAATGGGACAGTGAGGGGAACAGGGAATGGGACAGTGTGGAGAACAGGGAATGGGACAGTGTGGAGAACAGGGAATGGTACAGTGAGTGGAACAGGTAATGGGACAGTGTGGAGAACAGGAAATGGGACAGTGTGGTGAACAGGGAATGGGACAGTGAGGGGAACAGAGAGTGGGACAGTGAGGGGAACAGGGAATGGGGCAGTGTGGGGAACAGCGAATGGGACAGTGAGGAGAACAGGTAATGGGACAGTGTGGAAAACAGGAAATGGATCAGTGTGGGGAACAGGGAATGGGACAGTGAGGGGAACAGGGAATGGGACAGTGTGTTGAACAGGGAATGGGTCAGTGAGGGGAACAGGGAATGGGGCAGCGTAGGAAGAGGGAATGGTACAGTGAGTGGAACAGGGAATGGGACAGTGTGGTGAACAGGGAATGGGACAGTGTGGTGAACAGGGAATGGGGCAGTATGGGGAACAGAGAGTGGGACAGTGAGGGGAACATGGAATGGGACAGTGAGGGGAACAGGGCATGGGACAGTGTAGAGAACAGGGAATGGGACAGTGGGGGAACAGGGAATGTGACAGTGAGGGGAACAGGTAATGGGACAGTGTGGAGAACAGGGAATGGGACAGTGTGGTGAACAGGGAATGGGACAGTGAGGGGAACAGAGAGTGGGACAGTGAAGGGAACAGGAAATGGGGCAGTGTGGGGAACAGCGAATGGGACAGTGAGGAGAACAGGGAATGGGGCAGTGTGGGGAACAGGGAATGGGACAGTGAGGGGAACAGGGAATGGTGCAGTGAGGCGAACATGGAATGGGACAGTGTGTGGAACAGGGAATGGGGCAGTGTGGGGAACAGGGAATGGGACAGTGAGGGGAACAGGGAATGGGGCAGTGTGGAGAACAGGGAATGGGACAGTGAGGGGAACAGGAAATGGGACAGTGAGGGGAACAGGTAATGGGACAATGTGGAGAACAGGGAATGGGACAGTGTGGTGAACAGGGAATGGGACAGTGAGGGGAACAGGGAATGGGACAGTGTGGAGAACAGGGAATGGGACAGTGTGGTGAACAGGGAATGGGACAGTGAGGGGAACAGAGAGTGGGACAGTGAAGGGAACAGGAAATGGGGCAGTGTGGGGAACAGCGAATGGGACAGTGAGGAGAACAGGGAATGGGGCAGTGTGGGGAACAGGGAATGGGACAGTGAGGGGAACAGGGAATGGTGCAGTGAGGCGAACATGGAATGGGACAGTGTGTGGAACAGGGAATGGGGCAGTGTGGGGAACAGGGAATGGGACAGTGAGGGGAACAGAGAGTGGGACAGTGAAGGGAACAGGAAATGGGGCAGTGTGGGGAACAGAGAGTGGGACAGTGAGGGGAACATGGAATGGGACAGTGAGGGGAACAGGGCATGGGACAGTGTAGAGAACAGGGAATGGGACAGTGGGGGAACAGGGAATGTGACAGTGAGGGGAACAGGTAATGGGACAGTGTGGAGAACAGGGAATGGGACAGTGTGGTGAACAGGGAATGGGACAGTGAGGGGAACAGAGAGTGGGACAGTGAAGGGAACAGGAAATGGGGCAGTGTGGGGAACAGCGAATGGGACAGTGAGGAGAACAGGGAATGGGGCAGTGTGGGGAACAGGGAATGGGACAGTGAGGGGAACAGGGAATGGTGCAGTGAGGCGAACATGGAATGGGACAGTGTGTGGAACAGGGAATGGGGCAGTGTGGGGAACAGGGAATGGGACAGTGAGGTGAACAGCGAATGGGACAGTGTGGAGAACAGGGAATGGGACAGTGAGGGGAACAGGTAATGGGACAGTGAGGGGAACAGGTAATGGGACAATGTGGAGAACAGGGAATGGGACAGTGTGGTGAACAGGGAATGGGAAAGTGAGGGGAACAGGGAATGGGACAGTGTGGAGAACAGGAAATGGGACAGTGTGGAGAACAGGGAATGGGACAGTGAGGGGAACAGGTAATGGGACAATGTGGGGAACAGGGAATGGGACAGTGTGGTGAACAGGGAATGGGACAGTGAGGGGAACAGAGAGTGGGACAGTGAGGGGAACAGGGAATGTGGCAGCGTGGGGAACAGCGAATGGGACAGTGAGGAGAACAGGTAATGGGACAGTTTGGAAAACAGGGAATGGATCAGTGTGGGGAACAGGGAATGGGACATTGAGGGGAACAGGGAATGGGACAGTGTGGTGAACAGGGAATGGGACAGTGAGGGGAACAGGGAATGGGGCAGCGTAGGAAGAGGGAATGGGACAGTGAGTGGAACAGGGAATGGGGCAGTGAGGGGAACAGGTAATGGGACAATGTGGAGAACAGGGAATGGGACAGTGTGGTGAACAGGGAATGGGACAGTGAGGGGAACAGAGAGTGGGACAGTGAGGGGAACAGGGAATGGGGCAGTGTGGGGAACAGCGAATGGGACAGTGAGGAGAACAGGGAATGGGGCAGTGTGGGGAACAGGGAATGGGACAGTGAGGGGAACAGGGAATGGTGCAGTGAAGGAAGAGGGAATGGGACAGTGAGTGGAACAGGGAATGGGACAGTGAGGGGAACAGGGAATGGTGCAGTGAGGCGAACATGGAATGGGACAGTGTGTGGAACAGGGAATGGGGCAGTGTGGGGAACAGGGAATGGGACAGTGAGGGGAACAGGGAATGGGGCAGTGTGGAGAACAGGGAATGGGACAGTGAGGGGAACAGGTAATGGGACAGTGAGGGGAACAGGTAATGGGACAATGTGGAGAACAGGGAATGGGACAGTGTGGTGAACAGGGAATGGGACAGTGAGGGGAACAGGGAATGGGACAGTGTGGAGAACAGGGAATGGGACAGTGTGGTGAACAGGGAATGGGACAGTGAGGGGAACAGAGAGTGGGACAGTGAAGGGAACAGGAAATGGGGCAGTGTGGGGAACAGCGAATGGGACAGTGAGGAGAACAGGGAATGGGGCAGTGTGGGGAACAGGGAATGGGACAGTGAGGGGAACAGGGAATGGTGCAGTGAGGCGAACATGGAATGGGACAGTGTGTGGAACAGGGAATGGGGCAGTGTGGGGAACAGGGAATGGGACAGTGAGGGGAACAGAGAGTCGGACAGTGAAGGGAACAGGAAATGGGGCAGTGTGGGGAACAGAGAGTGGGACAGTGAGGGGAACATGGAATGGGACAGTGAGGGGAACAGGGCATGGGACAGTGTAGAGAACAGGGAATGGGACAGTGGGGGAACAGGGAATGTGACAGTGAGGGGAACAGGTAATGGGACAGTGTGGAGAACAGGGAATGGGACAGTGTGGTGAACAGGGAATGGGACAGTGAGGGGAACAGAGAGTGGGACAGTGAAGGGAACAGGAAATGGGGCAGTGTGGGGAACAGCGAATGGGACAGTGAGGAGAACAGGGAATGGGGCATTGTGGGGAACAGGGAATGGGACAGTGAGGGGAACAGGGAATGGTGCAGTGAGGCGAACATGGAATGGGACAGTGTGTGGAACAGGGAATGGGGCAGTGTGGGGAACAGGGAATGGGACAGTGAGGGGAACAGGGAATGGGGCAGTGTGGAGAACAGGGAATGGGACAGTGAGGGGAACAGGTAATGGGACAGTGAGGGGAACAGGTAATGGGACAATGTGGAGAACAGGGAATGGGACAGTGTGGTGAACAGGGAATGGGACAGTGAGGGGAACAGGGAATGGGACAGTGTGGAGAACAGGAAATGGGACAGTGTGGAGAACAGGGAATGGGACAGTGAGGGGAACAGGTAATGGGACAATGTGGAGAACAGGGAATGGGACAGTGTGGTGAACAGGGAATGGGACAGTGAGGGGAACAGAGAGTGGGACAGTGAGGGGAACAGGGAATGTGGCAGCGTGGGGAACAGCGAATGGGACAGTGAGGAGAACAGGTAATGGGACAGTTTGGAAAACAGGGAATGGATCAGTGTGGGGAACAGGGAATGGGACATTGAGGGGAACAGGGAATGGGACAGTGTGGTGAACAGGGAATGGGACAGTGAGGGGAACAGGGAATGGGGCAGCGTAGGAAGAGGGAATGGGACAGTGAGTGGAACAGGGAATGGGGCAGTGAGTGGAACAGGTAATGGGACAATGTGGAGAACAGGGAATGGGACAGTGTGGTGAACAGGGAATGGGACAGTGAGGGGAACAGAGAGTGGGACAGTGAGGGGAACAGGGAATGGGGCAGTGTGGGGAACAGCGAATGGGACAGTGAGGAGAACAGGGAATGGGGCAGTGAGGGGAACAGGGAATGGGACAGTGAGGGGAACAGGGAATGGTGCAGTGAAGGAAGAGGGAATGGGACAGTGAGTGGAACAGGGAATGGGACAGTGAGGGGAACAGGGAATGGGACAGTGTGGTGAACAGGGAATGGGACAGTGTGGTGAACAGGGAATGGGACAGTGAGGGGAACAGAGAGTGGGACAGTGAGGGGAACAGGGAATGGGGCAGTGTGGGGAACAGCGAATGGGACAGTGAGGAGAACTGGGAATGGGGCAGTGTGGGGAACAGGGAATGGGACAGTGAGGGGAACAGGGAATGGGACAATGTGGAGAACAGGGAATGGGACAGTATGGTGAACAGGGAATGGGACAGTGAGGGGAATAGGGAATGGGACAGTGTGGAGAACAGGGAATGGGACAGTGTGGAGAACAGGGAATGGGACAGTGAGGGGAACAGGTAATGGGATAGTGTGGAGAACAGGGAATGGGACAGTGTGGTGAACAGGGAATGGGACAGTGAGGGGAAAAGAGAGTGGGACAGTGAGGGGAACAGGGAATGGGGCAGTGTGGGGAACAGCGAATGGGACAGTGAGGAGAACAGGTAATGGGACAGTGTGGAAAACAGGAAATGGATCAGTGTGGGGAACAGGGAATGGGACAGTGAGGGGAACAGGGAATGGGACAGTGTGGTGAACAGGGAATGGGTCAGTGAGGGGAACAGGGAATGGGGCAGCTTGGAAGAGGGAATGGGACAGTGAGTGGAACAGGGAATGGGACAGTGTGGTGAACAGGGAATGGGACAGTATGGTGAACAGGGAATGGGGCAGTGTGGGGAACAGAGAGTGGGACAGTGAGGGGAACATGGAATGGGACAGTGAGGGGAACAGGGAATGGGACAGTGTAGAGGACAGGGAATGGGACAGTGTGGGGAACAGGGAATGTGACAGTGAGGGGAACAGGTAATGGGACAGTGTGGAGAACAGGGAATGGGACAGTGTGGGGAACAGGGAATGGGACAGTGAGGGGAACAGAGAGTGGGACAGTGAGGGGAACAGGGAATGGGGCAGTGTGGGGAACAGCGAATGGGAGAGTGAGGAGAACAGGGAATGGGGCAGTGTGGGGAACAGGGAATGGGACAGTGAGGGGAACAGGGAATGGTGCAGTGTGGCGAACAGGGAATGGGACAGTGTGGGGAACAGGGAATGGGGCAGAGTGGGGAACAGGGAATGGGACAGTGAGGGGAACAGGGAATGGGGCAGTGTGGAGAACAGGGAATGGGACAGTGAGGGGAACAGGTAATGGGACAGTGAGGGGAACAGGTAATGGGACAATGTGGAGAACAGGGAATGGGACAGTGTGGTGAACAGGGAATGGGACAGTGAGGGGAACAGCGAATGGGACAGTGTGGAGAACAGGAAATGGGACAGTGTGGAGAACAGGGAATGGGACAGTGTAGGAAGAGGGAATGGGACAGTGAGTGGAACAGGGAATGGGTCAGTGAGGGGAACAGGGAATGGGACAATGTGGGGAACGGGGAATGGGATAGTAAGGGGTACAGGTAATGGGACAGTGTGGAGAACAGGGAATGGGACAGTGTGGGGAACAGGGAATGGGACAGTGTGGAGAACAGGGAATTGGACAGTGAGGGGAACAGGTAATGGGACAGTGTGGAGAACAGGGAATGGGACAGTGTGGTGAACAGGGAATGGGACAGTGAGGGGAACAGCGAATGGGGTAGTATGGGGAACAGGGAATGGGACAGTGTGGAGAAACGGGAATGGGTAAGTGTGGGGAACAGGGAATGGGACAGTGAGGAGAACAGAGAATGGGACAGTGTGGGGAAGAGGGAATGGGACAGTGTGGAGAACAGGGAATGGGACAGTGAGGGGAACAGGTAATGGGACAGTGTGGGGAACAGGGAATGGGACAGTGAGGGGAACAGGGAATAGGGCAGTGTGGTGAACAGGTAATGGGACAGTGTGGGGAACAGGGAATGGGGCAGTGTGGGGAACAGCGAATGGGACAGTGAGGAGAACAGGTAATGGGACAGTGTGGGAAAAGGGAATGGACAGTGTGGAGAAACGGGAATCGGTAATTGTGACGAACAGGGAATGGGACAGTGTGGAGAACAGGGAATGGGACCGTGTGGAGAACAGGGAATGGGACAGTGAGGGGAACAGGTAATGGGACCGTGTGGAGAAGAGGGAATGGGACAGTGTGGTGAATAAGGATGGGACAGTGAGGGGAACAGAGAGTGGGACAGTGAGGGGAACAGGGAATGGGGCAGTGTGGGGAACAGCGAATGGGACAGTGAGGAGGGCAGGTAATGGGACAGTGTGGAAAACAGGAAATGGATCAGTGTGGGGAACAGGGAATGGGACAGTGAGGGGAACAGGGAATGGGACAGTGTGGTGAACAGGGAATGGGTCAGTGAGGGGAACAGGGAATGGGGCAGCGTAGGAAGAGGGAATGGTACAGTGAGTGGAACAGGGAATGTGTCAGTGTGGTGAACAGGGAATGGGACAGTGTGGTGAACAGGGAATGGGGCAGTGTGGGGAACAGAGAGTGGGACAGTGAGGGGAACATGGAATGGGACAGTGAGGGGAACAGGGCATGGGACAGTGTAGAGAACAGATAATGGGACAGTGTGGGGAACAGGGAATGTGACAGTGAGGGGAACAGGTAATGGGACAGTGTGGAGAACAGGGAATGGGACAGTGTGGTGAACAGGGTATGGGACAGTGAGGGGAACAGGGAATGGGGCAGCGTAGGAAGAGGGAATGGGACAGTGAGGGGAACAGGGAATGGGTCAGTGAGGGGAACAGGGAATGGGACAGTGTGGGGAACGGGGAATGGGATAGTAAGTGGTACAGGTAATGGGACAGTGTGGAGAACAGGGAATTGGACAGTGTGGGGAACAGGGAATGGGACAGTGTGGAGAACAGGGAATGGGACAGTGAGGGGAACAGGTAATGGGACAGTGTGGAGAACAGGGAATGGGACAGTGTGGTGAACAGGGAATGGGACAGTGAGGGGAACAGCGAATGGGGTAGTATGGGGAACAGGGAATGGGACAGTGTGGAGAAACGGGAATGGGTAAGTGTGGGGAACAGGGAATGGGACAGTGAGGAGAACAGAGAATGGGACAGTGTGGGGAAGAGGGAATGGGACAGTGTGGAGAACAGGGAATGGGACAGTGAGGGGAACAGGTAATGGGACAGTGTGGGGAACAGGGAATGGGACAGTGAGGGGAACAGGGAATAGGGCAGTGGTGAACAGGTAATGGGACAGTGTGGGGAACAGGGAATGGGGCAGTGTGGGGAACAGCGAATGGGACAGTGAGGAGAACAGGTAATGGGACAGTGTGGGAAAAGGGAATGGGACAGTGTGGAGAAACGGGAATCGGTAAGTGTGAAGAACAGGGAATGGGACAGTGAGGGGAACAGGGAATGGGACAGTGTGGAGAACAGGGAATGGGACAGTGTGGAGAACAGGGAATGGGACAGTGAGGGGAACAGATAGTGGGACAGTGAGGGGAACAGGGAATGGGGCAGTGTGGGGAACAGCGAATGGGACAGTGAAGAGAACAGGTAATGGGACAGTGTGGAAAACAGGAAATGGATCAGTGTGGGGAACAGGGAATGGGACAGTGAGGGGAACAGGGAATGGGACAGTGTGGTGAACAGGGAATGGGTCAGTGAGGGGAACAGGGAATGGGGCAGCGTAGGAAGAGGGAATGGTACAGTGAGTGGAACAGGGAATGGGACAGTGTGGTGAACAGGGAATGGGACAGTGTGGTGAACAGGGAATGGGGCAGTGTGGGGAACAGAGAGTGGGACAGTGAGGGGAACATGGAATGGGACAGTGAGGGGAACAGGGCGTGGGACAGTGTAGAGAACAGGGAATGGGACAGTGTGGGGAACAGGGAATGTGACAGTGAGGGGAACAGGTAATGGGACAGTGTGGAGAACAGGGAATGGGACAGTGTGGTGAACAGGGAATGGGACAGTGAGGGGAACAGAGAGTGGGACAGTGAAGGGAACAGGAAATGGGGCAGTGTGGGGAACAGCGAATGGGACAGAGAGGAGAACAGGGAATGGGGCAGTGTGGGGAACAGGGAATGGGACAGTGAGGGGAACAGGGAATGGTGCAGTGAGGCGAAAATGGAATGGGACAGTGTGGGGAACAGGGAATGGGGCAGTGTGGGGAACAGGGAATGGGACAGTGAGTGGAACAGGGAATGGGGCAGTGTGGAGAACAGGGAATGGGACAGTGAGGGGAACAGGTAATGGGACAGTGAGGGGAACAGGTAATGGGACAATGTGGAGAACAGGGAATGGGACAGTGTGGTGAACAGGGAATGGGACAGTGAGGGGAACAGGGAATGGGACAGTGTGGAGAACAGGAAATGGGACAGTGTGGAGAACAGGGAATGGGACAGTGAGGGGAACAGAGAGTGGGACAGTGAGGGGAACAGGGAATGGGGCAGTGTGGGGAACAGCGAATGGGACAGTGAGGAGAACAGGTAATGGGACAGTTTGGAAAACAGGGAATGGATCAGTGTGGGGAACAAGGAATGGGACATTGAGGGGAACAGGGAATGGGACAGTGTGGGGAACAGGGAATGGGGCAGTGTGGGGAACAGGGAATGGGGCAGTGAGGGGAACAGGGAATGGTGCAGTGAAGGAAGAGGGAATGGGACAGTGAGTGGAACAGGGAATGGGACAGTGAGGGGAACAGGGAATGGGACAGTGTGGTGAACAGGGAATGGGACAGTGTGGTGAACAGGGAATGGGACAGTGAGGGGAACAGAGAGTGGGACAGTGAGGGGAACAGGGAATGGGGCAGTGTGGGGAACAGCGAATGGGACAGTGAGGAGAACTGGGAATGGGGCAGTGTGGGGAACAGGGAATGGGACTGTGAGGGGAACAGGGAATGGGACAATGTGGAGAACAGGGAATGGGACAGTGTGGTGAACAGGGAATGGGACAGTCAGGGGAATAGGGAATGGGACAGTGTGGAGAACAGGGAATGGGACAGTGTGGAGAACAGGGAATGGGACAGTGAGGGGAACAGGTAATGGGATAGTGTGGAGAACAGGGAATGGGACAGTGTGGTGAACAGGCAATGGGACAGTGAGGGGAACAGAGAGTGGGACAGTGAGGGGAAGAGGGAATGGGGCAGTGTGGGGAACAGCGAATGGGACAGTGAGGAGAACAGGGAATGGGGCAGTGTGGAAAACAGGAAATGGATCAGTGTGGGGAACAGCGAATGGGACAGTGAGGGGAACAGGGAATGGGACAGTGTGGTGAACAGGGAATGGGTCAGTGAGGGGAACAGGGAATGGGGCAGCGTAGGAAGAGGGAATGGTACAGTGAGTGGAACAGGGAATGGGACAGTGTGGTGAACAGGGAATGGGACAGTGTGGTGAACAGGGAATGGGGCAGCATAGGAAGAGGGAATGGGACAGTGAGTGGAACAGGGAATGGGTCAGTGAGGGGAACAGGGAATGGGACAGTGTGGGGAACGGGGAATGGGATAGTAAGGGGTACAGGTAATGGGACAGTGTGGAGAACAGGGAATGGGACAGTGTGGGGAACAGGGAATGGGACAGTGTGGAGAACAGGGAATGGGACAGTGAGGGGAACAGGTAATGGGACAGTGTGGAGAACAGGGAATGGGACAGTGTGGTGAACAGGGAATGGGACAGTGAGGGGAACAGCGAATGGGGTAGTATGGGGAACAGGGAATGGGACAGTGTGGAGAAACGGGAATGGGTAAGTGTGGGGAACAGGGAATGGGACAGTGAGGAGAACAGAGAATGGGACAGTGTGGGGAAGAGGGAATGGGACAGTGTGGAGAACAGGGTAGGGGACAGTGAGGGGAACAGGTAATGGGACAGTGTGGGGAACAGGGAATGGGACAGTGAGGGGAACAGGGAATAGGGCAGTGTGGTGAACAGGTAATGGGACAGTGTGGGGAACAGGGAATGGGGCAGTGTGGGGAACAGCGAATGGGACAGTGAGAAGAACAGGTAATGGGACAGTGTGGGAAAAGGGAATGGACAGTGTGGAGAAACGGGAATCGGTAAGTGTGAAGAACAGGGAATGGGACAGTGAGGGGAACAGGGAATGGGACAGTGTGGAGAACAGGGAATGGGACAGTGTGGAGAACAGGGAATGGGACAGTGAAGGGAACAGGAAATGGGGCAGTGTGTGGAACAGCGAATGGGACAGAGAGGAGAACAGGGAATGGGGCAGTGTGGGGAACAGGGAATGGGACAGTGAGGGGAACAGGGAATGGTGCTGTGAGGCGAACATGGAATGGGACAGTGTGGGGAACAGGGAATGGGGCAGTGTGGGGAACAGGGAATGGGACAGTGAGGGGAACAGGGAATGGGGCAGTGTGGAGAACAGGGAATGGGACAGTGAGTGGAACAGTTAATGGGACAGTGAGGGGAACAGGTAATGGGACAATGTGGAGAACAGGGAATGGGACAGTGTGGTGAACAGGGAATGGGACAGTGAGGCGAACAGGGAATGGGACAGTGTGGAGATTAGGAAATGGGACAGTGTGGAGAACAGGGAATGGGACAGTGAGGGGAACAGGTAATGGGACAATGTGGAGAACAGGGAATGGGACAGTGTGGTGAACAGGGAATGGGACAGTGAGGGGAACAGAGAGTGGGACAGTGAGGGGAACAGGGAATGGGGCAGTGTGGGGAACAGCGAATGAGACAGTGAGGAGAACAGGTAATGGGACAGTTTGGAAAACAGGGAATGGATCAGTGTGGGGAACAGGGAATGGGACATTGAGGGGAACAGGGAATGGGACAGTGTGGTGAACAGGGAATGGGACAGTGAGGGGAACAGGGAATGGGGCAGCGTAGGAAGAGGGAATGGGACAGTGAGTGGAACAGGGAATGGGGCAGTGAGGGGAACAGGTAATGGGACAATGTGGAGAACAGGGAATGGGACAGTGTGATGAACAGGGAATGGGACAGTGAGGGGAACAGAGAGTGGGACAGTGAGGGGAACAGGGAATGGGGCAGTGTGGGGAACAGCGAATGGGACAGTGAGGAGAACAGGGAATGGGGCAGTGTGGGGAACAGGGAATGGGACAGTGAGGGGAACAGGGAATGGTGCAGTGAAGGAAGAGGGAATGGGACAGTGAGTGGAACAGGGAATGGGACAGTGAGGGGAACAGGGAATGGGACAGTGTGGTGAACAGGGAATGGGACAGTGTGGTGAACAGGGAATGGGACAGTGAGGGGAACAGAGAGTGGGACAGTGAGGGGAACAGGGAATGGGGCAGTGTGGGGAACAGCGAATGGGACAGTGAGGAGAACTGGGAATGGGGCAGTGTGGGGAACAGGGAATGGGACAGTGTGGGGAACAGGGAATGGGACAATGTGGAGAACAGGGAATGGGACAGTGTGGTGAACAGGGAATGGGACAGTGAGGGGAATAGGGAATGGGACAGTGTGGAGAACAGGGAATGGGACAGTGTGGAGAACAGGGAATGGGACAGTGAGGGGAACAGGTAATGGGAGAGTGTGGAGAACAGGGAATGGGACAGTGTGGTGAACAGGGAATGGGACAGTGAGGGGAACAGAGAGTGGGACAGTGAGGGGAACAGGGAATGGGGCAGTGTGGGGAACAGCGAATGGGACGGTGAGGAGAACAGGTAATGGGACAGTGTGGAAAACAGGAAATGGATCAGTGTGGGGAACAGGGAATGGGACAGTGAGGGGAACAGGGAATGGGACAGTGTGGTGAACAGGGAATGGGTCAGTGAGGGGAACAGGGAATGGGGCAGCGTAGGAAGAGGGAATGGGACAGTGAGTGGAACAGGGAATGGGGCAGTGAGGGGAACAGGTAATGGGACAATGTGGAGAACAGGGAATGGGACAGTGTGGTGAACAGGGAATGGGACAGTGAGGGGAACAGAGAGTGGGACAGTGAGGGGAACAGGGAATGGGGCAGTGTGGGGAACAGCGAATGGGACAGTGAGGAGAACAGGGAATGGGGCAGTGTGGGGAACAGGGAATGGGACAGTGAGGGGAACAGGGAATGGTGCAGTGAAGGAAGAGGGAATGGGACAGTGAGTGGAACAGGGAATGGGACAGTGAGGGGAACAGGGAATGGGACAGTGTGGTGAACAGGGAATGGGACAGTGTGGAGAACAGGGAATGGGACAGTGAGGGGAACAGGGAATGGGACAGTGTGGTGAACAGGGAATGGGACAGTGTGGTGAACAGGGAATGGGACAGTGAGGGGAACAGAGAGTGGGACAGTGAGGGGAACTGGGAATGGGGCAGTGTGGGGAACAGCGAATGGGACAGTGAGGAGAACTGGGAATGAGGCAGTGTGGGGAACAGGGAATGGGACAGTGAGGGGAACAGGGAATGGGACAATGTGGAGAACAGGGAATGGGACAGTGTGGTGAACAGGGAATGGGACAGTGAGGGGAACAGGGAATGGGACAGTGTGGAGAACAGGGAATGGGACAGTGTGGTGAACAGGGAATCGGACAGTGAGGGGAACAGGTAATGGGATAGTGTGGAGAACAGGGAATGGGACAGTGTGGTGAACAGGGAATGGGACAGTGAGGGGAACAGAGAGTGGGACAGTGAGGGGAACAGGGAATGGGGCAGTGTGGGGAACAGCGAATGGGACAGTGAGGAGAACAGGTAATGGGACAGTGTGGAAAACAGGAAATGGATCAGTGTGGGGAACAGGGAATGGGACAGTGAGTGGAACAGGGAATGGGACAGTGTGGTGAACAGGGAATGGGTCAGTGAGGGGAACAGGGAATGGGGCAGCGTAGGAAGAGGGAATGGGACAGTGAGTGGAACAGGGAATGGGACAGTGTGGTGAACAGGGAATGGGACAGTGTGGTGAACAGGGAATGGGGCAGTGTGGGGAACAGAGAGTGGGACAGTGAGGGGAACATGGAATGGGACAGTGAGGGGAACAGGGAATGGGACAGTGTAGAGAACAGGGAATGGGACAGTGTGGGGAACAGGGAATGTGACAGTGAGGGGAACAGGTAATGGGACAGTGTGGAGAACAGGGAATGGGACAGTGTGGTGAACAGGGAATGGGACAGTGAGGGGAACAGAGAGTGGGACAGTGAGGGGAACAGGGAATGGGGCAGTGTGGGGAACAGCGAATGGGACAGTGAGGAGAACAGGGAATGGGGCAGTGTGGGGAACAGGGAATGGGACAGTGAGGGGAACAGCGAATGGTGCAGTGAGGCGAACAGGGAATGGGACAGTGTGGGGAACAGGGAATGGGGCAGTGTGGAGAACATGGAATGGGACAGTGAGGGGAACAGGTAATGGGACAGTGAGGGGAACAGGTAATGGGACAATGTGGAGAACAGGGAATGGGACAGTGTGGTGAACTGGGAATGGGACAGTGAGGGGAACAGAGAGTGGGACAGTGAGGGGAACAGGGAATGGGGCAGTGTGGGGAACAGCGAATGGGACAGTGAGGAGAACAGGTAATGGGACAGTGTGGAAAACAGGGAATGGATCAGTGTGGTGAACAGGGAATGGGACAGTGAGGGGAACAGGGAATGGGACAGTGTGGTGAACAGGGAATGGGACAGTGAGGGGAACAGGGAATGGGGCAGCGTAGGAAGAGGGAATGGGACAGTGAGTGGAACAGGGAATGGGGCAGTGAGGGGAACAGGTAATGGGACAATGTGGAGAACAGGGAATGGGACAGTGTGGTGAACAGGGAATGGGACAGTGAGGGGAACAGAGAGTGGGACAGTGAGGGGAACAGGGAATGAGGCAGTGTGGGGAACAGCGAATGGGACAGTGAGGAGAACAGGGAATGGGGCAGTGTGGGGAACAGGGAATGGGACAGTGAGGGGAACAGGGAATGGGGCAGTGAGGCGAACAGGGAATGGGACAGTGTGGAGAACAGGGAATGGGACAGTGAGGGGAACAGGGAATGGGACAGTGAGGGGAACAGGGAATGGGACAGTGTAGCAAACAGGGAATGGGACAGTGTGGAGAACAGGGAATGGGACAGTGAAGGGAACAGGTAATGGGACAGTGTGGAAAACAGGGAATGGATCAGTGTGCTGAACAGGGTATGGGACAGTGAGGGGAACAGGGAATGGGGCAGCGTAGGAAGAGGGAATGGGACAGTGAGTGGAACAGGGAATGGGTCAGTGAGGGGAACAGGGAATGGGACAGTGTGGGGAACGGGGAATGGGATAGTAAGGGGTACAGGTAATGGGACCGTGTGGAGAACAGGGAATGGGACAGTGTGGGGAACAGGGAATGGGACAGTGTGGAGAACAGGGAATGGGACAGTGAGGGGAACAGGTAATGGGACAGTGTGGAGAACAGGGAATGGGACAGTGTGGTGAACAGGGAATGGGACAGTGAGGGGAACAGCGAATGGGGTAGTATGGGGAACAGGGAATGGGACAGTGTGGAGAAACGGGAATGGGTAAGTGTGGGGAACAGGGAATGGGACAGTGAGGAGAACAGAGAATGGGACAGTGTGGGGAAGAGGGAATGGGACAGTGTGGAGAACAGGGAATGGGATAGTGAGGGGAACAGGTAATGGGACAGTGTGGGGAACAGGGAATGGGACCGTGAGGGGAACATGGAATAGGGCAGTGTGGTGAACAGGGAATGGGACAGTGTGGGGAACAGGGAATGGGACAGTGAGGGGAACAGGGAATGGGACAGTGTGGGGAATAGGGACTGGGATAGTGTAGAGAACAGGGAAATAGACAGTGTGGGAAAAGGGAATGGACAGTGTGGAGAAACGGGAATCGTTAAGTGTGGAGAACAGGGAATAGGATATATTGGGGAACAGGGAATGGGACAGTATGGTGAACAGGGAATGGGACAGTGAGGAGAACAGGGAATGGGAAGTGTAGGGAGCAGGGAATGGGTCAGTGTGCAGAACAGGGAATGGGACAGTGTGGGGAACAGGGAAAGGAGTAGTGTGGGGAACAATGAATGGGATAGTGAGGGGAACAAAGAATGGGGTAGTGAGGGGAACAGAGATTGGTGTAGTGAGGGGAACAGAGTTTGTGGAAGTGAAGGGAACAGGGAATGGGGCATTGAGAGAAACACAGAATGGATTTATGAGGGGAACACAGAATGAGGTAATGCTAGGAACAGAGAATGGGACAGAGGTGGGAACAGGAAATGGGGTAGTGAGGAAAACGAGGAATGATGCTGTGACAGGAACAGGGAATGGGGTAATGAGGGGAACTGGGAAAAGGACAGTGAGTAGAACAGGGATGGGACAGTGTGGGGAACAGGGAATGGGGCAGTGAGGGGAACAGGGAATGGGACAGTGTGGAGAACAAGGAAAGGGACAGTGTGGGGAACAGGGAAAGGGACAGTGAGGGGAACAGGGAATGGGGCAGTGTCGGGAACCGGGAATGGGACAGTGAGACGAACAGAGAAAGGGACAGTGAGGGGAACAGAGAATGGGACGATATGGAGAACAGGGAAAGGGACAGTGAGGGGAACAGGTAATGGGACAGTGAGGACAACAGGGAATGGGACAGTGTGGGGAACAGGGAATGGGACAGTGAGGGGAACAGAGAATGGAACAGTGAGGGGAACACAGAATGGGACAGTGAGGAGAACAGAGAATGGTACAGTGTGGAGAACAGGGAATGGGACAGTGAGGACAACAGGGAATGGGACAGTGTGGGGAAAAGGGAATGGGTCAGTGAGGGCAACAGGGAATGGGACAGTGTGGGGAAGGGAATGGGATAGTGAGGGGAACAGGTAATGGGACAGTGTGGAGAACAGGGAATGGGACAGTGTGGGGAACAGGGAATGGGGCAGTGAGGGGAACAGGGAATGGGGCAGCGTAGGAAGAGGGAATGGTGCAGTGAGGGGAACAGGGAATGGGGCAGTGAGGGGAAACAGGGAATGGGACAGTGTGGGGAATGAGGAATTGGACAGTGTGGTGAACAGGGAATGGGACAGTGAGGGGAACAGAGAGTGGGACAGTGAGGGGAACAGGGAATGGGGCAGTGTGGGGAACAGCGAATGGGACAGTGAGGAGAACAGGGAATGGGGCAGTGTGGGGAACAGGGAATGGGACAGTGAGGGGAACAGGGAATGGTGCAGTGAAGGAAGAGGGAATGGGACAGTGAGTGGAACAGGGAATGGGACAGTGAGGGGAACAGTTAATGGGACAGTGAGGGGAACAGGTAATGGGACAATGTGGAGAACAGGGAATGGGACAGTGTGGTGAACAGGGAATGGGACAGTGAGGCGAACAGGGAATGGGACAGTGTGGAGAACAGGAAATGGGACAGTGTGGAGAACAGGGAATGGGACAGTGAGGGGAACAGGGAATGGGACAGTGTGGTGAACAGGGAATGGGACAGTGAGGGGAACAGCGAATGGGGTAGTATGGGGAATAGGGAATGGGACAGTGTGGAGAAACGGGAATGGGTAAGTGTGGGGAACAGGGAATGGGACAGTGAGGAGAACAGAGAATGGGACAGTGTGGGGAAGAGGGAATGGGACAGTGTGGAGAACAGGGAATGGGACAGTGAGGGGAACAGGTAATGGGACAGTGTGGGGAACAGGGAATGGGACAGTGAGGGGAACAGGGAATAGGGCAGTGTGGTGAACAGGTAATGGGACAGTGTGGGGAACAGGGAATGGGGCAGTGTGGGGAACAGCGAATGGGACAGTGAGGAGAACAGGTAATGGGACAGTGTGGGAAAAGGGAATGGACAGTGTGGAGAAACGGGAATCGGTAAGTGTGAAGAACAGGGAATGGGACAGTGAGGGGAACAGGGAATGGGACAGTGTGGAGAACAGGGAATGGGATCGTGTGGAGAACAGGGAATGGGACAGTGAGGGGAACAGGTAATGGGACCGTGTGGAGAAGAGGGAATGGGACAGTGTGGTGAACAAGGATGGGACAGTGAGGGGAACAGAGAGTGGGACAGTGAGGGGAACAGGGAATGGGGCAGTGTGGGGAACAGCGAATGGGACAGTGAGGAGGGCAGGTAATGGGACAGTGTGGAAAACAGGAAATGGATCAGTGTGGGGAACAGGGAATGGGACAGTGAGGGGAACAGGGAATGGGACAGTGTGGTGAACAGGGAATGGGTCAGTGAGGGGAACAGGGAATGGGGCAGCGTAGGAAGAGGGAATGGTACAGTGAGTGGAACAGGGAATGGGACAGTGTGGTGAACAGGGAATGGGACAGTGTGGTGAACAGGGAATGGGGCAGTGTGGGGAACAGAGAGTGGGACAGTGAGGGGAACATGGAATGGGACAGTGAGGGGAACAGGGCATGGGACAGTGTAGAGGACAGGGAATGGGACAGTGTGGGGAACAGGGAATGTGACAGTGAGGGGAACAGGTAATGGGACAGTGTGGAGAACAGGGAATGGGACAGTGTGGTGAACAGGGTATGGGACAGTGAGGGGAACAGGGAATGGGGCAGCGTAGGAAGAGGGAATGGGACAGTGAGGGGAACAGGGAATGGGTCAGTGAGGGGAACAGGGAATGGGACAGTGTGGGGAACGGGGAATGGGATAGTAAGGGGTACAGGTAATGGGACAGTGTGGAGAACAGGGAATTGGACAGTGTGGGGAACAGGGAATGGGACAGTGTGGAGAACAGGGAATGGGACAGTGAGGGGAACAGGTAATGGGACAGTGTGGAGAACAGGGAATGGGACAGTGTGGTGAACAGGGAATGGGACAGTGAGGGGAACAGCGAATGGGGTAGTAAGGGGAACAGGGAATGGGACAGTGTGGAGAAACGGGAATGGGTAAGTGTGGGGAACAGGGAATGGGACAGTGAGGAGAACAGAGAATGGGACAGTGTGGGGAAGAGGGAATGGGACAGTGTGGAGAACAGGGAATGGGACAGTGAGGGGAACAGGTAATGGGACAGTGTGGGGAACAGGGAATGGGACAGTGAGGGGAACAGGGAATAGGGCAGTGGTGAACAGGTAATGGGACAGTGTGGGGAACAGGGAATGGGGCAGTGTGGGGAACAGCGAATGGGACAGTGAGGAGAACAGGTAATGGGACAGTGTGGGAAAAGGGAATGGACAGTGTGGAGAAACGGGAATCGGTAAGTGTGAAGAACAGGGAATGGGACAGTGAGGGGAACAGGGAATGGGACAGTGTGGAGAACAGGGAATGGGACAGTGTGGAGAACAGGGAATGGGACAGTGAGGGGAACAGAGAGTGGGACAGTGAGGGGAACAGGGAATGGGGCAGTGTGGGGAACAGCGAATGGGAGAGTGAAGAGAACAGGTAATGGGACAGTGTGGAAAACAGGAAATGGATCAGTGTGGGGAACAGGGAATGGGACAGTGAGGGGAACAGGGAATGGGACAGTGTGGTGAACAGGGAATGGGTCAGTGAGGGGAACAGGGAATGGGGCAGCGTAGGAAGAGGGAATGGTACAGTGAGTGGAACAGGGAATGGGACAGTGTGGTGAACAGGGAATGGGACAGTGTGGTGAACAGGGAATGGGGCAGTGTGGGGAACAGAGAGTGGGACAGTGAGGGGAACATGGAATGGGACAGTGAGGGGAACAGGGCGTGGGACAGTGTAGAGAACAGGGAATGGGACAGTGTGGGGAACAGGGAATGTGACAGTGAGGGGAACAGGTAATGGGACAGTGTGGAGAACAGGGAATGGGACAGTGTGGTGAACAGGGAATGGGACAGTGAGGGGAACAGAGAGTGGGACAGTGAAGGGAACAGGAAATGGGGCAGTGTGGGGAACAGCGAATGGGACAGAGAGGAGAACAGGGAATGGGGCAGTGTGGGGAACAGGGAATGGGACAGTGAGGGGAACAGGGAATGGTGCAGTGAGGCGAAAATGGAATGGGACAGTGTGGGGAACAGGGAATGGGGCAGTGTGGGGAACAGGGAATGGGACAGTGAGGGGAACAGGGAATGGGGCAGTGTGGAGAACAGGGAATGGGACAGTGAGGGGAACAGGTAATGGGACAGTGAGGGGAACAGGTAATGGGACAATGTGGAGAACAGGGAATGGGACAGTGTGGTGAACAGGGAATGGGACAGTGAGGGGAACAGGGAATGGGACAGTGTGGAGAACAGGAAATGGGACAGTGTGGAGAACAGGGAATGGGACAGTGAGGGGAACAGAGAGTGGGACAGTGAGGGGAACAGGGAATGGGGCAGTGTGGGGAACAGCGAATGGGACAGTGAGGAGAACAGGTAATGGGACAGTTTGGAAAACAGGGAATGGATCAGTGTGGGGAACAAGGAATGGGACATTGAGGGGAACAGGGAATGGGACAGTGTGGGGAACAGGGAATGGGGCAGTGTGGGGAACAGGGAATGGGGCAGTGAGGGGAACAGGGAATGGTGCAGTGAAGGAAGAGGGAATGGGACAGTGAGTGGAACAGGGAATGGGACATTGAGGGGAACAGGGAATGGGACAGTGTGGTGAACAGGGAATGGGACAGTGTGGTGAACAGGGAATGGGAGAGTGAGGGGATCAGAGAGTGGGACAGTGAGGGGAACAGGGAATGGGGCAGTGTGGGGAACAGCGAATGGGACAGTGAGGAGAACTGGGAATGGGGCAGTGTGGGGAACAGGGAATGGGACTGTGAGGGGAACAGGGAATGGGACAATGTGGAGAACAGGGAATGGGACAGTGTGGTGAACAGGGAATGGGACAGTGAGGGGAATAGGGAATGGGACAGTGTGGAGAACAGGGAATGGGACAGTGTGGAGAACAGGGAATGGGACAGTGAGGGGAACAGGTAATGGGATAGTGTGGAGAACAGGGAATGGGACAGTGTGGTGAACAGGGAATGGGACAGTGAGGGGAACAGAGAGTGGGACAGTGAGGGGAACAGGGAATGGGGCAGTGTGGGGAACAGCGAATGGGACAGTGAGGAGAACAGGGAATGGAGCAGTGTTGAAAACAGGAAATGGATCAGTGTGGGGAACAGCGAATGGGACAGTGAGGGGAACAGGGAATGGGACAGTGTGGTGAACAGGGAATGGGTCAGTGAGGGGAACAGGGAATGGGGCAGCGTAGGAAGAGGGAATGGTACAGTGAGTGGAACAGGGAATGGGACAGTGTGGTGAACAGGGAATGGGGCAGTGTTGAAAACAGGAAATGGATCAGTGTGGGGAACAGCGAATGGGACAGTGAGGGGAACAGGGAATGGGACAGTGTGGTGAACAGGGAATGGGTCAGTGAGGGGAACAGGGAATGGGGCAGCGTAGGAAGAGGGAATGGTACAGTGAGTGGAACAGGGAATGGGACAGTGTGGTGAAGAAGGAATGGGGCAGTGTGGGGAACAGAGAGTGGGACAGTGAGGGGAACATGGAATGGGACAGTGAGGGGAACAGGGCATGGGACAGTGTAGAGAACAGGGAATGGGACAGTGTGGTGAACAGGGAATGGGACAGTGAGGGGAACAGAGAGTGGGACAGTGAGGGGAACAGGGAATGGGGCAGTGTGGGGAACAGCGAATGGGACAGTGAGGAGAACAGGGAATGGGGCAGTGTGGGGAACAGGGAATGGGACAGTGAGGGGAACAGGGAATGGTGCAGTGAGGCGAACAGGGAATGGGACAGTGTGGGGAACAGGGAATGGGGCAGTGTGGGGAACAGGGAATGGGACAGTGAGGGGAACAGAGAGTGGGACAGTGAGGGGAACAGGGAATGGGGCAGTGTGGGGAACAGCGAATGGGACAGTGAGGAGAACAGGGAATGGGGCAGTGTGGGGAACAGGGAATGGGACAGTGAGGGGAACAGGGAATGGTGCAGTGAAGGAAGAGGGAATGGGACAGTGAGTGGAACAGGGAATGGGACAGTGAGGGGAACAGGGAATGGGACAGTGTGGTGAACAGGGAATGGGACAGTGTGGAGAACAGGGAATGGGACAGTGAGGGGAACAGGGAATGGGACAGTGTGGTGAACAGGGAATGGGACAGTGTGGTGAACAGGGAATGGGACAGTGAGGGGAACAGAGAGTGGGACAGTGAGGGGAACTGGGAATGGGGCAGTGTGGGGAACAGCGAATGGGACAGTGAGGAGAACTGGGAATGAGGCAGTGTGGGGAACAGGGAATGGGACAGAGAGGGGAACAGGGAATGGGACAATGTGGAGAACAGGGAATGGGACAGTGTGGTGAACAGGGAATGGGACAGTGAGGGGAACAGGGAATGGGACAGTGTGGAGAACAGGGAATGGGACAGTGTGGTGAACAGGGAATCGGACAGTGAGGGGAACAGGTAATGGGATAGTGTGGAGAACAGGGAATGGGACAGTGTGGTGAACAGGGAATGGGACAGTGAGGGGAACAGAGAGTGGGACAGTGAGGGGAACAGGGAATGGGGCAGTGTGGGGAACAGCGAATGGGACAGTGAGGAGAACAGGTAATGGGACAGTGTGGAAAACAGGAAATGGATCAGTGTGGGGAACAGGGAATGGGACAGTGAGTGGAACAGGGAATGGGACAGTGTGGTGAACAGGGAATGGGTCAGTGAGGGGAACAGGGAATGGGGCAGCGTAGGAAGAGGGAATGGGACAGTGAGTGGAACAGGGAATGGGACAGTGTGGTGAACAGGGAATGGGACAGTGTGGTGAACAGGGAATGGGGCAGTGTGGGGAACAGAGAGTGGGACAGTGAGGGGAACATGGAATGGGACAGTGAGGGGAACAGGGAATGGGACAGTGTAGAGAACAGGGAATGGGACAGTGTGGGGAACAGGGAATGTGACAGTGAGGGGAACAGGTAATGGGACAGTGTGGAGAACAGGGAATGGGACAGTGTGGTGAACAGGGAATGGGACAGTGAGGGGAACAGAGAGTGGGACAGTGAGGGGAACAGGGAATGGGGCAGTGTGGGGAACAGCGAATGGGACAGTGAGGAGAACAGGGAATGGGGCAGTGTGGGGAACAGGGAATGGGACAGTGAGGGGAACAGCGAATGGTGCAGTGAGGCGAACAGGGAATGGGACAGTGTGGGGAACAGGGAATGGGGCAGTGTGGAGAACATGGAATGGGACAGTGAGGGGAACAGGTAATGGGACAGTGAGGGGAACAGGTAATGGGACAATGTGGAGAACAGGGAATGGGACAGTGTGGTCAACTGGGAATGGGACAGTGAGGGGAACAGAGAGTGGGACAGTGAGGGGAACAGGGAATGGGGCAGTGTGGGGAACAGCGAATGGGACAGTGAGGAGAACAGGTAATGGGACAGTGTGGAAAACAGGGAATGGATCAGTGTGGTGAACAGGGAATGGGACAGTGAGGGGAACAGGGAATGGGACAGTGTGGTGAACAGGGAATGGGACAGTGAGGGGAACAGGGAATGGGGCAGCGTAGGAAGAGGGAATGGGACAGTGAGTGGAACAGGGAATGGGGCAGTGAGGGGAACAGGTAATGGGACAATGTGGAGAACAGGGAATGGGACAGTGTGGTGAACAGGGAATGGGACAGTGAGGGGAACAGAGAGTGGGACAGTGAGGGGAACAGGGAATGAGGCAGTGTGGGGAACAGCGAATGGGACAGTGAGGAGAACAGGGAATGGGGCAGTGTGGGGAACAGGGAATGGGACAGTGAGGGGAACAGGGAATGGGGCAGTGAGGCGAACAGGGAATGGGACAGTGTGGAGAACAGGGAATGGGACAGTGAGGGGAACAGGGAATGGGACAGTGAGGGGAACAGGGAATGGGACAGTGTAGCAAACAGGGAATGGGACAGTGTGGAGAACAGGGAATGGGACAGTGAAGGGAACAGGTAATGGGACAGTGTGGAAAACAGGGAATGGATCAGTGTGCTGAACAGGGTATGGGACAGTGAGGGGAACAGGGAATGGGGCAGCGTAGGAAGAGGGAATGGGACAGTGAGTGGAACAGGGAATGGGTCAGTGAGGGGAACAGGGAATGGGACAGTGTGGGGAACGGGGAATGGGATAGTAAGGGGTACAGGTAATGGGACAGTGTGGAGAACAGGGAATGGGACAGTGTGGGGAACAGGGAATGGGACAGTGTGGAGAACAGGGAATGGGACAGTGAGGGGAACAGGTAATGGGACAGTGTGGAGAACAGGGAATGGGACAGTGTGGTGAACAGGGAATGGGACAGTGAGGGGAACAGCGAATGGGGTAGTATGGGGAACAGGGAATGGGACAGTGTGGAGAAACGGGAATGGGTAAGTGTGGGGAACAGGGAATGGGACAGTGAGGAGAACAGAGAATGGGACAGTGTGGGGAAGAGGGAATGGGACAGTGTGGAGAACAGGGAATGGGATAGTGAGGGGAACAGGTAATGGGACAGTGTGGGGAACAGGGAATGGGACCGTGAGGGGAACATGGAATAGGGCAGTGTGGTGAACAGGGAATGGGACAGTGTGGGGAACAGGGAATGGGACAGTGAGGGGAACAGGGAATGGGACAGTGTGGGGAATAGGGACTGGGATAGTGTAGAGAACAGGGAAATAGACAGTGTGGGAAAAGGGAATGGACAGTGTGGAGAAACGGGAATCGTTAAGTGTGGAGAACAGGGAATAGGATATATTGGGGAACAGGGAATGGGACAGTATGGTGAACAGGGAATGGGACAGTGAGGAGAACAGGGAATGGGAAGTGTAGGGAGCAGGGAATGGGTCAGTGTGCAGAACAGGGAATGGGACAGTGTGGGGAACAGGGAAAGGAGTAGTGTGGGGAACAATGAATGGGATAGTGAGGGGAACAAAGAATGGGGTAGTGAGGGGAACAGAGATTGGTGTAGTGAGGGGAACAGAGTTTGTGGAAGTGAAGGGAACAGGGAATGGGGCATTGAGAGAAACACAGAATGGATTTATGAGGGGAACACAGAATGAGGTAATGCTAGGAACAGAGAATGGGACAGAGGTGGGAACAGGAAATGGGGTAGTGAGGAAAACGAGGAATGATGCTGTGACAGGAACAGGGAATGGGGTAATGAGGGGAACTGGGAAAAGGACAGTGAGTAGAACAGGGATGGGACAGTGTGGGGAACAGGGAATGGGGCAGTGAGGGGAACAGGGAATGGGACAGTGTGGAGAACAAGGAAAGGGACAGTGTGGGGAACAGGGAAAGGGACAGTGAGGGGAACAGGGAATGGGGCAGTGTCGGGAACCGGGAATGGGACAGTGAGACGAACAGAGAAAGGGACAGTGAGGGGAACAGAGAATGGGACGATATGGAGAACAGGGAAAGGGACAGTGAGGGGAACAGGTAATGGGACAGTGAGGACAACAGGGAATGGGACAGTGTGGGGAACAGGGAATGGGACAGTGAGGGGAACAGAGAATGGAACAGTGAGGGGAACACAGAATGGGACAGTGAGGAGAACAGAGAATGGTACAGTGTGGAGAACAGGGAATGGGACAGTGAGGACAACAGGGAATGGGACAGTGTGGGGAAAAGGGAATGGGTCAGTGAGGGCAACAGGGAATGGGACAGTGTGGGGAAGGGAATGGGATAGTGAGGGGAACAGGTAATGGGACAGTGTGGAGAACAGGGAATGGGACAGTGTGGGGAACAGGGAATGGGGCAGTGAGGGGAACAGGGAATGGGGCAGCGTAGGAAGAGGGAATGGTGCAGTGAGGGGAACAGGGAATGGGGCAGTGAGGGGAAACAGGGAATGGGACAGTGTGGGGAATGAGGAATTGGACAGTGTGGTGAACAGGGAATGGGACAGTGAGGGGAACAGAGAGTGGGACAGTGAGGGGAACAGGGAATGGGGCAGTGTGGGGAACAGCGAATGGGACAGTGAGGAGAACAGGGAATGGGGCAGTGTGGGGAACAGGGAATGGGACAGTGAGGGGAACAGGGAATGGTGCAGTGAAGGAAGAGGGAATGGGACAGTGAGTGGAACAGGGAATGTGACAGTGAGGGGAACAGTTAATGGGACAGTGAGGGGAACAGGTAATGGGACAATGTGGAGAACAGGGAATGGGACAGTGTGGTGAACAGGGAATGGGACAGTGAGGCGAACAGGGAATGGGACAGTGTGGAGAACAGGAAATGGGACAGTGTGGAGAACAGGGAATGGGACAGTGAGGGGAACAGGGAATGGGACAGTGTGGTGAACAGGGAATGGGACAGTGAGGGGAACAGCGAATGGGGTAGTATGGGGAATAGGGAATGGGACAGTGTGGAGAAACGGGAATGGGTAAGTGTGGGGAACAGGGAATGGGACAGTGAGGAGAACAGAGAATGGGACAGTGTGGGGAAGAGGGAATGGGACAGTGTGGAGAACAGGGAATGGGACAGTGAGGGGAACAGGTAATGGGACAGTGTGGGGAACAGGGAATGGGACAGTGAGGGGAACAGGGAATAGGGCAGTGTGGTGAACAGGTAATGGGACAGTGTGGGGAACAGGGAATGGGGCAGTGTGGGGAACAGCGAATGGGACAGTGAGGAGAACAGGTAATGGGACAGTGTGGGAAAAGGGAATGGACAGTGTGGAGAAACGGGAATCGGTAAGTGTGAAGAACAGGGAATGGGACAGTGAGGGGAACAGGGAATGGGACAGTGTGGAGAACAGGGAATGGGATCGTGTGGAGAACAGGGAATGGGACAGTGAGGGGAACAGGTAATGGGACCGTGTGGAGAAGAGGGAATGGGACAGTGTGGTGAACAAGGATGGGACAGTGAGGGGAACAGAGAGTGGGACAGTGAGGGGAACAGGGAATGGGGCAGTGTGGGGAACAGCGAATGGGACAGTGAGGAGGGCAGGTAATGGGACAGTGTGGAAAACAGGAAATGGATCAGTGTGGGGAACAGGGAATGGGACAGTGAGGGGAACAGGGAATGGGACAGTGTGGTGAACAGGGAATGGGTCAGTGAGGGGAACAGGGAATGGGGCAGCGTAGGAAGAGGGAATGGTACAGTGAGTGGAACAGGGAATGGGACAGTGTGGTGAACAGGGAATGGGACAGTGTGGTGAACAGGGAATGGGGCAGTGTGGGGAACAGGGAATGTGACAGTGAGGGGAACAGGTAATGGGACAGTGTGGGGAACAGGGAATGTGACAGTGAGGGGAACAGGTAATGGGACAGTGTAGAGGACAGGGAATGGGACAGTGTGGGGAACAGGGAATGTGACAGTGAGGGGAACAGGTAATGGGACAGTGTGGAGAACAGGGAATGGGACAGTGTGGTGAACAGGGTATGGGACAGTGAGGGGAACAGGGAATGGGGCAGCGTAGGAAGAGGGAATGGGACAGTGAGGGGAACAGGGAATGGGTCAGTGAGGGGAACAGGGAATGGGACAGTGTGGGGAACGGGGAATGGGATAGTAAGGGGTACAGGTAATGGGACAGTGTGGAGAACAGGGAATTGGACAGTGTGGGGAACAGGGAATGGGACAGTGTGGAGAACAGGGAATGGGACAGTGAGGGGAACAGGTAATGGGACAGTGTGGAGAACAGGGAATGGGACAGTGTGGTGAACAGGGAATGGGACAGTGAGGGGAACAGCGAATGGGGTAGTAAGGGGAACAGGGAATGGGACAGTGTGGAGAAACGGGAATGGGTAAGTGTGGGGAACAGGGAATGGGACAGTGAGGAGAACAGAGAATGGGACAGTGTGGGGAAGAGGGAATGGGACAGTGTGGAGAACAGGGAATGGGACAGTGAGGGGAACAGGTAATGGGACAGTGTGGGGAACAGGGAATGGGACAGTGAGGGGAACAGGGAATAGGGCAGTGGTGAACAGGTAATGGGACAGTGTGGGGAACAGGGAATGGGGCAGTGTGGGGAACAGCGAATGGGACAGTGAGGAGAACAGGTAATGGGACAGTGTGGGAAAAGGGAATGGACAGTGTGGAGAAACGGGAATCGGTAAGTGTGAAGAACAGGGAATGGGACAGTGAGGGGAACAGGGAATGGGACAGTGTGGAGAACAGGGAATGGGACAGTGTGGAGAACAGGGAATGGGACAGTGAGGGGAACAGAGAGTGGGACAGTGAGGGGAACAGGGAATGGGGCAGTGTGGGGAACAGCGAATGGGAGAGTGAAGAGAACAGGTAATGGGACAGTGTGGAAAACAGGAAATGGATCAGTGTGGGGAACAGGGAATGGGACAGTGAGGGGAACAGGGAATGGGACAGTGTGGTGAACAGGGAATGGGTCAGTGAGGGGAACAGGGAATGGGGCAGCGTAGGAAGAGGGAATGGTACAGTGAGTGGAACAGGGAATGGGACAGTGTGGTGAACAGGGAATGGGACAGTGTGGTGAACAGGGAATGGGGCAGTGTGGGGAACAGAGAGTGGGACAGTGAGGGGAACATGGAATGGGACAGTGAGGGGAACAGGGCGTGGGACAGTGTAGAGAACAGGGAATGGGACAGTGTGGGGAACAGGGAATGTGACAGTGAGGGGAACAGGTAATGGGACAGTGTGGAGAACAGGGAATGGGACAGTGTGGTGAACAGGGAATGGGACAGTGAGGGGAACAGAGAGTGGGACAGTGAAGGGAACAGGAAATGGGGCAGTGTGGGGAACAGCGAATGGGACAGAGAGGAGAACAGGGAATGGGGCAGTGTGGGGAACAGGGAATGGGACAGTGAGGGGAACAGGGAATGGTGCAGTGAGGCGAAAATGGAATGGGACAGTGTGGGGAACAGGGAATGGGGCAGTGTGGGGAACAGGGAATGGGACAGTGAGGGGAACAGGGAATGTGGCAGTGTGGAGAACAGGGAATGGGACAGTGAGGGGAACAGGTAATGGGACAGTGAGGGGAACAGGTAATGGGACAATGTGGAGAACAGGGAATGGGACAGTGTGGTGAACAGGGAATGGGACAGTGAGGGGAACAGGGAATGGGACAGTGTGGAGAACAGGAAATGGGACAGTGTGGAGAACAGGGAATGGGACAGTGAGGGGAACAGAGAGTGGGACAGTGAGGGGAACAGGGAATGGGGCAGTGTGGGGAACAGCGAATGGGACAGTGAGGAGAACAGGTAATGGGACAGTTTGGAAAACAGGGAATGGATCAGTGTGGGGAACAAGGAATGGGACATTGAGGGGAACAGGGAATGGGACAGTGTGGGGAACAGGGAATGGGGCAGTGTGGGGAACAGGGAATGGGGCAGTGAGGGGAACAGGGAATGGTGCAGTGAAGGAAGAGGGAATGGGACAGTGAGTGGAACAGGGAATGGGACATTGAGGGGAACAGGGAATGGGACAGTGTGGTGAACAGGGAATGGGACAGTGTGGTGAACAGGGAATGGGAGAGTGAGGGGATCAGAGAGTGGGACAGTGAGGGGAACAGGGAATGGGGCAGTGTGGGGAACAGCGAATGGGACAGTGAGGAGAACTGGGAATGGGGCAGTGTGGGGAACAGGGAATGGGACTGTGAGGGGAACAGGGAATGGGACAATGTGGAGAACAGGGAATGGGACAGTGTGGTGAACAGGGAATGGGACAGTGAGGGGAATAGGGAATGGGACAGTGTGGAGAACAGGGAATGGGACAGTGTGGAGAACAGGGAATGGGACAGTGAGGGGAACAGGTAATGGGATAGTGTGGAGAACAGGGAATGGGACAGTGTGGTGAACAGGGAATGGGACAGTGAGGGGAACAGAGAGTGGGACAGTGAGGGGAACAGGGAATGGGGCAGTGTGGGGAACAGCGAATGGGACAGTGAGGAGAACAGGGAATGGAGCAGTGTTGAAAACAGGAAATGGATCAGTGTGGGGAACAGCGAATGGGACAGTGAGGGGAACAGGGAATGGGACAGTGTGGTGAACAGGGAATGGGTCAGTGAGGGGAACAGGGAATGGGGCAGCGTAGGAAGAGGGAATGGTACAGTGAGTGGAACAGGGAATGGGACAGTGTGGTGAACAGGGAATGGGGCAGTGTTGAAAACAGGAAATGGATCAGTGTGGGGAACAGCGAATGGGACAGTGAGGGGAACAGGGAATGGGACAGTGTGGTGAACAGGGAATGGGTCAGTGAGGGGAACAGGGAATGGGGCAGCGTAGGAAGAGGGAATGGTACAGTGAGTGGAACAGGGAATGGGACAGTGTGGTGAAGAAGGAATGGGGCAGTGTGGGGAACAGAGAGTGGGACAGTGAGGGGAACATGGAATGGGACAGTGAGGGGAACAGGGCATGGGACAGTGTAGAGAACAGGGAATGGGACAGTGTGGTGAACAGGGAATGGGACAGTGAGGGGAACAGAGAGTGGGACAGTGAGGGGAACAGGGAATGGGGCAGTGTGGGGAACAGCGAATGGGACAGTGAGGAGAACAGGGAATGGGGCAGTGTGGGGAACAGGGAATGGGACAGTGAGGGGAACAGGGAATGGTGCAGTGAGGCGAACAGGGAATGGGACAGTGTGGGGAACAGGGAATGGGGCAGTGTGGGGAACAGGGAATGGGACAGTGAGGGGAACAGGGAATGGGGCAGTGTGGAGAACAGGGAATGGGACAGTGAGGGGAACCGGTAATGGGACAGTGAGGGGAACAGGTAATGGGACAATGTGGAGAACAGGGAATGGGACAGTGTGGTGAACAGGGAATGGGACAGTGAGGGGAACAGCGAATGGGACAGTGTGGAGAACAGGAAATGGGACAGTGTGGAGAACAGGGAATGGGACAGTGAGGGGAACAGGTAATGGGACAATGTGGAGAACAGGGAATGGGACAGTGTGGTGAACAGGGAATGGGACAGTGAGGGGAACAGCGAATGGGACAGTGTGGAGAACAGGAAATGGGACAGTGTGGAGAACAGGGAATGGGACAGTGAGGGGAACAGGTAATGGGACACTGTGGAGAACAGGGAATGGGACAGTGTGGTGAACAGGGAATGCGACAGTGAGGGGAACAGAGAGTGGGACAGTGAGGGGAACAGGGAATGGGGCAGTGTGGGGAACAGCGAATGGGACAGTGAGGAGAACAGGTAATGGGACAGTGTGGAAAACAGGGAATGGATCAGTGTGGGGAACAGGGAATGGGACAGTGAGGGGAACAGTGAATGGGACAGTGTGGTGAACAGGGAATGGGACAGTGAGGGGAACAGGGAATGGGGCAGCGTAGGAAGAGGGAATGGGACAGTGAGTGGAACAGGGAATGGGGCAGTGAGGGGAACAGGTAATGGGACAATGTGGAGAACAGGGAATGGGACAGTGTGGTGAACAGGGAATGGGACAGTGAGGGGAACAGAGAGTGGGACAGTGAGGGGAACAGGGAATGAGGCAGTGTGGGGAACAGCGAATGGGACAGTGAGGAGAACAGGGAATGGGGCAGTGTGGGGAACAGGGAATGGGACAGTGAGGGGAACAGGGAATGGGGCAGTGAGGCGAACAGGGAATGGGACAGTGTGGAGAACAGGGAATGGGACAGTGAGGGGAACAGGGAATGGGACAGTGAGGGGAACAGGGAATGGGACAGTGTAGCAAACAGGGAATGGGACAGTGGGGAGAACAGGGAATGGGACAGTGAAGGGAACAGGTAATGGGACAGTGTGGAAAACAGGGAATGGATCAGTGTGGTGAACAGGGTATGGGACAGTGAGGGGAACAGGGAATGGGGCAGCGTAGGAAGAGGGAATGGGACAGTGAGTGGAACAGGGAATGGGTCCGTGAGGGGAACAGGGAATGGGACAGTGTGGGGAACAGGGAATGGGATAGTAAGGGGTACAGGTAATGGGACAGTGTGGAGAACAGGGAATGGGACAGTGTGGGGAACAGGGAATGGGACAGTGTGGAGAACAGGGAATGGGACAGTGAGGGGAACAGGTAATGGGACAGTGTGGAGAACAGGGAATGGGACAGTGTGGTGACCAGGGAATGGGACAGTGAGGGGAACAGCGAATGGGGTAGTATGGGGAACAGGGAATGGGACAGTGTGGAGAAACGGGAATGGGTAAGTGTGGGGAACAGGGAATGGGACAGTGAGGAGAACAGAGAATGGGACAGTGTGGGGAAGAGGGAATGGGACAGTGTGGAGAACAGGGAATGGGACAGTGAGGGGAACAGGTAATGGGACAGTGTGGGGAACAGGGAATGGGACAGTGAGGGGAACAGGGAATAGGGCAGTGTGGTGAACAGGTAATGGGACAGTGTGGGGAACAGGGAATGGACAGTGTGGAGAAACGGGAATCGGTAAGTGTGAAGAACAGGGAATGGGACAGTGAGGGGAACAGGGAATGGGACAGTGTGGAGAACAGGGAATGGGACAGTGTGGAGAACAGGGAATGGGACAGTGAAGGGAACAGGAAATGGGGCAGTGTGTGGAACAGCGAATGGGACAGAGAGGAGAACAGGGAATGGGGCAGTGTGGGGAACAGGGAATGGGACAGTGAGGGGAACAGGGAATGGTGCTGTGAGGCGAACATGGAATGGGACAGTGTGGGGAACAGGGAATGGGGCAGTGTGGGGAACAGGGAATGGGACAGTGAGGGGAACAGGGAATGGGGCAGTGTGGAGAACAGGGAATGGGACAGTGAGGGGAACAGTTAATGGGACAGTGAGGGGAACAGGTAATGGGACAATGTGGAGAACAGGGAATGGGACAGTGTGGTCAACAGGGAATGGGACAGTGAGGCGAACAGGGAATGGGACAGTGTGGAGAACAGGAAATGGGACAGTGTGGAGAACAGGGAATGGGACAGTGAGGGGAACAGGTAATGGGACAATGTGGAGAACAGGGAATGGGACAGTGTGGTGAACAGGGAATGGGACAGTGAGGGGAACAGAGATTGGGACAGTGAGGGGAACAGGGAATGGGGCAGTGTGGGGAACAGCGAATGGGACAGTGAGGAGAACAGGTAATGGGACAGTTTGGAAAACAGGGAATGGAACAGTGTGGGGAACAGGGAATGGGACATTGAGGGGAACAGGGAATGGGACAGTGTGGTGAACAGGGAATGGGACAGTGAGGGGAACAGGGAATGGGGCAGCGTAGGAAGAGGGAATGGGACAGTGAGTGGAACAGGGAATGGGGCAGTGAGGGGAACAGGTAATGGGACAATGTGGAGAACAGGGAATGGGACAGTGTGGTGAACAGGGAATGGGACAGTGAGGGGAACAGAGAGTGGGACAGTGAGGGGAACAGGGAATGGGGCAGTGTGGGGAACAGCGAATGGGACAGTGAGGAGAACAGGGAATGGGGCAGTGTGGGGAACAGGGAATGGGACAGTGAGGGGAACAGGGAATGGTGCAGTGAAGGAAGAGGGAATGGGACAGTGAGTGGAACAGGGAATGGGACAGTGAGGGGAACAGGGAATGGGACAGTGTGGTGAACAGGGAATGGGACAGTGTGGTGAACAGGGAATGGGACAG
This sequence comes from Chiloscyllium punctatum, assembly GCF_047496795.1. Classification (NCBI taxonomy): domain Eukaryota; kingdom Metazoa; phylum Chordata; class Chondrichthyes; order Orectolobiformes; family Hemiscylliidae; genus Chiloscyllium; species Chiloscyllium punctatum. The sequence continues at coordinate 5,718,573 of NC_092753.1, read as the reverse complement.
TGAGGGGAACAGAGAGTGGGACAGTGAGGGGAACAGGGAATGGGGCAGTGTGGGGAACAGCGAATGGGACAGTGAGGAGAACAGGTAATGGGACAGTGTGGAAAACAGGGAATGGATCAGTGTGGTGAACAGGGAATGGGACAGTGAGGGGAACAGGGAATGGGACAGTGTGGTGAACAGGGAATGGGACAGTGAGGGGAACAGGGAATGGGGCAGCGTAGGAAGAGGGAATGGGACAGTGAGTGGAACAGGGAATGGGGCAGTGAGGGGAACAGGTAATGGGACAATGTGGAGAACAGGGAATGGGACAGTGAGGAGAACAGGTAATGGGACAGTGTGGAAAACAGGGAATGGATCAGTGTGGTGAACAGGGAATGGGACAGTGAGGGGAACAGGGAATGGGACAGTGTGGTGAACAGGGAATGGGACAGTGAGGGGAACAGGGAATGGGGCAGCGTAGGAAGAGGGAATGGGACAGTGAGTGGAACAGGGAATGGGGCAGTGAGGGGAACAGGTAATGGGACAATGTGGAGAACAGGGAATGGGACAGTGTGGTGAACAGGGAATGGGACAGTGAGGGGAACAGAGAGTGGGACAGTGAGGGGAACAGGAAATGAGGCAGTGTGGGGAACAGCGAATGGGACAGTGAGGAGAACAGGGAATGGGGCAGTGTGGGGAACAGGGAATGGGACAGTGAGGGGAACAGGGAATGGGGCAGTGAGGCGAACAGGGAATGGGACAGTGTGGAGAACAGGGAATGGGACAGTGAGGGGAACAGGGAATGGGACAGTGAGGGGAACAGGGAATGGGACAGTGTAGCAAACAGGGAATGGGACAGTGTGGAGAACAGGGAATGGGACAGTGAAGGGAACAGGTAATGGGACAGTGTGGAAAACAGGGAATGGATCAGTGTGCTGAACAGGGTATGGGACAGTGAGGGGAACAGGGAATGGGGCAGCGTAGGAAGAGGGAATGGGACAGTGAGTGGAACAGGGAATGGGTCAGTGAGGGGAACAGGGAATGGGACAGTGTGGGGAACGGGGAATGGGATAGTAAGGGGTACAGGTAATGGGACAGTGTGGAGAACTGGGAATGGGACAGTGTGGGGAACAGGGAATGGGACAGTGTGGAGAACAGGGAATGGGACAGTGAGGGGAACAGGTAATGGGACAGTGTGGAGAACAGGGAATGGGACAGTGTGGTGAACAGGGAATGGGACAGTGAGGGGAACAGCGAATGGGGTAGTATGGGGAACAGGGAATGGGACAGTGTGGAGAAACGGGAATGGGTAAGTGTGGGGAACAGGGAATGGGACAGTGAGGAGAACAGAGAATGGGACAGTGTGGGGAAGAGGGAATGGGACAGTGTGGAGAACAGGGAATGGGATAGTGAGGGGAACAGGTAATGGGACAGTGTGGGGAACAGGGAATGGGACCGTGAGGGGAACATGGAATAGGGCAGTGTGGTGAACAGGGAATGGGACAGTGTGGGGAACAGGGAATGGGACAGTGAGGGGAACAGGGAATGGGACAATGTGGAGAACAGGGAATGGGACAGTGTGGTGAACAGGGAATGGGACAGTGAGGGGAATAGGGAATGGGACAGTGTGGAGAACAGGGAATGGGACAGTGTGGAGAACAGGGAATGGGACAGTGAGGGGAACAGGTAATGGGATAGTGTGGAGAACAGGGAATGGGACAGTGTGGTGAACAGGGAATGGGACAGTGAGGGGAACAGAGAGTGGGACAGTGAGGGGAACAGGGAATGGGGCAGTGTGGGGAACAGCGAATGGGACAGTGAGGAGAACAGGTAATGGGACAGTGTGGAAAACAGGAAATGGATCAGTGTGGGGAACAGGGAATGGGACAGTGAGGGGAACAGGGAATGGGACAGTGTGGTGAACAGGGAATGGGTCAGTGAGGGGAACAGGGAATGGGGCAGCGTAGGAAGAGGGAATGGGACAGTGAGTGGAACAGGGAATGGGGCAGTGAGGGGAACAGGTAATGGGACAATGTGGAGAACAGGGAATGGGACAGTGTGGTGAACAGGGAATGGGACAGTGAGGGGAACAGAGAGTGGGACAGTGAGGGGAACAGGGAATGGGGCAGTGTGGGGAACAGCGAATGGGACAGTGAGGAGAACAGGGAATGGGGCAGTGTGGGGAACAGGGAATGGGACAGTGAGGGGAACGGGGAATGGTGCAGTGAACGAAGTGGGAATGGGACAGTGAGTGGAACAGGGAATGGGACAGTGAGGGGAACAGGGAATGGGACAGTGTGGTGAACAGGGAATGGGACAGTGTGGAGAACAGGGAATGGGACAGTGAGGGGAACAGGGAATGGGACAGTGTGGTGAACAGGGAATGGGACAGTGTGGTGAACAGGGAATGGGACAGTGAGGGGAACAGAGAGTGGGACAGTGAGGGGAACTGGGAATGGGGCAGTGTGGGGAACAGCGAAAGGGACAGTGAGGAGAACTGGGAATGAGGCAGTGTGGGGAACAGGGAATGGGACAGTGAGGGGAACAGGGAATGGGACAATGTGGAGAACAGGGAATGGGACAGTGTGGTGAACAGGGAATGGGACAGTGAGGGGAATAGGGAATGGGACAGTGTGGAGAACAGGGAATGGGACAGTGTTGAGAACAGGGAATGGGACAGTGAGGGGAACAGGTAATGCGATAGTGTGGAGAACAGGGAATGGGACAGTGTGGTGAACAGGGAATGGGACAGTGAGGGGAACAGAGAGTGGGACAGTGATGGGAACAGGGAATGGGGCAGTGTGGGGAACAGCGAATTGGACAGTGAGGAGAACAGGTAATGGGACAGTGTGGAAAACAGGAAATGGATCAGTGTGGGGAACAGGGAATGGGACAGTGAGTGGAACAGGGAATGGGACAGTGTGGTGAACAGGGAATGGGTCAGTGAGGGGAACAGGGAATGGGGCAGCGTAGGAAGAGGGAATGGGACAGTGAGTGGAACAGGGAATGGGACAGTGTGGTGAACAGGGAATGGGACAGTGTGGTGAACAGGGAATGGGGCAGTGTGGGGAACAGAGAGTGGGACAGTGAGGGGAACATGGAATGGGACAGTGAGGGGAACAGGGAATGGGACAGTGTAGAGAACAGGGAATGGGACAGTGTGGGGAACAGGGAATGTGACAGTGAGGGGAACAGGTAATGGGACAGTGTGGAGAACAGGGAATGGGACAGTGAGGTGAACAGGGAATGGGACAGTGAGGGGAACAGAGAGTGGGACAGTGAGGGGAACAGGGAATGGGGCAGTGTGGGGAACAGCGAATGGGACAGTGAGGAGAACAGGGAATGGGGCAGTGTGGGGAACAGGGAATGGGACAGTGAGGGGAACAGGGAATGGTGCAGTGAGGCGAACAGGGAATGGGACAGTGTGGGGAACAGGGAATGGGGCAGTGTGGAGAACATGGAATGGGACAGTGAGGGGAACAGGTAATGGGAAAGTGAGGGGAACAGGAAATGGGACAATGTGGAGAACAGGGAATGGGACAGTGTGGTGAACAGGGAATGGGACAGTGAGGGGAACAGAGAGTGGGACAGTGAGGGGAACAGGGAATGGGGCAGTGTGGGGAACAGCGAATGGGACAGTGAGGAGAACAGGTAATGGGACAGTGTGGAAAACAGGGAATGGATCAGTGTGGTGAACAGGGAATGGGACAGTGAGGGGAACAGGGAATGGGACAGTGTGGTGAACAGGGAATGGGACAGTGAGGGGAACAGGGAATGGGGCAGCGTAGGAAGAGGGAATGGGACAGTGAGTGGAACAGGGAATGGGGCAGTGAGGGGAACAGGTAATGGGACAATGTGGAGAACAGGGAATGGGACAGTGTGGTGAACAGGGAATGGGACAGTGAGGGGAACAGAGAGTGGGACAGTGAGGGGAACAGGAAATGAGGCAGTGTGGGGAACAGCGAATGGGACAGTGAGGAGAACAGGGAATGGGGCAGTGTGGGGAACAGGGAATGGGACAGTGAGTGGAACAGGGAATGGGTCAGTGAGGGGAACAGGGAATGGGACAGTGTGGGGAACGGGGAATGGGATAGTAAGGGGTACAGGTAATGGGACAGTGTGGAGAACAGGGAATGGGACAGTGTGGGGAACAGGGAATTGGACAGTGTGGAGAACAGGGAATGGGACAGTGAGGGGAACAGGTAATGGGACAGTGTGGAGAACAGGGAATGGGACAGTGTGGTGAACAGGGAATGGGACAGTGAGGGGAACAGCGAATGGGGTAGTATGGGGAACAGGGAATGGCACAGTGTGGAGAAACGGGAATGGGTAAGTGTGGGGAACAGGGAATGGGACAGTGAGGAGAACAGAGAATGGGACAGTGTGGGGAAGAGGGAATGGGACAGTGTGGAGAACAGGGAATGGGATAGTGAGGGGAACAGGTAATGGGACAGTGTGGGGAACAGGGAATGGGACCGTGAGGGGAACATGGAATAGGGCAGTGTGGTGAACAGGGAATGGGACAGTGTGGGGAACAGGGAATGGGACAGTGAGGGGAACAGGGAATGGGACAGTGTGGGGAATAGGGACTGGGATAGTGTAGAGAACAGGGAAATAGACAGTGTGGGAAAAGGGAATGGACAGTGTGGAGAAACGGGAATCGTTAAGTGTGGAGAACAGGGAATAGGATATCTTGGGGAACAGGGAATGGGACAGTATGGTGAACAGGGAATGGGACAGTGAGGAGAACAGGGAATGGGAAGTGTAGGGAGCAGGGAATGGGTCAGTGTGCAGAACAGGGAATGGGACAGTGTGGGGAACAGGGAAAGGAGTAGTGTGGGGAACAATGAATGGGATAGTGAGGGGAACAAAGAATGGGGTAGTGAGGGGAACAGAGATTGGTGTAGTGAGGGGAACAGAGTTTGTGGAAGTGAAGGGAACAGGGAATGGGGCATTGAGAGAAACACAGAATGGATTTATGAGGGGAACACAGAATGAGGTAATGCTAGGAACAGAGAATGGGACAGAGGTGGGAACAGGAAATGGGGGAGTGAGGAAAACGAGGAATGATGCTGTGACAGGAACAGGGAATGGGGTAATGAGGGGAACTGGGAAAAGGACAGTGAGTAGAACAGGGATGGGACAGTGTGGGGAACAGGGAATGGGGCAGTGAGGGGAACAGGGAATGGGACAGTGTGGAGAACAAGGAAAGGGACAGTGTGGGGAACAGGGAAAGGGACAGTGAGGGGAACAGGGAATGGGGCAGTGTCGGGAACCGGGAATGGGACAGTGAGACGAACAGAGAAAGGGACAGTGAGGGGAACAGAGAATGGGACGATATGGAGAACAGGGAAAGGGACAGTGAGGGGAACAGGTAATGGGACAGTGAGGACAACAGGGAATGGGACAGTGTGGGGAACAGGGAATGGGACAGTGAGGGGAACAGAGAATGGAACAGTGAGGGGAACACAGAATGGGACAGTGAGGAGAACAGAGAATGGTACAGTGTGGAGAACAGGGAATGGGACAGTGAGGACAACAGGGAATGGGACAGTGTGGGGAACAGGGAATGGGTCAGTGAGGGCAACAGGGAATGGGACAGTGTGGGGAAGGGAATGGGATAGTGAGGGGAACAGGTAATGGGACAGTGTGGAGAACAGGGAATGGGACAGTGTGGGGAACAGGGAATGGGGCAGTGAGGGGAACAGGGAATGGGGCAGCGTAGGAAGAGGGAATGGTGCAGTGAGGGGAACAGGGAATGGGGCAGTGAGGGGAAACAGGGAATGGGACAGTGTGGGGAATGAGGAATTGGACAGTGTGGAGAAAAGGGAATGGGACAATGAGCTGAACAGGTAATGGAACAGTGTGGAGAACAGGGAATGGGACAGTGTGGGGAACAGGGAATGGCACAGTGAGGGGAACAGGGAATGGGGCAGTGAGGGGAACAGGGAATGGGACAGTGAGGTGAACAGGGAATGGGATAGTGTGGGGAACAGGGACTGGGATAGTGTGGAGAACAGGGAATGGGACAATGTGGGAAAAGGGAATGGACAGTGTGGAGAACCGGGAATGGGTAAGTGTGGGGAACAGGGAATGGGACAGTGAGGAGAACAGAGAATGGGACAGTGTGGGGAAGAGGGAATGGGACAGTGTGGAGAACAGGGAATGGGACATATTGGGGAACAGGGAACAGGGTAGTGAGGGGGCACAGGGAATGGAGTAGTGAGGGGAACAGAGAATGAGGTAGTGAGGAGAACAGAGAATGGTGTAGTGAGGGGAACAGAGATTGTGGAAGTGAAGGGAACAGGGAATGGGGCATTGAGAGAAACACAGAATGGATTTATGAGGAGAACACGGAATAAGGTAATGCTAGGAACAGAAAATGGGACAGAGGTGGAAACAGGAAATGGGGTCGTGAGGAAAACAAGGAATGATGCTGTGACTGGAACAGGGAATGGGGTAATGAGGCGAACTGGGAACAGGACACAGAGGGGAACATTAATGGGGTAGTGAGGAGAACTGGGAAAAGGACAGTGAGGGGAACAGGGAATGGGGTAGTGAGGGGAACAGGGAATGGGACAGTGAGGAGAACAGAGAATGGGACAGTGTGGGGAACAGGGATTGGGACAGTGTGGAGAACAGGGAATGGGACAGTGTGGGGAACAGGGAAAGGGACAGTGAGGGAAACAGGGAATGGGGAAGTGAGGGGAACAGGGAATGGGGCAGTGTGGGGAACAGGGAATGGGACAGTGTGGGAAACAGGGAATGTGGCAGTGTGGGGAACAGGGAATGGGGCAGTGTGGAGAACAGGGAATGGGGCAGTGTGGGGAACAGGGAATGGGGCAGTGTGGGGAATAGGGAATGGGGCAGTGTGGGGAACACGGAATGGGACAGCGAGGAGAACAGGGAATGGGACAGTGTGGAGAACAGGAAATGGGACAGTGTGGAGAACAGGGAATGGGACAGTGAGGGGAACAGGTAATGGGACAATGTGGAGAACAGAGACTGGGACAGTGTGGTGTACAGGGAATGGGACAGTGAGGGGAACAGAGAGTGGGACAGTTAGGGGGACAGGGAATGGGGTAGTGTGGGGAACAGCGAATGGGACAGTGAGGAGAACAGGTAATGGGACAGTGTGGAAAACAGGGAATGGATCAGTGTGGGGAACAGGGAATGGGACAGTGAGGGGAACAGGGAATGGGACAGTGAGGGGAACAGGGAATGGGGCAGCGTAGGAAGAGGGAATGGGACAGTGAGTGGAACAGGGAATGGGGCAGTGAGGGGAACAGGTAATGGGACAATGTGGAGAACAGGGAATGGGACAGTGTGGTGAACAGGGAATGGGACAGTGAGGGGAACAGAGAGTGGGACAGTGAGGGGAACAGGGAATGGGGCAGTGTGGGGAACAGCGAATGGGACAGTGAGGAGAACAGGGAATGGGGCAGTGTGGGGAACAGGGAATGGGACAGTGAGGGGAACAGGGAATGGTGCAGTGAAGGAAGAGGGAATGGGACAGTGAGTGGAACAGGGAATGGGACAGTGAGGGGAACAGGGAATGGGACAGTGTGGTGAACAGGGAATGGGACAGTGTGGTAAACAGGGAATGGGGCAGTGAGGGGAACAGAGAGTGGGACAGTAAGGGGAACAGGGAATGGGGCAGTGTGGGGAACAGGGAATGGGACAGTGTCGAGAACTGGGAATGGGGCAGTGTGGGGAACAGGGAATGGGACAGTGAGGGGAACAGGGAATGGGACAGTGTCGAGAACTGGGAATGGGGCAGTGTGGGGAACAGGGAATGGGACAGTGAGGGGAACAGGGAATGGGGCAGTGAGGCCAACAGGGAATGGGACAGTGTGGAGAACAGGGAATGGGGAAATGTGGGGAACAGCGAATGGGACAGTGTCGAGAACTGGGAATGGGGCAGTGTGGGGAACAGGGAATGGGACAGTGAGGGGAACAGGGAATGGGGCAGTGAGGCGAACAGGGAATGGGACAGTGTGGAGAACAGGGAATGGGACAGTGAGGGGAACAGGGAATGGGACAGTGAGGGGAACAGGGAATGGGACAGTGTAGCAAACAGGGAATGGGACAGTGTGGAGAACAGGGAATGGGACAGTGAAGGGAACAGGTAATGGGACAGTGTGGAAAACAGGGAATGGATCAGTGTGGTGAACAGGGTATGGGACAGTGAGGGGAACAGGGAATGGGGCAGCGTAGGAAGAGGGAATGGGACAGTGAGTGGAACAGGGAATGGTTCAGTGAGGGGAACAGGGAATGGGACAGTGTGGGGACCAGGGAAAGGGATAGTAAGGGGTACAGGTAATGGGACAGTGTGGAGAACAGGGAATGGGACAGTGTGGGGAACAGGGAATGGGACAGTGTGGAGAACAGGGAATGGGACAGTGTGGAGAACAGGGAATGGGACAGTGTGGTGAACAGGGAATGGGACAGTGAGGGGAACAGCGAATGTTGTAGTATGGGGAACAGGGAATGGGACAGTGTGGAGAAACGGGAATGGGACAGTGAGGGGAACAGGTAATGGGACAGTGTGGGGAACAGGGAATGGGACAGTGAGGGGAACAGGGAATAGGGCAGTGTGGTGAACAGGGAATGGGACAGTGTGGGGAACAGGGAATGGGACAGTGAGGGGAACAGAGAATGGGATAGTGTGGGGAATAGGGACTGGGATAGTGGAGAGAACAGGGAATGGGACAGTGTGGGAAAAGGGAATGGACAGTGTGGAGAAATGGGAATCGGTAAGTGTGGAGAACAGGGAATAGGACGTATTGGGGAACAGGGAATGGGACAGTGTGGTGAACAGGGAATGGGACAGTGAGGAGAACAGGGAATGGGAAGTGTAGGGAACAGGGAATGGAGTAGTGTGGGGAACAGTGAATGGGATAGTGAGGGGAACAAAGAATGGGGTAGTGAGGGGAACAGGGAATAGAGTAGTGAGGGGAATAGAGAATGGGGTAGTGAGGGGAACAGAGATTGTGGAAGTGAAGAGAACAGGGAATGGGGCATTGAGAGAAACACAGAATGGATTTATGAGGAGAACACGGAATGAGGTAATGCTAGGAACAGAGAATGGGACAGAGGTGGGAACAGGAAATGGGGGAGTGAGGAAAACGAGGAATGATGCTGTGACAGGAACAGGGAATGGGGTAATGAGGGGAACTGGGAAAAGGACAGTGAGTAGAACAGGGATGGGACAGTGTGAGGAACAGGGAATAGGGCAGTGAGGAGAACAGGGAATGGGACAGTGTGGAGAACAAGGAAAGGGACAGTGTGGGGAACAGGGAAAGGGACAGTGAGGGGAACAGGGAATGGGGCAGTGTGGGGAACAGGGAATGGGACAGTGAGAGGAACAGAGAAAGGGACAGTGAGGGGAACAAGTAATGGGACAGTGAGGGGAACAGAGAATGGGACAATATGGAGAACAGGGAAAGGGACAGTGAGGGGAACAGGGAATGGAACAGTGAGGGGAACAGAGAATGGGACAGTGTGGGGAACAGGGAATGGGACAGTGAGGGGAACAGAGAATGGAACAGTGAGGGGAACAGAGAATGGGACAGTGTGGGGAACAGGGAATGGGACAGTGAGGAGAACAGAGAATGGGACAGTGTGGGGAAGAGGGAATGGGACAGTGTGGAGAACAGGGAATGGGACATATTTAGGAACAGGGAACAGGGTAGTGAGGGGGCACAGGGAATGGAGTAGTGAGGGGAACAGAGAATGAGGTAGTGAGGAGAACAGAGAATGGTGTAGTGAGGGGAACAGAGAATGGTGTAGTGAGGGGAACAGAGTTTGTGGATGTGAAGGGAACAGGGAATGGGGCAGTGAGAGAAACACAAAATGGGGTTATGAGGAGAACACGGAATAAGGTAATGCTAGGAACAGAGAATGGGACAGAGGTGGAAACAGGAAATGGGGTAGTGAGGAAAACGAGGAATGATGCTGTGACAGGAACAGGGAATGGGGTAATGAGGGGAACTTGGAACAGGACAGTGAGGGGAACAGGGAATGGGGTCGTGAGGAGAACTGGGAAAAGGACAGTGAGGGGAACAGGGAATGGGGTAGTGAGGGGAACAGGGAATGGGACAGTGAGGAGAACAGAGAATGGGACAGTGTGGGGAACAGGGAATGGGACAGTGAGGAGAACAGGGAATGGGACAGTGTGGGGAACAGGGAATGGGACAGTGAGGAGAACAGGGAATGGGACAGTGTGGGGAACAGGGAATGGGACAGTGTGGGGAACAGGGAAAGGGACAGTGAGGGAAACAGGGAATGGGGAAGTGAGGGGAACAGGGAATGGGGCAGTGTGGGGAACAGAGAATGGGACAGTGTGGGGAACAGAGAATGTGGCAGTGTGGGGAACAGGGAATGGGGCAGTGAGGGGAACAGGGAATGGGGAAGTGAGGGGAACAGGGAATGGGACAGTGTGGGGAACAGGGAATGGGACAGTGAGGGGAACAGGGAATGGGGCATTGAGAGAAACACAGAATAGGGTTATGAGGGGAACATAGAATGAGGTAATGCTAGGAAGAGAGAATGGGACAGAGGTGGGAACAGGAAATGGGGTAGTGAGGAAAATGAGGAATGATGCTGTGACGGGAACAGGGAATGGGGTAATGAGGGGAACTGGGAACAGGACAGTGAGGGGAACAGGGAATGGGGTAGTGATGGGAACTGGGGAAAGGACAGTGTGGGGAACAGGGAATGTGGCAGTGTGGGGAACAGGGAATGGGGCAGTGTGGGGAACAGGGAATGGGGTAGTGAGGGGAACAGGGAATGGGGTAGTGAGGGGAACGGGGAATGGGGTAGTGAGGGGAACTGGGAAAAGGACAGTGTGGGGAACAGGGAATGTGGCAGTGTGGGGAACAGGGAATGGGGCAGTGAGGGGAACAGGGAATGGGGTAGTGAGGGGAACAGGGAATGGGGTAGTGAGGGGAACAGAGAATGGGGTAGTGAGGGGAACAGAGAATGGGGTAGTGAGGGGAAAGTGAATGGGGCAGTGAGAGGAACAGGGAATGGGGTAGTGAGGGGAACAGGGAATGGGGTAGTGAGGGGAACAGAATGAGGTAGTGAGGAGAACAGCGAATGGGGTAGTGAGGGGAACAGAGAATGGGGTAGTGAGGAGAATAGGGAATGGGATAGTGAGGGGAACAGGGAATGGAGTAGTGGGTGGAAGCAGAGAATGGGCTACTGAGGGGAACAGAATGGGATAGTGAGGGGAACAGAGAATGCAACAGGGAGTGGAATTGAGAATGGGGTAGGGAGGGGAACAGGGAATGGTGTAGTGAAGGGAACTGGGAACAGGACAGTGAGGGGAACAGGGCATGGTGTAATGAGGGGAACATGGAATGAGGGAATGATAGGAACAGAGAATGGGAAGGGGGGGACAGGAAATGGGGTAGTGAGGACAACACGGAATGTTGCTGTGAAGGGAACAGAGAGGAGGTAGTGACGGCAACAGGGAGTGTGGTAGTGAGGGGAACAGGGAATGGGGTAGTGAGGGGAACAGGGAATGGGACAGTGAGGGGAACAGGGATTGGTGTGGTGAGGGGAACAGAGAATGGGGTAGTGAGGGGCGCAAGGAATGTAACAGTGCAAGGAACAGGGAATGGTGTAGTGAGGGGAATAGAGAATGGGGGAGTGAGGGGAACAGGGAATGGGACAGTGAGGGGAACAGAGAATGGGGGAGTGAGGGGCGCAAGGAATGTAACAGTGCAAGGAACAGGGAATGGTGTAGTGAGGGGAATAGAGAATGGGACAGTGTGGGGAACAGGGAATGGGACAGTGTGGGGAACAGGGAATGGGACAGTGAGGAGAACAGGGAATGGGACAGTGTGGGGAACAGGGAATGGGACAGTGAGGAGAACAGGGAATGGGACAGTGTGGGGAACAGGGAATGGGGAAGTGAGGGGAACAGGGAATGGGACAGTGTGGAGAACAGGGAATGGGACAGTGAGGGGAACAGGGAATGGGGCAGTGTGGGGAACAGGGAATGGGGAAGTGAGGGGAACAGGGAATGGGGCAGTGTGGGGAACAGGGAATGGGACAGTGTGGGGAACAGGGAATGTGGCAGTGTGGGGAACAGGGAATGGGGCAGTGTGGGGAATAGGGAATGGGGCAGTGTGGGGAACACGGAATGGAACAGTGAGGAGAACACAGAATGGGACAGTGTGGGGAACAGTGATGGGACAGTGTGGGGAACAGGGAATGGAGTAGTGAGGGGAACAGTGAATGGGATAGTGAGGGGAACAAAGAATGGGGTAGTGAGGGGAACAGAGAATGGTGCAGTGAGGGGAACAGAAAATGGGGTAGTGAGAGGAACAGGGAATGGAGTAGTGAGGGGAACAGAAAATGGTGCAGTGAGGGGAACAGAGAATGGGGTAGTGAGGGGAACAGAGATTGTGGAAGTGAAGGGAACAGGGAATGGGGCATTGAGAGAAACACAGAATGGGGTTATGAGGGGAACACAGAATGAGGTAATGCTAGGAAGAGAGAATGGGACAGAGGTGGGAACAGGAAATGGGGTAGTGAGGAAAATGAGGAATGATGCTGTGACGGGAACAGGGAATGGGGTAATGAGGGGAACTGGGAACAGGACAGTGAGGGGAACAGGGAATGGGGTAGTGATGGGAACTGGGGAAAGGACAGTGTGGGGAACAGGGAATGTGGCAGTGTGGGGAACAGGGAATGGGGCAGTGTGGAGAACAGGGAATGGGGCAGTGTGGGGAACACGGAATGGGACAGCGAGGAGAACAGGGAATGGGACAGTGTGGAGAACAGGGAATGGGACAGTGTGGGAAAAGGGAAGGGACAGTGTGGAGAACCGGGAATGGGTAAGTGTGGGAACAGGGAATGGGACAGTGAGGAGAACAAAGAATGGGACAGTGTGGGGAACAGGGATGGGACAGTGTGGGAAAAGGGAATGGTCAGTGTGGAAAACCGGGAATGGGTAAGTGTGGGGAACAGGGAATGGGACAGTGAGGAGAACAGAGAATGGGACAGTGTGGGGAACAGGGAATGGGACAGCGAGGAGAACAGGGAATGGGGCAGCGAGGAGAACAGGGAATGGGACAGTGTGGAGAACAGGGAATGGGACAGTGTGGGAAAAGGGAATGGACAGTGTGGAGAACCGGGAATGGGTAAGTGTGGGAACAGGAAATGGAACAGTGAGGAGAACACAGAATGGGACAGTGTGGGGAACAGGGATGGGACAGTGTGGGGAACAGGGAATGGAGTAGTGAGGGGAACAGTGAATGGGATAGTGAGGGGAACAAAGAATGGGGTAGTGAGGGGAACAGAGAATGGTGCAGTGAGGGGAACAGAAAATGGGGTAGTGAGAGGAACAGGGAATGGAGTAGTGAGGGGAACAAAGAATGGGCTAGTGAGAGGAACAGGGAATGGAGTAGTGAGGGGAACAGAGAATGGGGTAGTGAGGGGAACAGAGAATGGGGCATTGAGAGAAACACAGAATGGGGTTATGAGGGGAACACAGAATGAGGTAATGCTAGGAACAGAGAATTGGACAGAGGTGGGAACAGGAAATGGGGTAGTGAGGAAAATGAGGAATGATGCTGTGACGGGAACAGGGAATGGGGTAATGAGGGGAACTGGGAAAAGGACAGTGAGGGGAACAGGGAATGGGGTAGTGATGGGAACTGGGGAAAGGACAGTGAGGGGAACAGGGATTGGGGTAGTGAGGGGAACTGGGAAAAGGACAGTGAGGGGAACAGGGAATGGGGTAGTGAGGGGAACAGAGAATGGGGTAGTGAAGGGAACAGGGAATGGGGTAGTGAGGGGAACAGGGAATGGGGTAGTGAGGGGAACAGAGAATGGGGTAGTGAGGGGAACAGAGAATGGGGTAGTGAGGGGAAAGTGAATGGGGAGTGAGAGGAACAGGGAATGGGATAGTGAGGGGAACAGGGAATGGAATAGTGGGTGGAAGCAGAGAATGGGGTACTGAGGGGAACAGAATGGGATAGTGAGGCGAACAGAGAATGCAACAGGGAGTGGAATTGAGAATGGGGTAGGGAGGGGAACAGGGAATGGTGTAGTGAAGGGAATTGGGAACTGGGAACAGGACAGTGAGGGGAACAGGGCATGGAGTAATGAGGGGAACATGGAATGAGGTAATGATAGGAACAGAGAATGGGACGGGGGGGACAGGAAATGGGGTAGTGAGGACAACACGGAATGTTGCTGTGAAGGGAACAGAGAGGAGGTAGTGACGGCAACAGGGAGTGTGGTAGTGAGGGGAACAGGGAATGGGGTAGTGAGGGGAACAGGAAACAGGACAGTGAGGGGAACAGGGATTGGTGTGGTGAGGGGAACAGAGAATGGGGTAGTGAGGGGCGCAAGGAATGTAACAGTGCAAGGAACAGGGAATGGTGTAGTGAGGGGAATAGAGAATGGGGGAGTGAGGAGAACAGAGAATGGGGTAGTGAGGGGAGCAAGGAATGGAACAGTGCAAGGAACAGGGAATGGTGTAGTGAGGGGAACAGAGAATGGTGTAGTGAGGGGAACAGAGAATGGGGGAGTGAGGAGAAAGTGAATGGGGTAGTGAGGGGAACAGAGAATGGGGGAGTGAGGAGAAAGTGAATGGGGTAGTGAGGGGAACAGAGAATGGGGTAGTGAGGGGAACAGAGAATGGGGTAGTGAGGGGAGCAAGGAAAGGAACAGTGCAGGGAACAGGGAATGGTGTAGTGAGGGGAACAGAGAATGGGGGAGTGAGGGGAACAGAGAATGGGGTAGTGAGGGGAACAGAGAATGGGGTAGTGAGGGGAACAGAGAATGGGGTAGTGAGGGGAAAGTGAATGGGGCAGTGAGAGGAACAGCGAATGGGGTAGTGAGGGGAACAGAGAATGGGGTAGTGAGGGGAACAGAGAATGGGGTAGTGAGGGGAACAGAGAATGGGGTAGTGAGGAGAACAGGGAATGGGATAGTGAGGGGAACAGAGAATGGGGGAGTGAGGGGAACAGAAAATGGGGTAGTGAGAGGAACAGGGAATGGGGTAGTGAGGGGAACAGAGAATGGGGTAGTGAGGGGAACAGAGATTGGTGTAGTGAGGGGAACAGAGATTGTGAAAGTGAAGGGAACAGGGAATGGGGCATTGAGAGAAACACAGAATGGGGTTATGAGGAGAACACGGAATGAGGTAATGCTAGGAAGAGAGAATGGGACAGAGGTGGAAACAGGAAATGGGGTAGTCAGGAAAACGAGGAATGATGCTGTGACTGGAACAGGGAATGGGGTAATGAGGGGAACTGGGAACAGGACAGTGAGGGGAACAGGGAATGGTGTAGTGAGGGGAACTGGGAAAAGGACAGTGAGGGGAACAGGGATTGGGGTAGTGAGGGGAACTGGGAAAAGGACAGTGAGGGGAACAGGGAATGGGGTAGTGAGGGGAACAGAGAATGGGGTAGTGAGGGGAACAGAGAATGGGGTAGTGAGGGGAAAGTGAATGGGGCAGTGAGAGGAACAGCGAATGGGGTAGTGAGGGGAACAGAGAATGGGGTAGTGAGGAGAATAGGGAATGGGATAGTGAGGGGAACAGGGAATGGAGTAGTGGGTGGAAGCAGAGAATGGGCTACTGAGGGGAACAGAATGGGATAGTGAGGGGAACAGAGAATGCAACAGGGAGTGGAATTGAGAATGGGGTAGTGAGGGGAACAGGGAATGGTGTAGTGAAGGGAACTGGGAACTGGGAACAGGACAGTGAGGGGAACAGGGCATGGAGTAATGAGCGGAACATGGAATGAGGTAATGATAGGAACAGAGAATGGGACGGGGGGGACAGGAAATGGGGTAGTGAGGACAACACGGAATGTTGCTGTGAAGGGAACAGAGAGGAGGTAGTGACGGCAACAGGGAGTGTGGTAGTGAGGGGAACAGGGAATGGGGTAGTGAGGGGAACAGGGAATGGGACAGTGAGGGGAACAGGGATTGGTGTGGTGAGGGGAACAGAGAATGGGGTAGTGAGGGACGCAAGGAATGTAACAGTGCAAGGAACAGGGAATGGTGTAGTGAGGGGAATAGAGAATGGGGGAGTGAGGGGAACAGGGAATGGGACAGTGAGGGGAACAGAGAATGGGGGAGTGAGGGGCGCAAGGAATGTAACAGTGCAAGGAACAGGGAATGGTGCAGTGAGGGGAATAGAGAATGGGGGAGTGAGGGAACAGAGAATGCGGTAGTGAGGGGAACAGAGAATGGTGCAGTGAGGGGAACAGAGAATGGGGTAGTGAGGGGAACAGAGAATGGGGTAGTCAGGGGAACAGAGAATGGTGCAGTGAGGGGAACAGAGAATGGGGTAGTGAGGGGAACAGAGAATGGGGTAGTGAGGGGAACAGAGAATGGGGTAGTGAGGGGAACAGAAAATGGGGTAGTCAGGGGAACAGAGAATGGTGCAGTGAGGGGAACAGAGAAGGGGGTAGTGAGGGGAACAGAGAATGGGGTAGTGAGGGGAGCAAGGAATGGGAAGTGCAGGGAACAGGGAATGGTGTAGTGAGTGGAACAGAGAATGGGGGAGTTGGGGGAACAGGAATGGTCTAGTGTGGGGAACCAAGAATGGCATAGTGAGGGGAACAGAGATGGGGTAGTGAGGGGAACAGAGAATGATGCAGTGAGGGGAACAGAGAATGGGGTAATGAGGGAAACACAGAATGAGGTAAATATAGGAACAGAGAGGGGAAAAGGAAATGGGGTAGTGAGGAAAACACGGAATGGTGCTGTGAAGGGGACAGAGAATGGGGTAGTGCGAGGAACAGAGAATGGGGTTGTTGGAGGAACACAGAATGAGGTCGGGAGGGTAACAGGGAATGGGACAGTGTGGAGAGCAGGGAATGGGACAGTGAGGAGAACAGATAATGGGACAGTGTGGAGAACAGGAAATGGGGCAGTGTGGGGAACAGAGAATGGGACAGTGAGGGGAACAGAGAATGGGGCAGTGTGGAGAACAGGGAATGGGATAGTGAGGGGGACAGGGAATGGGACAGTGTGGAGAACAGGGAATGGGACAGTGTGGGAAAAGGGAATGGACAGTGTGGAGAACCGGGAATGGGTAAGTGTGGGAACAGGAAATGGAACAGTGAGGAGAACACAGAATGGGACAGTGTGGGGAACAGGGATGGGACAGTGTGGGGAACAGGGAATGGAGTAGTGAGGGGAACAGTGAATGGGATAGTGAGGGGAACAAAGAATGGGGTAGTGAGGGGAACAGAGAATGGTGCAGTGAGGGGAACAGAAAATGGGGTAGTGAGAGGAACAGGGAATGGAGTAGTGAGGGGAACAAAGAATGGGCTAGTGAGAGGAACAGGGAATGGAGTAGTGAGGGGAACAGAGAATGGGGTAGTGAGGGGAACAGAGAATGGGGCATTGAGAGAAACACAGAATGGGGTTATGAGGGGAACACAGAATGAGGTAATGCTAGGAACAGAGAATTGGACAGAGGTGGGAACAGGAAATGGGGTAGTGAGGAAAATGAGGAATGATGCTGTGACGGGAACAGGGAATGGGGTAATGAGGGGAACTGGGAAAAGGACAGTGAGGGGAACAGGGAATGGGGTAGTGATGGGAACTGGGGAAAGGACAGTGAGGGGAACAGGGATTGGGGTAGTGAGGGGAACTGGGAAAAGGACAGTGAGGGGAACAGGGAATGGGGTAGTGAGGGGAACAGAGAATGGGGTAGTGAAGGGAACAGGGAATGGGGTAGTGAGGGGAACAGGGAATGGGGTAGTGAGGGGAACAGAGAATGGGGTAGTGAGGGGAACAGAGAATGGGGTAGTGAGGGGAAAGTGAATGGGGAGTGAGAGGAACAGGGAATGGGATAGTGAGGGGAACAGGGAATGGAATAGTGGGTGGAAGCAGAGAATGGGGTACTGAGGGGAACAGAATGGGATAGTGAGGCGAACAGAGAATGCAACAGGGAGTGGAATTGAGAATGGGGTAGGGAGGGGAACAGGGAATGGTGTAGTGAAGGGAATTGGGAACTGGGAACAGGACAGTGAGGGGAACAGGGCATGGAGTAATGAGGGGAACATGGAATGAGGTAATGATAGGAACAGAGAATGGGACGGGGGGGACAGGAAATGGGGTAGTGAGGACAACACGGAATGTTGCTGTGAAGGGAACAGAGAGGAGGTAGTGACGGCAACAGGGAGTGTGGTAGTGAGGGGAACAGGGAATGGGGTAGTGAGGGGAACAGGAAACAGGACAGTGAGGGGAACAGGGATTGGTGTGGTGAGGGGAACAGAGAATGGGGTAGTGAGGGGCGCAAGGAATGTAACAGTGCAAGGAACAGGGAATGGTGTAGTGAGGGGAATAGAGAATGGGGGAGTGAGGAGAACAGAGAATGGGGTAGTGAGGGGAGCAAGGAATGGAACAGTGCAAGGAACAGGGAATGGTGTAGTGAGGGGAACAGAGAATGGTGTAGTGAGGGGAACAGAGAATGGGGGAGTGAGGAGAAAGTGAATGGGGTAGTGAGGGGAACAGAGAATGGGGGAGTGAGGAGAAAGTGAATGGGGTAGTGAGGGGAACAGAGAATGGGGTAGTGAGGGGAACAGAGAATGGGGTAGTGAGGGGAGCAAGGAAAGGAACAGTGCAGGGAACAGGGAATGGTGTAGTGAGGGGAACAGAGAATGGGGGAGTGAGGGGAACAGAGAATGGGGTAGTGAGGGGAACAGAGAATGGGGTAGTGAGGGGAACAGAGAATGGGGTAGTGAGGGGAAAGTGAATGGGGCAGTGAGAGGAACAGCGAATGGGGTAGTGAGGGGAACAGAGAATGGGGTAGTGAGGGGAACAGAGAATGGGGTAGTGAGGGGAACAGAGAATGGGGTAGTGAGGAGAACAGGGAATGGGATAGTGAGGGGAACAGAGAATGGGGGAGTGAGGGGAACAGAAAATGGGGTAGTGAGAGGAACAGGGAATGGGGTAGTGAGGGGAACAGAGAATGGGGTAGTGAGGGGAACAGAGATTGGTGTAGTGAGGGGAACAGAGATTGTGAAAGTGAAGGGAACAGGGAATGGGGCATTGAGAGAAACACAGAATGGGGTTATGAGGAGAACACGGAATGAGGTAATGCTAGGAAGAGAGAATGGGACAGAGGTGGAAACAGGAAATGGGGTAGTCAGGAAAACGAGGAATGATGCTGTGACTGGAACAGGGAATGGGGTAATGAGGGGAACTGGGAACAGGACAGTGAGGGGAACAGGGAATGGTGTAGTGAGGGGAACTGGGAAAAGGACAGTGAGGGGAACAGGGATTGGGGTAGTGAGGGGAACTGGGAAAAGGACAGTGAGGGGAACAGGGAATGGGGTAGTGAGGGGAACAGAGAATGGGGTAGTGAGGGGAACAGAGAATGGGGTAGTGAGGGGAAAGTGAATGGGGCAGTGAGAGGAACAGCGAATGGGGTAGTGAGGGGAACAGAGAATGGGGTAGTGAGGAGAATAGGGAATGGGATAGTGAGGGGAACAGGGAATGGAGTAGTGGGTGGAAGCAGAGAATGGGCTACTGAGGGGAACAGAATGGGATAGTGAGGGGAACAGAGAATGCAACAGGGAGTGGAATTGAGAATGGGGTAGTGAGGGGAACAGGGAATGGTGTAGTGAAGGGAACTGGGAACTGGGAACAGGACAGTGAGGGGAACAGGGCATGGAGTAATGAGCGGAACATGGAATGAGGTAATGATAGGAACAGAGAATGGGACGGGGGGGACAGGAAATGGGGTAGTGAGGACAACACGGAATGTTGCTGTGAAGGGAACAGAGAGGAGGTAGTGACGGCAACAGGGAGTGTGGTAGTGAGGGGAACAGGGAATGGGGTAGTGAGGGGAACAGGGAATGGGACAGTGAGGGGAACAGGGATTGGTGTGGTGAGGGGAACAGAGAATGGGGTAGTGAGGGACGCAAGGAATGTAACAGTGCAAGGAACAGGGAATGGTGTAGTGAGGGGAATAGAGAATGGGGGAGTGAGGGGAACAGGGAATGGGACAGTGAGGGGAACAGAGAATGGGGGAGTGAGGGGCGCAAGGAATGTAACAGTGCAAGGAACAGGGAATGGTGTAGTGAGGGGAATAGAGAATGGGGGAGTGAGGGAACAGAGAATGCGGTAGTGAGGGGAACAGAGAATGGTGCAGTGAGGGGAACAGAGAATGGGGTAGTGAGGGGAACAGAGAATGGGGTAGTCAGGGGAACAGAGAATGGTGCAGTGAGGGGAACAGAGAATGGGGTAGTGAGGGGAACAGAGAATGGGGTAGTGAGGGGAACAGAGAATGGGGTAGTGAGGGGAACAGAAAATGGGGTAGTCAGGGGAACAGAGAATGGTGCAGTGAGGGGAACAGAGAAGGGGGTAGTGAGGGGAACAGAGAATGGGGTAGTGAGGGGAGCAAGGAATGGGAAGTGCAGGGAACAGGGAATGGTGTAGTGAGTGGAACAGAGAATGGGGGAGTTGGGGGAACAGGAATGGTCTAGTGTGGGGAACCAAGAATGGCATAGTGAGGGGAACAGAGATGGGGTAGTGAGGGGAACAGAGAATGATGCAGTGAGGGGAACAGAGAATGGGGTAATGAGGGAAACACAGAATGAGGTAAATATAGGAACAGAGAGGGGAAAAGGAAATGGGGTAGTGAGGAAAACACGGAATGGTGCTGTGAAGGGGACAGAGAATGGGGTAGTGCGAGGAACAGAGAATGGGGTTGTTGGAGGAACACAGAATGAGGTCGGGAGGGTAACAGGGAATGGGACAGTGTGGAGAGCAGGGAATGGGACAGTGAGGAGAACAGATAATGGGACAGTGTGGAGAACAGGAAATGGGGCAGTGTGGGGAACAGAGAATGGGACAGTGAGGGGAACAGAGAATGGGGCAGTGTGGAGAACAGGGAATGGGATAGTGAGGGGGACAGGGAATGGGACAGTGTGGAGAACAGGGAATGGGATAGTGAGGGGGACAGGGAATGGGACAGCGTAGGATGAGGGAATGGGACAGTGAGGGGAACAGGGAATGGGGCAGTGAGGGGAACAGGGAATGGGACAGTGTGGGGAACAGGGAATGGGACAGTGTGGAGAACAGGGAATGGGACAGTGAGGGGAACAGGCAATGGGACAGTGTGGAGAACAGGGAATGGGGCAGTGTGGGGATCAGGGAATGGGACAGTGAGGGGAGCAGGGAATGGGGTAGTGAGGGGAACAGGGAATGGGACAGTGTGGGGAACAGAGAATGGAGCAGTGAGGGGAACAGGGAATGGGACAGTGTGGGGAACAGGGAATGGGACAGTGAGGGGAGCAGGGAATGGGTAGCGAGGGTAACAGGGAATGGGACAGTGAGGGGAACAGGAAATGGGACAGTGTGGAGAACAGGGAATGGGTTAGTGCGGGGAACAGAGAATGGGACAGTGAGGGGAACAGAGAATGGGGCAGTGAGGGGAACAGGGAATGGGACAGTGTGGGGAACAGGGAATGGGTTAGTGAGGGGAACAGAGAATGGGGTAGTGTGGGAAACAGAGAATGGGGTAGTGTGGGATACAGAGAGTGGGGTAGTGTGGGATACAGAGAATGGGGTAGTGTGGAATACAGAGAATGGGGTAGTGTGGGATACAGAGAATGGGGTAGTGTGGGAAACAGAGAAGAGACTAGGGAGCATGTGGTCAGAAGAGCAGACAAGGAAGTGGTAAGGAAAAGACAGCATCAATGGATGCAGCACTTCCAGTTCTAGTTGCAGTGCATTGTCCACACACAGTAACGACATTAGTCAAATCAACGCAAGTGTGTGCGCATATGATACCCCGTTTTGGAAATGTCATCATTGTTGTAATGTAATGTGAGTCTGATCCCTCAAGCATCGGTGTGATAGGGAGCAGATAATCTGTTTCATTCTTCTTGACTGTGAAATAAATAATGATCAGGACATCTGAGAACCCCCCTGCTCTATCGACATAGTGCCAAGAGGTCTTAATATCCAGGAGAGACGATCAATGAGTTCTAAGGTCTGAGCCCAGGGCCTCCAGGAATGCAGCTTTTCCTCAGTGTGAATGCTACAGGTAACCTGGGGCTCGTGTTGAAATCTCCGCCCCACAACATTCTGAGCTAAGCTGCTATCGATTGAACCACAGCCTTTGAAAACAATGAAAGTTTATCCTCAAGAGCGGTTTGACCATTTCTGCTTGAACCAGTCTGTAGCAAGTGAAACAAACTGCGTTATAATCCTAATGCTTCATTCTCAAGGGTAGATTTTGGATTTGTCAAAAATTACAAGGTTACGCCATTTTGTTTTGCTGAGGACACTGAAGGTACAACATGTGATGTGATGCAAGCTGTGCATTCATTCTTACTGTGGAATAGAGTTTCATAAAGGTATAGCAGCACTTGGGGCTACAGTGTAGTTGTATATATAAGTACTGTATACTTGTAGTATACTATAGTACAGTGACTGTGTTCCAGATTTACCAAACCAGGGATCTGGGGTGGATTTTACAGCAGCAATGGATTATATAATTCTGTCAGCAATGGACTGAGCAGAAACCTGTCTACCCAGTGCGATTACAGGCTGGGGACACCTCTGGTTTATTTAATTTGGGACCTCACTTACTTCAGTGGGGCTCCAACTCTCTGCTCACCAAATTCTGGGAGGATGTCTGCCCTCATGAGCTACCAATGTTTTTGTCGAATAAGTGGAGCTACAGGACAAAAATCTTAAAATCCCATGCAAAAATCAGGAAGAAAACGATAACGCATTCCTTTGCTGCAAAAAAAAACAAGCCGGCTGTCCAAGATGCTATAGATCAGGATGAGCAGGACGGTTCTTTCATTATCGAGTTTTCCTGATCTTCAAGCACACCATTAAGATGGGGTGGGGATGAGTTGTCAGTGAAAATGATGATAAAGCTGTTCTAAGTTCATCCTTAAGGGATAGAAGGTTGAGCTGACCTCTATTTGACTCCAATGTTTGGTTAATACTGCCCTCTGAAGCAAGCTATTTGATTATATTTGGGATAGACAACAAATATGATTCCCGACAGTATGAAAACAGGCCATTTGGCCCAACAAGTCCACACCAACCCTCTGAAGAGTAGCCAACTCAGGCCCATTCCCCCTGACTAATACACCGAACACTACGAGCAATTTAGCATGGCCAATTCACCTGACCTGCACATCTTTGTGACTGTGGGAGCAAACTGGAGTACCCAGAGGGCACCCACCCTGGCACAGGGGGAACATGCAAACTCCACACAGAGTCGCCCGAGGCAGGGATTGAACCTGGGTCCCTGGAGCTGTGAGGTAGCAGTGCTAACCACTGAGCCACTGTGCTGTCTCTCACCTTGCCTGTTTGGCAGAAAGCAGAGAGTGGTGATTAAAAGGGTCCTTCTCAGAGTGGCCGCCAGTGACTAGTGGTGTTCTGCAAGGCTCAGTGTTGGGACCACAACTTTGTAATTGATACATTAACAATCTAGATGGAGGAACTGAGGGCATTCTGACAATAGTTTGTAGATGATACAAGACAGGTAGCATTGAGGAGGCAGGGAGGCTGCAGAAGGATTTGGACAGGTTAGGGAAGGGGGCAAAGAAGTGGCAGATGGAGTACAGCGTGGGAATGTGTGAGGTAGGAAGAATAGAGGCATGGACTATTTTCCAACTGGGGACAAAATTCAGAAATCTGAAGTGCAAAGAGACCTGGGAGTTCTAGTCCAGAATTTTCTCATGGTATACTTGCTGTTTGAGTCAGTAGTTAGGAAGACAAAGGCAATGATAGCATTTATTTCGAGAGGACTTGAATATAAAAGCAGGGATGTACCATACCTCTGAGGCTTTATAAGGCTCTGGTCAGACCACATTTGGAGTATTGTGCACAGATTAGGCCCTATATCTCAGGAAGGATGGACTGCACTGAAGTATGTTCAGAGGAGGCACAAGAGAATGGTCCCAAGGATGAAAGGCTTAACATATGAGGAACATTTGAGGACTCTGGGTCTCTATTTGATGGAGTTTAGAAGGATGAGGGGGAATCTAATTGAAACATATGGAATACTGAATGGCCTGGACAGTGTAGATGTTGGGACGATGTTTCCATTGGTAGGGAAGTCTAGGACCCAAGGGCACAGCCTTAGAGTAAAGGCCTTTTAGCATGGAGATAAGGAGAAACGTCTTCAGCCAAAGAGTGGTGAATCTATGGAATTTATTGTCACAGAAGGCTGAAATACTTCAGTTCCTGAAGATCAAGGGAATCAAGGGTTACGGGGAGAAAGCAGGAGAATGGGATTGAGAAACTTATCAGCCATGATTGAGTGGTGGAGCAGACTCGATGGGCTGAATGGCCTAATTTTCTGCTCCAGTATCTTTTGGTCTTATGGTCTAATATTGGCCATGATGTTCACTATCACAAATCAAATTGAATAAGGATGTATGAGTTTGTATCTCAATGTGAATGATCAATTGGCTTCAGTATCTTTCAAGCAAACTAGTCAGCTTTTCATAGGTGAATTCCCAACTGAAGAACTTTCATGTAACAGAACAAATCATCTTCATGCAATGGAGGTAGAACATTCAGCAAGAATATTCTTGAGGAATGAGCTGAAGGTACTGGGACCACTCCTTGTGAAGAAGTGTAGGTGTGGTTTGAAACTATCGCAGAGTTAATGTGCGAGACTGGGGGATCAACAGCTATTGTTTGATATTATTTTGCATGTGAATTCAATAACATTAACTGCACCAAGTCATGGCCTTGGGCACCATAGTCACTAAATCAAGGTCTAGACTTAGGTATTTAAATCCATAAGGTTATTCCAGTGTTTGTTCACAGTAAGCCACCAAATTTCATCACATTAAACCCATCCCATTGATCCTTTCAGTCCTATTTTATCGGAAGGGTGAACAGTCCAACTTACTTAACGTTAAAACAAAATTTACAAAACATTCTTCAGGCATCAGAATTTACCAGGAAGGCGAATCAAACTCGTTGTTCTGGATCGAAAGAGCCAATGAAAGATTGTGTGACTACCCACCACTCCTATTTCTATCTGTATTGTTAGTTGCATGGGTTGGTTAGTTCAGTTGGCGGTTTATGATGCCAACAATGTGAGTTCAATTCTCCCACTGACTGAGGTTATCATTAAATGATACGCTCCTTCCCACCCTGTACTGGCCTGGAGCATGAGAATTGGTCCCAGGAATGAAGTGGTCCCAGGTGTGATGACGCTCAGGTTAACCCACGACCAGCCATCTCTATAGGACTATGGCAACTTTGTTTTCTTTTACTTAACTATTTGTGTTGTCACCTCATCATTGACTCTGATGCTTGCATCGATGCTCACTGACCATCACGGCTTCCCGCGCTGACAACTTAAAAATTCTCATCTTAATTTCAAATTTCTCCATGGTTTTTCCTCTCCATATGTCTGTATTCTCCTCCAACCCGAACATCCTCCCAGATGCCTGCACTTCTCCAACGCTGCCTGGGCCCTTAACTCAAGAATTCAGTCCCTGAATTTCCTTTTATCCTCCTTTAAGATTCTTGTTGACATTTTCACCTTTGATCAAGCTTTCGATCGCCTTCCTAAGGTAGTTTGATTTCATATTTCGTTGGCTATTGCCTCTGAGAAGCAGCTTAGGAGACTTTGCCGGATCAAAGGAGCTATACAACTGCAAGTTGTTGTTACCATCCTTGGTGAGAGGAAGAATTTGCCAAAGGGGAACTGTGGGTGGGTGAGCTTCACATGAAAACATATTTTCAACCTTGGGGGCTCAGTCAGTGCTCTGAACACTGGAACATCAGCATTAAACACCTCATAAAAACCCAGAAGAACTGTGGATGCTGTAAATCAGAAACAAAAACAAAAGTTGATGGAATATCTCAGCATCTGTGCAGAGAAATCAAGTTAGTGTTTCAGGTCCGGTGACCCTTCCTCAGAACTGATGGTGACTTGGAAAATGTCAGTTAATATGCAGAAGATAGGCTGGGGGAAGGGGTTAAGGAGTAAACGATAGGTGGAGATAAAGCCCAAAGAGAGAGAACAGTTGGACAGACAAAGGAGTCAGTAACGATCTGGCTGGGAGGGTGAATAGCTGTTACTGGTGACTGTTAGTGGTGAACAATATGTAGTCGTGATTTGGAGGTGCCAGTCTTGGACTGGTGTGTATGAAGTTAAAAATCACACAACACCATGTTATAGTCCAACAGGTTTAATTGGAAGCATTAGCTTTCGGAGCGACACTCCTTCCAGGTGGTTGTGACACAATAAACCTGTTGGACTATAACCTGGCGTTGTGTGATTTTTAACTTTGTAAAAATAGGTAGTGTGTAATAGCAGACTATGTGATAACAAGGCCTGGGGTGTGGGGTTGGGGGCTGGGACATGGAGGAGTTCAGCTCCTAAAATTATTGAATGCGGTATTGAGTTTTAAAGACTTCATACCCATTAGATTGTGCATAGTTAGAGGTGTCCACTGCTCATGTGCAAATAACTCTTTGCTAGTCTTCACCATCACTTCAAAATTGGTAGTGTGTTCTCTCTGAGCCCTTCCCACATTACCGAGGCCTGGATGGGCTGTATTACCTTCTCACTCTGTATAGGGTGAGATGTTGGGGGATGGTAAAATATATCAGTCTGAAAGCTGAAAAAAGATGTCTCCACCCTATTGGAATAAAACCTGCATCCCACAGGGGGAGCACCTTCAGGATTGAGGCCTCTGGACACATAGTGAAGAGTTTCCATTCTCTGACAAAGCCACTTAAATTGGATGAGTAGCCCAAATAAATAAAAATGTCACCCCATAAAAATGTTGAAGAAAACCTGATTCCAAAATACAAACATTGATTGTCGCAGGATTTGGTCACCCCCCCCCACCCCCCG
Source organism: Chiloscyllium punctatum (assembly GCF_047496795.1). Classification (NCBI taxonomy): domain Eukaryota; kingdom Metazoa; phylum Chordata; class Chondrichthyes; order Orectolobiformes; family Hemiscylliidae; genus Chiloscyllium; species Chiloscyllium punctatum. The sequence continues at coordinate 5,691,749 of NC_092753.1, read as the reverse complement.
GGGGAGATTTTGATGTGAAGCCAAGCATTTTGAAGGATGAAATGGAAACGTGTGTTCAGGAGCGTCCAAGTTTCGAACCATTTGACACTTCGCGGTGATCTAGAACTCATCATCCTCATCACGAGCTCTCGGTTTAAATCGCCAAGTGTGAATTGGACTCTCGACTAATTTCGGGAGGTATATCGGGCGTCGCTCAAGCCTCTTGAGGCTTGATCCTATCCAATCACTGTGCCTCCGAGGTAGCTGCTCAGTCTTTGTCAAATGGCCAATGTCGACGGAGTACCTTCTGGATGACTTCAGGATCCAGTTCGAATGTAAACTGTGTTCACTTGTGCTTGTGGCAACTTGGCACAGAGAAAGAAAGAGAAACATGCTGATTTGTCATTAACATACAATTGTCAGTTACATTAGAAACAAACAGCGCATTTATAAAGAAACTTTTATCTAGTACGTTGCCTTAAGGCACTTCACAGGAGGGTCATTGACTGATCCACATAAAGAGATATTAAACCAGGTGACTAAAATGTTGGTTAAAGGGCTAGACATTTTAAGCAGCATCCTATAGGAAGAGAGAGAGATGGGGAATTTTCAGGAGGGGATTCCAGAGATAAAGTCCTAGACAGTTGAAAGCACACCTGTAATGTGAGAGCGATGAAAACTGAGGGCTTGCTACAGTCCAGAAAGGGAGGAGCGTAGATATATTGGAGGATTACATGCCAACATAAGGCTTCAGAGATAGCGATGTAAGGATTTGAAATCAAGCATGAGAATTTTAAAACAGAGGCACTGCCAGACAGGAACCAGTATGGATTGAGAAGTAGAGGGATGAATTGGATTTGGTGCACCTTCGGTTACAGGCCACTGAGGGTGACCTTAAGTTTTGGAGGTTGTAAAGTAAGAGGTGAGCCAGGAGAGCATTTGAATTGTCAAGTCTAAGGCAACGAAGACATGAATAAACATCGGAACAACAGCAGGCCATTCAGCTTGCTCTGCCATTCAATTCAATCAGAGCCAATCTGCATCTTAACTTTGCTTATCTCCCTTGCTTGCAGACTCCTCAGCACCCTTATCTAATAATGATCTCGCTGTGAGATCACTTACATGCATAAAGGAACATCACAAGCAGCATATGAGCATGGCAGTATCACCATGGCAACACTAAAGCACAGGCTCGCGGCCTGGACAACGGCCCTAGGAAATCTTCCCGGCAATCTGGAAACAAAAACTCCTGGCTCTTCCAGACTACCAGAGATTTCCAAACCAACACATTATCTTCACCGCCATGAAACGTGGGTCAGATTCACATCAAACTAGTTGACCATTTTGATTTGTACTGCCATGTTTCACTGATATCTAGTGGATCATTGAGGTGCCCTAATATTTATGCCTTCAAGCACTGCAATATAATTATAATTGAGGTCATTACTGCAAGAGTCAAGTCTGAAAGTGCAATAGACCGGGTAAAAGCATTAAATAACACTGTCTTGGATGCAGACAGTACTTGCTGTCCAATTTTGCATAAATGTCTCAAAACCTTATTGTTTCCAAATATATTACATGATTGCACTTTTATAGATCAAACTCTTCTTTGTTTCTATTTTGGCATCACGGCTGGAGGTAAAGAGTTAACATTGAACTCTTATTGATTAATATTTAATATTAGCATGAGGAAGGCAAGTTGTAGATCCAACGTACAACTCTGAAATGTCTTGGATCATCATGTCCGTAGGGCTTTGAAGGATAGTAGTGCAGCTTTTTTATCACGAGGTACTTACTAACAAAATCCACGTCAATGTGCGTGTCATCTGCTGGATGAACTTTGGGTTTGCTTTCCTGATCAAAGCCAGCGATGACTGAATCAAAATAAGCTAGTGTCTCAGCCTCTGTTGACACTGGTGCAGGCTTAGATTCACCTTTTGGTTTCTTTTAAATAAATAAAAAACAGTTTTATTGACCTAGGTATGAAAAATGGAAGTGCATAATAGTTAGAGTCATTGGAATGGAAGGGCTTATTAAAAGCTGAAAGGTCTTTCAGATTTGCATTTAGTATACATTTTACATCTGTGGATAAATGAGGAATAAATATATATATATATACACTGCATCTTACCCAACTTCAGGCTGGCCCAAAGCACTTTACAGCCAATGAAATACTTCTGAAGTGTAGTCTTATTGTCATATAAGAAATACAGGAGCCAATTTTCATACAGTAAGTTCTTACAACTGGAAAGCAGTAGGCTTTTACAACAAGAAAGGTTACAATCTGCTTTGGTGATGTTGGCTGGAGGGATAAATGCTAACCAGGACACCACAGGGAACTGCCCTGTTCTTCCTCAAACAAGTCCCATTGGATCTTTTACAACTACCTGAGAAGAACGTGGGATCGTAGAAGATTGTGGCACGGAATGAGGCCATTCAGCCCATCACATTTGTGATAGCTGGAAAAAGGCTGTTTTATATAATCCTACACTACAGCTCTTTGTCTATTTCCCAGTAGGTAATAGCACTTAAGTGTACTTCTAAATTGTTTTGTTTTTAAATAATTGATACACACCACAAAGACGCAAAGACCCAGTACTAATTCCTCAGGATTTTGACTGGAAACAACTTCCAGTCATACAAATATCATTGTTCATTTTTATCCAGCACTGAGTCTACTTTCGATTTAGTTGATGACTCTCTCTCTTGGATCCTATGAGCATTTAACTTTGTGACCAGTAGGCCATGTTGGATCTTACCAAATGCTTGACTAAAATCCCTACAAATTACAAGCATCTTACCTCACAACCTTCCTGGTAATCTTGTAAAAAGCTTCAACCAAGTTTCTCAGACATAGTCTTCCCTTAATAAATCCACTTTACTGTCTTCTGGTTAACATTTAAAGAATTAATACATGATTTAAAACAAAAATGCAGTCTTTGAGGCACAAAAACCCAACAGGCAAAGTGACCCAATAACATCTTATAATAAAAGTTAAAGATTGCATGACATCAAAGACTTATAAGATGGCCAAAAAGTAGTGAGCCACAGGATTGCGTGCATTGAAGAATTCAGCAAAGATAAAGGAAGGGAAAACAGATTAGTGAGAAACATAATAATGGACTGTAAAAGCTTTGGCAAGTATGTAAAAGGAAATATTAACAAAGACAAATGTGGGTCCAATACAGGCAGAGATAGGAGAATTTATATTGGGGAAAAGAATATAGCAAAGAAACTAAAATATTTTGGGCTGAATTTTTTGGCTAAGTCCAAGTTGCATTGAGACTTTTGGAGAGATTTCTGTGGCGAGGCCTCACAGGTTTTCCTGCGAAACCTGGCTCGCTATCACAAATCCCACTGCTGTGACATCTCTAGTTCCATAATACCACAGTGGATATCCTGGGATTCACTGTATCCCTCGAACCATGCCATCTTTAAAATCCCACTACGCACCCAGACAAGCACTGATAGTCTGAGGCTGCCCTGCACCTGTTCCTGACATATGCCATGGATTTGATGGCAGGGGCAAGTCATTGCCCTGCTGTGTGGGTAGAGTCCGAGAGGTCTTGCTGGAGGAGGTGGTGCACAGACAGAATTTCCTCATTCCCCCATAATCAGCAGAGGGAGCATGACACCCAGACCATGCCAACCTTGTCAGAGGTCGGCACTCAGGTCAGTGCAGTCCCAGCCATCTGGAGAAATGCTGAGGACTGTTGGAAGGAAGGTCACTGTCTTTCTCCACACTGATAGGTAAGTGTGCCAACATCTTCTCTCCATGGCCTCACACTCACTCCATCTTTGCGACTGCACCCACCTCCCATCAAGGCCCATCCTTTCCCGTTCTCACTATTGCCAGCTACATCTTCTCTCACGCACTGTCACCTAGCCCAACCCTCAACCCCACTAACTCAACAAGTCTTCTCTGCTGCCTACTCACTCACCACAGGCACCTCCCCACTTGCACCAACAGTAACAGCTGTGCTACGCATTTTCATCTCCCTCTATACCCACCTCTGTCTCATTCCAGGAGGAAAACAGCTCCCATTAGGGAGTCAAGATGGGAGGTGGGCCTCCCGACACTCAGCTCCTCACTGTTGAGTATCCTGATGCTGACCACCTGGAGTGGCTAACCAATTACAGCCAAGGCTCATCTTGAGCAAAGGTTATCTCCTTAGACTTGACTGAGGTCTTTTGACAATAATGACAAGCTTCTTTTCTTTGTGTCAGTGCTAAATGGTAAGATGAAGTAATGCAAGGCAGGGATGCTGGAAGTGCTCAGGTAGGCTCAGAGTGAGTGGGCATTGTGACGGAGAGCGAGGGGCCCGGAGATACAGCCTGGTCCAGTCCGTGAGCTGGCTGTGTGTGTCCCTGAGTGCCCAGTGTCCTTGCTGCAGGGATACAGTGAGAGTTACCAGGCAGCTCGAGATATCATATCAGTGCAAAAGCAGCCTGTAAGTGAGTTGGGGAAACTTCACAGAAGCTGGCACATGTTGGAAGCAAATGTTAATGAATGTTTGATGTGTGTGTGTGTGTGGTTGGTGCCCAATGGAGTATGTCCTGAGATATTGGTGCCCGGTGTCCAACATTGACATCTTTTGGAGCAAGCAGTGAGCTAAAGTCACCAGGTACCCGCTCTGACATTCATGTCAAGAAATCTTGCTTGTCTGGCTCATTGGTTAAGGTGACTTGTCACTACTCAGTGAGAATCTCTCGACACCATTTGTGAAAGCATAAAAGATGGCGTGAGATGCTCCTATTGTCAAGGTGATGCAAATTCTCATCCAGTTCTGCCTCAAATCCCGGCATTGCCCACATTGTTCAGACCCCGTATAGGATTCCATCTGTCTTTGTGTGGAAGAAACAATAAAATCTCCCAGAAATATGAGGGAACCAAAAGACGAGTGAGAATAAAGATTTGAAATAAAGCCGACAAAAAGTAGCACTAAAAAATCTAATGGGACTGAAAATTGCCCTGCACCTGATGAACTCCGTCCTTGAGTGTTGAAAGAGGTGGCTGTAGAGACAGAGATGCATTGGTGGTCATCTTTCAAAATCCTATAGAAAGCAGTGTCTCCTGAATATTACAAGGCAGCAAATGTAATCCCACCATGAAAGAAAGCAAGGGGATAAAAATCATGAGACTACAAACCTTTTAGCCCAGTCATGGACATAATAATAGAAGCTATTATAAGGATATGCTGATTGGACACATGTAAACATGGGTATGATGTACTTGGCATGACAGAAGCGTGTCAGAATTGGGTGATCAGGAATGGGAGCTGAACTTTCAAAAATATTAGACATTTAGGAATGACAGACAAGAAGGAAAAGGAGGTGGAGTTTCACTAATAAGAAGATCAGTACATCAGTAAGAGAGGATCTCAGATCAGAAGGACATTCTGAGCAATCTGTTTGAGTGGGGCTAAGAAATAGCCAGGGGCAACAGGTATTGGTTGAATCTATCTGTAGACTACCAAATGCAACTGTGGGGCATGGTATTAATCAGGAGATGAAAAGCATGCAGCCTGGTCAACACATTAATCATTAGTGACTTCAATCTGTATGTAGTCTGGACAAAACAATTGAGCACTTGTGAAGGATTCATTTCTGGAGGGAATTAGGGATTAGTTTCTATAGCAGTAGTTCTGTATCTAAATGGCTAGTTCTCCCTGTATTCCATGAGATCTAACCTTGCTAATCAGTCTCCCATGGGGAACCTTGTCGAACGCCTTACTGAAGTCCATATGGAGCACATCTACTGCTCTGCCCTCATCAACCTTCTTTGTTACTTCATCAAAAAACTCAATCAAGTTAGTGAGACATGATTTCCCACACACAAAGCTATGTTGACTATCCCGAATCAGTCCTTGCCTTTCCAAATACATGTACATCCTGTCCCTCAGGATTCCCTCCAACAACTTGCCCACCACCGACATCAGGCTCACCGGTCGATAGTTCCCTGGCTTGTCCTTACCACTCTTCTTAAACAGTGACACCACGTTTGCCAACCTCCAGTCTTCCGGCACCTCACCTGTGACTATTGATGATACAAATATCTCAGCAAGAGACCCAGCAATCACTTCTCGAGCTTCCCACAGAGTTCTCGGGTATACCTAATCAGGTCCTGGGGATTTATCCACTTGTAACCGTTTCAAGACATCCAGCACTTCCTCCTCTGTAATCTGGACATTTTGCAAGATGTCACCATCTATTTCCCTACAGTCTATATTTTCCATATCTTTTTTCCACAGTAAATACTGATGCAAAATACTCATTTAATATCTCCCCCATTTTCTATGGCTCCACACAAAGGCCGCCTTGCTGATCTTTGAGGGGCCCTATTCTCTCCCTAGTTACCCTTTTGTCCTTAAGATATTTGTAAAACCCCTTTGGATTCTCCTTAATTCTATTTGCCAAAGCTATCTCATGTCCCTGTTTTATCGTCTTGATTTCCTTCTTAAGTATACTTTATACTCTTCTAAGGATTCCCTCGATCTATCCTGTCTGTACCTGACATATGCTTCCTTCTTTTTCTGAACCAAACCCTCAATTTCTTTAGTCATCCAGCATTCCCTCTACCTACCAGCCTTCCCTTTCACCCCAACAGGAATATACTTTCTCTGGAGTCTTGTTATCTCTTTTCCATTTTCCAGCCGTCCCTTTACCTGTGAACATCTGCCTCCAATCAGCTTTTGAAAGTTCTTGCCTAATACCGTCAAAATTGGCCTTTCTCCAATTTAGAACTTCAACTTTTAGATCTGGTCTATCCTTTTCCATCACTATTTTAAAATGAATAGCCAAAGTGCTCCCCCACTGACACCTCAGTCACCTGCCCTGCCTTATTTCACAAGAGTAGGTCAAGTTTTGCACCTTCTCTAGTGGGTACATCTACATACTGAATCAGAAAATTGTCTTGTACACACTTAAGAAATTCCTCTCCATCTAAACCTTTAACACTATGGCAGCCCAGTCAATGTTTGGAAAGTTAAAATCCCCTACTATAACCACCCCATTATTCTTACATATAGCTGAGATCTCCTTACAAGTTTGTTTCTCAATTTCCTTCTGACTATTGGGGGGTCTATAATACAATCCCAATAAGGTGATCATCCCTTTCTTATTTCTCAGTTCCACCCAAATAACTTCCCTGGATGTATTTCCAGGAATATCCTCCCTTAGCACGGCTGTAATGCTATCCCTTATCAAGAACTCCACTCCCCCTCCTCTCTTGCCTCCCTTTCTATCCTTCCTGTAGCATTTGTATCCTGGAACATTCAGCTGCCAGTCCTGTCCATCCCTGAGCCATGTTTCCGTAATTGCTATGATATCCCAGTCCCATGTTCCTAACCATGCCCTGAGTTCATCTGCCTTCCCTGTTAGGCCCCTTGCATTGAAATAAATGCAGTTTAATTTATTAGTCCTACCTTGTCCCTACCTGCCCTGACTGTTTGACTCACTTCTGTTCTCAGCTGTACCCATCTCAGATCGATCTCTTTCCTCACTATCTCCCTGGGTCCCATCCCCCCACCTTACTAGTTTAAATCCTCCCAAACAGTTCTAGCAAATTTCCCTGCCAGTATATTAGACCCCTTCCAATTTAGGTGCAATCCATCCTTCTTATACAGGTCACTTCTACCCCAAAAGAGATTCCAATGATCCAAAAATGTGAATCCTTCCCCCATACACCAGCTCCTCAGCCATGCATTCATCTGCTCTATCCTCCTATTCCTGCCCTCACTAGCTCGTAGCACCGGGAGTAATCCAGATATTACTACCCTTGAGGACCTCCTTTTTAAAATTTTACCTAACTTTCTATAATAGAGGGTGGTGGTGGAGGGTTGTTTTTCAGACTGAAGGCCTGTGACCAGTGGAGTGCCACAAGGATCGGTGCTGGACCCTCTACATTTTGTCATTTATAGAAATGATTTGGATGTGAGCATAAGAGGTAGTAAGTTTGCAGATGACACCAAAATTGGAGGTGTTGTGGACAACGAAGAAGGTTACCTCAGATTACTACAGGATCTGGACCAGATGGGCCAATGGGCTGAGAAGTGGCAGATGGAGTTTAATTCAGATAAATGCGAGGTGCTGCATTTTGGGAAAGCAAATCTTAGCAGGACTTATACACTTAATGGTAAGGTCCTAGAGAGTGTTGCTGAACAAAGAGACCTTGGAGTGCAGGTTCATAGCTCCTTGAAAGTGGAGTTGCAGGTAGATAGGATAGTGAAGGTGGTGTTTGGTATGCTTTCCTTTATTGGTCAGAGTATTGAGTACAGGAGCTGGGAGGTCATGTTGCGGCTGTACAGGACATTGGTTAGGCCACTGTTGGAATATTGCATGCAATTCTGGTCTCCTTCCTATCGGAAAGATGTTGTGAAACTTGAAAGGGTTCAGAAACGATTTACAAGGATGTTGCCAGGGTTGGAGGAACTGAGCTACAGGGAGAGGCTGAACAGGCTGGGGCTGTCTTCCCCAGACTGTCGGAGGCTGAGGGGTGACCTTATAGAGGTTTAGGGGCATGGATAGGGTAAATAGGCAAAGTCCTTTCCCTGGGGTCGGGGAGTCCAGAGCTAGAGGGTTTAGGGTGAGAGGGGAAAGATATAAAAGAGACCTAAGGGGCAACTTTTTCATACAGAGAATGGTACGTGTATGGAATGAACTGCCAGAGGATTGGAGGCTGCTACAATTGCAACATTTAAGAGGCATTTGGATAGGTATATGAATAGGAAGGGTTTGGGGGGATATGGGCCGGGTGCTGGCAGGTGGGACTAGATTGGGTTGGGATATCTGGTCAGCATGGACGGGTTGGACCGAAGGGTCTGTTTCCATGCTGTACATCTCTATGACTCTATGACTCAGTATATTGAGGATCCAACGAGAGGACAGGCCACTTTAGATCTAGTATTATGCATTGGAAAGAGTCTAATCAACAATCATGTTGCAAAAGGGCCTTTGGGGATGTGTGACCATAATATGACAGAATTTTACATTATGTTTGAAAGTGAGGTAGTTCATTCTGAAGCAAGTTAAATTTGAATCAGGGAAATTGTGTAGGCACAAATTGGTTCATAGCATCATAGAATGATGTAATAGAGTAGAGGTCCTTCGGCCTATTGAAAATACACAACTACCTAAAATAATTGCAATTTCCCTGGTTGAATTGGATTGAGAAAATATATTCAAGAGTATGATTGTACATAAGGGATCTTTAAAGAACTATGACAAGACTTACAGCAAACTATGCATTCTTTCAAGATGCAAAAACTCAAAAATAAAACGCCAGTCAGTCAACTCTGGCTAACGAAGGAAACCAGAGATTGTATCAGATTAAAAGAAATGTTTTGTGAACTTGCTATTTTCAGTAATTCGAGAGATTGAGAGGATTTTAGAATACACCAAAGGAGGACTGAAACACTGACAACAAAGGAAGAACAGAATATAAATGCAATTCAATGAAAAACATAAAAATCGACTGTAAAAGCTTCTATACGTGCCTAAACAGGAAATGTTTGGTGAAAATGAACACAAGTCCATTGCAGTCAAAGTCAGAAGCATTGATAACAGGGAAAAGTGGAATGACAGAGAAGCTAAGTGATTACTTTCCATCCATTTTCACAAAGGAAGATGTTAGAAACCTCCTAGAACCTGAGAACCAACTGGCTGGGGAGAATGAGGAGTTGGAGGAAACTAGCATTAGTGGGAAGGTTATACGAGAAATTAATGGGGCTGAAAATTGATATATCCCCAGCAACTGATACATCTCAAAGTCTTGAAAGGTGTGGCTATAGAGAAATTGATGCATTGGTGATTATCTTAGATTCGAGAATGACTCCTGCAGATTGGAATGTAATAAGTGTCATCACACTAGTTAAGCATAGAGCAAGAGGGAAAAAAAGGAATATCAGGCCCATCAGCTTTATATTGGGCATAGTCAGCAAGGATTTGCAAATAAGAAATCATGTTTTATGAACAGGATGGAGTATTTTTAAAGATATTACTAACAAAATTGATAAAGGAGATTTTATGGGCACAATATACTTAGACTTTCAGAAGGCTTTTGATAAAAATTCCCAACAGGAGATTTGTTAAAAAGATTCAAGCATATTGGATAAGAGTAAAGTGTTGGCCTGGATAAATGATTGGTTTACACACAGAAAACATAGAGTGGTCATCCTCACAACTGCAGGCTGTGACTAGTGGGGTGCTGCAAGGTGCAGTACTTGGGCTCCAGCTGTTCACAATGCATATCAACGTGTTAGATTTCAGGACCAAGTGTAGTAATTACAAGAAAGCAGATGATACAACGCCAAGTGGGATTGTGTGTTGTGAGGAAGATGGAAAGTGGCTTCAGGAGGATTTGGATATTCTTGTTGAGTGGGCACGGATATGGCAAATGGAATATAATTTGGAAAAAGGTGAGGTTATCCACTTTGTTCAGAGAAACAGATCTGCAGAGTATTTCTTAAATGGTAAGAGGTTGGAAAGTGGAGATATTGGGGGATCTGGGTGTCCTTGTCAATAAGTCACTGAAGGCTAACATATAGATTTGGTAGGTTTTTAGGAAGGTTAATGGAACATTAGCCTTTATTGAAAGAAGATTGAGTACAGGAATAGTGAAGTCTTGGTGCAATTGTATAGAAGTTTGGTTAGACCAGACCTGGAGTACCATGTGCAGTTTGATCTCCTTACCTTAGGAAAGATATTGTTGCTATAGAGGCAGCAAAGATTCACCAGACTTGTTCCGAACAGCACTGTGGATGTACCTACACCACGCGGACTGCTTAAGTCCAAGAAAGAGGCTCACTTCCACTTTCTAAAGGGCAGATAGGGATGGACAATGAATGCTGGATAACCAGTGAGATGTATATGCCAGGAAAGAATCAAAGAAAACTGGTGTGGTATTACAGAGGTAGGTTCCTGCGATGGTGGGATTATCCAATGAGGAGAGTTATAGAGTCATAGAGTCGGGCCCACTTGAGTTTCACAAGATGAATGAGAGGTAATCTCCTCAAGGCATACAACATTCTTACAGGGCTTGGAAGGAGGATTTTCCCCCTGTCTGTGGGCACGGAACCATGGAACATAGTCGCCAAATAAGAGGTAGGAGCTTTCAGGACTGAGAGGAGGAGGAATATCTCAAACTCTTGCCAATTGTTTGTTCCATAGGGATGTGAAGGCTTAATCAATGACTATATTGAAGGCAGAGATTCATAGATTTCTATTTATTGAAGACATCATGGGATGGGGGTAGTGTGGGAAAATGCTGTTGAGCTAGAAGATCAGCACTCTCTAGTTGAATGGTAGAGTGGGTTTGAAGGGCTGAGTGGCCTACTCTTACTATTTATTCCAATGTTTGATAAACTGTATGTTTCTAAATAACAATTAACACTCTCAGACATTTTTCCAAAAGTCTTCCCACCACTGAGGTGAGATTGACTGATTTGTAATGTGTGTCTTTCTTTTGTCCTTCTTACAAAATGTTACAAGGACCCACTGCTCAACAGGAGAAAAAGCATCCAGACAGAGGGCAGTCGTGAGAAGCAACTGAGGAAGATTCTGGGAGAAGTCAGCTCCGACACCACAACCAATAAGGGGATAGCAGAGGACCCAGTGCTCAACAGGAGAAAGAGAATCTAAGAGACAGCCATTTGGGAGTGTCATTTTGAAGAGGGGCTTTGATGTCAAAGTGCCATTGGGGTCAAAGTGTTGGCTTTGAGTGAACAATGAGCTTTGCTGAGAAGGGTGAGCAGAATTAAAATATGGTAAAGTAAGATGTCTCATTTTCTTTCAATCTTGTGGTTACTGGAAGGTAGTAATGGCAGTTAATGGAATAGTATGCTTATCCTGGGAGATCAGGGAGAAGTCAAATATGCCTGACAACCATGTCTGCAGGAAGTGTGTCCATGTGCAGCTCCTCTCAGACCACATGGATCAGTTGGAGCAGCAGATGGACTCACTGAGGAGCATCCAGGAGACAGAATGTTTTATTGATAAGGAGTTTCAGGGATGTGGTCACAGCCAGATAGATGGGTGACCGCCAGCAGGAGCAGGCAGGCAGTACAGGAGTGCCCTCTGGCTCCTCTCCCCTCTAACAAGTTTGCTGCATTGGATAGTGTAAGGGAACTGGCTTCTTGGGGAAAGCAAGAGCAGAAGCCAGATCAGTGGCACCATGATTAACTCTGTTGTACAGCAGGGAGGGTCAATGTGTAGGTTGGGATAGGGGACTTGATAGTCAGGAGCACAGATACGCATTTCTGTGGCCACGAGCGAGATTCCATGATGGTGTGTTACCACCCTGGTGCCAGGGTCAAGGATGTCTCTGAGTGTGCACAGGATGTTCTGAAAGGGAGGGTGAAGAACCAGAGGTTGTGGTCCAGACTGGGACTGGGACAACATAGGCAGGAAGAGAGATGAGGGAATTTAGGGAGTTAGGTACAAAGGTGAAAAGCGGGACCTCTCGGGTTATAATCTTGGGATTGCTCCCTGTGCCACAGGATAGTTTAATGTGCGGCTAAAAAGCTGGTGTAGGAGGAGGACTTCAAATATCTGGATCCCTTCCAGGGAACGAGGGACCTGTACAAGAACAGTGGGTTGTACCAAAACTGGGGGGATACCAAGATCCAGGGAGGTTTGCTCATGCCACTCGAATGTTTAAACTCGTGTGCTGGGAGTTGGGAACCAGAGCAGTGATTCAACATGTGGAGTGATTGAGGAGAAGTTAAAGGTTGTTGTAGTGGGTGATTTTAACCTCTAATATCCCCAGGATTGACTGGGACTCACTTTGTGTCAGGGGCTTCGAAGGGGCAGAATTTGTTCGGTGGATGCAAGGGGGATTCTTGAAACAATATGTAGATAATCCAACCAGGCTGGCAGCCATATGAGGCCTTATAATGGGGCATGAGCCTGGCCAGGAGATTGAAGTTTAAGTGGGTCTTGGGAACAGTGATCATAACTCCAAGAGTTTTTAGATAGTTATGGACAAAGTTAAGACTGATTCTCGGGTGAAGTTTTAAATTGGGGGAAGGCTAATTACGACAGGGCAAGGGCTGGAGAAATTAGATTGGGGCAGCAGTTTGAGTATAAATCCACATCTGGCGCATGGTAGTCTTTTAAACGCCAGTTGATCAGGATTCAGGACCAGAATGTTCCTGGGAGGATAATAAGGATGACAAGATGCCAGAACCCTGGGTGACAAGGGATATTAAAAGGTTAGTTAGAAAGGGGAAAAGAAGCATATTTAGGAAACTGAAATCAGACTAGGTCCTTGAGGAATATAAATGAAGCAGGAAAGAATTTAATTAGGAGGGCTAGAAGAGGCCATGAAATGTCCGTGGCAAGTCAGGGAATAAGGAGAATCCCATCACATTTTATCTGTGTATCAGGAGCAAGAAGGTAGCCAGGGAAAGGGCAGGTCCACTCAATGACAAAGGAGGGAATTTGTGCATGGAGCCAGAGAAAGTGGATGAGGACTTTAATGATGACTTCACATCAATATTCACCAAGGAGAGGGAACTGAAGGGTGGTAAAATTAGGGAAGGATGTGCTGATATTCTGGGCCATGTCAATATGAAGAAGGAGGAGGTGCTGGGTGTATGAAAATCAAGCATGGGAAGGTATTGCGGGGGCCTTGACAGATGTTGTTGTACCCTCTCTAGCCACAGACAAGGTTGCAGAAGACTGGACAACAGCCAATGTTGTTCCTTTCTTTGAGGGCAACATGGATAATCCAAGAAATAATAGGCCATGTGCCTTAAATCAGTGGGAGGGAAAATATTGGAGACGATTCTCCGTGGGGTGGTACAGTGGCTCAGTGGTTAGCACTGCTGCCTCACAGCACCAGGGACTGGGGTTTGGTTCCAACCTCAGGTGTGGAGTCTGTGTGGAGTTTGCACATTCTCCCCATGTCTGTGTGGGTTTCCTCTGGGTGCTCAAGTTTCCTCCCACAATCCAAAGATGTGCAAGTTGGGTGAATTGGCCATGCTAATTTGCCCATAGTGTTCAGGATGTGTAGGTTAGCTGCATGAGTTGTGGTAAATGTAGAGCAAAAAGGTAGGGAATGGGTCTGGGTGGGTTACTCCTCAGAGGGTCGGTGTGGACTTGTTGGGCCGAAGGGCCTGTTTCCACACTGTAGGGATTCTATGAAATTCTATTCTTAGGGACAGGATTTACTTGTGTTTGGAAAAGAATGGACTTACCTGGGACAGACAGCACAGCTAGTACAGGGGAAGTTTTGTCTCATAGATTTGACTGAGTTTTTTGAGAAAGTAATGTAGAACATTGAAGGTAGGGAAATGGATGTCGTCCACATAGAATTTACCGAAACATTTAACAACATTCTTCATGGCAGGCTTGTCCAGGAATCCACAGGAATCATGTGGAATCCACAGTGAATTGGTAAATTGGATTAAAATTGGCTTGGTCAAGGAAGACAGAGGGTAATTAGGGAGGGACATTTTTCTGATTGGAGGTCTGTGGCCAGTGGTGTCCTGCAAGGATGAGTGCTGGGACCTCTGTAGTTTGTAATAGCTAGAAATGATTCAGATGAAAATGTAAGTGGTCTGATTAAGTTTGCATAAAAATGGGTAGAGTTGAGGATAATGAAGAAGGTATTCAAGCTATACAGCTGGATATAAATCAGTTGAAATGCAGGGTGAAGAAATGCCAGATGGAGTTTAATCCAGACAAGTGTAAGGTGATGCATTTTGTGAGGTCAAACACAAGAGGAAAGTATTCAGTAAATGGCAGGATCCTCAGTCGCATTGATATACCGAGAGATCTTGGTGTCCAAGTCGATAGCTCCCTAAAAGTGACTATACAATTTGATAAGGTGGTAAAGAAGATGATAAGCTTGTCTTCATTAGTTGGGGCACTGAGCATAAAAATTGGCAAGTCATGTGGCAGCTGTATAAAACTTTAGTTAGGCAACTTCCCAAATATTGTGCACCATTCTTGTCGCGGCACTATAGGAAGGATGTGAAGGCTTAAAGATGTGAGGTTTACCAGAATGTTGCCCAGATTGGAGTGTATTAGCTCTGAGAAGAGGTTGGGCAAACTTGGACTGTTTTTGTTTGAGCATTGGAAGCTGAGGATGGACCTGATAGAAGTATATAAAATTAGGAGAGGCACGGATAGGGTGGAGAGTCAGAGTCTTTTTCCCAGGGTGGAAATGTCAAATATATAAGGAGCATAGGTTAAACATGAGAGGGGGAGCAATTAAAGGAGACGTGCACAGCAGGGTTTTTGTTACACAAAGGGAGTAGGTGCCCACAACACGCTGCCAGAGGAGGTGTAAACGTAAACACAATAGGAATGTTTAATAGACATTTAGACAGGCATATGAACAGGCAGAGAATACAGGGAAAGGGACCATGTGCAGGCACATGGGATTCATTTAAAATAGCATCATGATGGCACAGACATGTTCCTGTGCTGTACTATTCAATGTTCCTGTTCTGTACTGTTCTACATTCCTGTGCTGTACTGTTCTACGTTCCTGTGCTGAACTGTTCAAAGTTCCTGTGATGTACTGTTCTACGTTCCTGTGCTGTACTGTTCTACGTTCCTGTGATGTACTGTTCTACGTTCCTGTGATGTACTGTTCTACCTTCCCATGCTGTATTGTTCTAGGTTCCTATGCTGTGCTGTCCTACGTTCCTGTGCTGTACTGTTCTAGGTTCCTGTGCTGTACTGTTCTACATTCCTCTGCTGTACTGATCTACGTTCCTGTGCTGTACTGTTCAAAGTTCCTGTGCTGTACTGTTCTACGTTCCTGTGCTGTACTGTTCAAAGTTCCTGTGCTGTACTGTTCTAGGTTCCTGTGCTGTACTGTTCTACATTCCTGTGCTGTACTGTTCTACGTTCCTCTGCTGTACTGTTCTACATTCCTGCGCTGTACTGTTCTACGTTCCTGTGCTGTACTGTTCTACATTCCTCTGCTGTACTGATCTACGTTCCTGTGCTGTACTGTTCAAAGTTCCTGTGCTGTACTGTTCTACGTTCCTGTGCTGTACTGTTCAAAGTTCCTGTGCTGTACTGTTCTAGGTTCCTGTGCTGTACTGTTCTACATTCCTGTGCTGTACTGTTCTACGTTCCTGTGCTGTACTGTTCTACATTCCTGCGCTGTACTGTTCTACGTTACTGCGCTGTGTTGTTCAATGTTCCTGTGCTGAACTGTTCAAAGTTCCTGTGCTGTACTGTTCTAGGTTCCTGTGCTGTACTGTTCTAGGTTCCTGTGCTGTACTGTTCTACGTTCCTGTGCTGTACTGTTCTACATTCCTGCGCTGTACTGTTCTACGTTCCTGTGCTGTACTGTTCTACGTTCCTGTGCTGTACTGTTCAAAGTTCCTGTGCTGTACTGTTCTACATTCCTGCGCTGTACTGTTCTACGTTCCTGTGCTGTACTGTTCTACGTTCCTGTGCTGTACTGTTCTACGTTCCTGTGCTGTACTGTTCTAGGTTCCTGTGCTGTACTGTTCTACATTCCTGTGCTGTACTGTTCTACGTTCCTGTGCTGTACTGTTCTACATTCCTGCGCTGTACTGTTCTACGTTACTGCGCTGTGTTGTTCAATGTTCCTGTGCTGAACTGTTCAAAGTTCCTGTGCTGTACTGTTCTACGTTCCTGTGCTGTACTGTTCAAAGTTCCTGTGCTGTACTGTTCTACGTTCCTGTGCTGTACTGTTCTACATTCCTGCGCTGTACTGTTCTACGTTCCTGTGCTGTACTGTTCTACGTTCCTGTGCTGTACTGTTCTACGTTCCTGCGCTGTACTGTTCTACGTTCCTGTGCTGTACTGTTCTAGGTTCCTGTGCTGTACTGTTCTACATTCCTGTGCTGTACTGTTCTACGTTCCTGTGCTGTACTGTTCTACATTCCTGCGCTGTACTGTTCTACGTTACTGCGCTGTGTTGTTCAATGTTCCTGTGCTGAACTGTTCAAAGTTCGTGTGATGTACTGTTCTACATTCCTGCGCTGTACTGTTCTACGTTACTGCGCTGTGTTGTTCAATGTTCCTGTGCTGAACTGTTCAAAGTTCGTGTGATGTACTGTTCTACATTCCTGTGCTGTACTGTTCTAAGTTCCTGTGCTGTATTGTTCTATGTTCCTGTGCTGTACTGTTCTAGGTTCCTGTGCTGTACTGTTCTACATTCCTGTGCTGTACTGTTCTATGTTCCTGTGCTGTACTGTTCTATGTTCCTGTGCTGTACTGTTCTACATTCCTGTGCTGTACTGTTCTACGTTCCTGTGCTGTACTGTTCAAAGTTCCTGTGATGTACTGTTCTACATTCCTGTGCTATACTGTTCTACGTTCCTGTGCTGTATTGTTCTACGTTCCTGTGCTGTACTGTTCTACGTTCCTGTGCTGAACTGTTCAAAGTTCCTGTGATGTACTGTTCTACATTCCTGTACTGAACTGTTCAATGTTCCTGTGCTGTACTGTTCTATGTTCCTGTGCTGTACTGTTCTATGTTCCTGTGCTGAACTGTTCAAAGTTCCGGTGCTGTACTGTTCTACGTTCCTGTGCTGTACTGTTCTACGTTCCTGTGCTGTACTGTTCTACATTCCTGTGCTGTACTGTTCTACGTTCCGGTGCTGTACTGTTCTACGTTCCTGCGCTGTGCTGTTCAATGTTCCTGTACTGAACTGTTCAATGTTCCTGTGCTGTACTGTTCTATGTTTCTGTGCTGTACTGTTCTATGTTCCTGTGCTGAACTGTTCAAAGTTCCGGTGCTGTACTGTTCTACGTTCCTGTGCTGTACTGTTCTACGTTCCTGTGCTGTACTGTTCTACATTCCTGTGCTGTACTGTTCTACGTTCCGGTGCTGTACTGTTCTACGTTCCTGCGCTGTGCTGTTCAATGTTCCTGTGCTGTGCTGTTCAATGTTCCTGTGCTGTAAGGTTCTATATTCTATGTTAATGGTCTTACTGTCTCCCAATACCACACCTGTAGCCAACGAGGATTAGAAAGTTATAGTGGGAGCCGGTCAATTTTCTTCTTTGTTTTTCTTAACCGTCTAGGATGCACTTCATTCAGGGTTTCAAAAATACTAAGCCAATTAATATTTCCTCTGTTAACAAATTTGTCCTGTCCAATATTTCACTCCTGCTCCTTTACTGCAATGTCTGCACTGGCCCTCCCTTTTGTGATGTAATGTATTCATTGGCTTGTGGTTTGGCTTCACTACTAAATCCTATTTGGATGTCTCACTGGGTAACCTGTGACCTGATATATATTAGAAAGGTTTCCTCTATCTCAGAGTGACTATGGTGGGGCTCTGATTTACCCCTCTGATTTACACTGTAATGCACACTATACTGTGAGGTAGTACATCTCTTTCTGGTACAGCATGTTCCTTCTCTCTTCTCAGACTCCATTACATGTCAGTGGGACATTACAATGTCATTACCCTACATTCATTAAGATATTAAGGATATCTTGCCCATATCTTCTACTTGCACACATAACCTTCTTGGCCACTATTCAATCTTATTCTTTCCTTCATTTGCTTTTTGATCTTATGTATTTATAAAGCAGAGGAAAGACAGAGTGTTTTTCAGACTGCATGAAGATTTGCAGTGGAGGTCTCCAGAGGTTGGTATTGGAATCCTTACTTTTCCTGATGCATATATAAATTATCTAGATCCTGGTGTACAAAGGATAATTCATAATTTGTAGATGACGTGAAATTTGGGAGAACTGTAAACTTAATGGGGAGAATGGTGTAGAACTTTAAAAGGACATTGACATGTTGGTGGAGTGGGCAGATAAGTGGTATTTGAAGTTCAAAGCAGAGAACTGTGACCAGGTACACTTTGGTGCAAAGAACATGGACAAACAGGATAAAATAAAGGGTACTGATCTAAAGGGCAGGCAGGAACAGAGAGGCCAGGGTGCATATGTGCAAACATCATTAAAGGTTGGGTTCGGGAGCGGTTGGCCAGGATGTTGCCCGGTATGGAAGGTGTGAGTTAGAAAGAAAGGCTGGACAGGCTGGGACTTCTTTCACTGGAGTGTCAGAGGTTGAGAGGCAACATTATAGAAGTTTATAAAATCATGAGCGGTATTGATAGAGTTAATGGTATTGTCTTTTTCCTAGGATGGGGAAATTTCAAGACCGTGCGGCACATTCTTAAGGTGAGAGCAAAGAGATTTTAAAAAGACTTAGGGGAAATGTTTTACATAGAGGGTGGTTTGCTTGAGCATTGAACTTCGTGAGGAAGTGATGGATGTGGGTACAATTACAATGTTTAAAAGACATTTAGATAAATTCATGATTATGAAAGGTTTGAAGGGATATACGCCAGGAGCAGGCGGGGGTGGGACTAGTTTAGTTTGAGATTATGTTCAGCATGGACTGGTTGGGCCAAAGGGTCTGTTTCCATGCTGTACATCTCTATGACAGGTAGCGAGAGCTATTAATCAAGCATACAGTATTCTGAACTTCATTAATAGGGGCATAGAGTACAGGGGCAAGCAGATTATGATGAACTTATATAAGACACTGGTGAGACCTCAGCTGCTGAATTGTGAACAGTTTCAGGCACCGCACTATGGGAAAGGTGGGAATGCAATGGAGAGAGTGTGGAAGCAGTTTGTGAGAAGTGTTCCAGCAATGAGGAGAGAATTGAGAAGTTGGGGTTGTTTTTCTTGGAGAGAAGAGAACTAAGAGGAGATTTGATGAAACTTTTCAAAATCATATGGGGCCTGGACAGAGTGGCTAAGGAGAAATTGATCCCACTCATAAATAGTACCAGAGAGCACAGTTTTAACTCTGGTCCACAACCCTTGCTCAGTCTCCTTTGGAACTTGGGGTCCTAGATTCTGAACAGTCTCCTCCTCTGCCTCTGTCAAAAGTTCAAAACAAAAATCTATTTTCCACTACCTTTCAGTTTTAAAGAAGAATCATAGTAGACTTGAAACATCAACTCCATCTGTCTCACCACAGGAGCTGCCAGACCTGCTGAGTTTCACCAGCATTTGCTGCTTTCAATTCAGGTTTCCGCAGTATTTTGCCTTTATATGATTCACTACCATTTCCACTTGAGTTAAAGACCAGCATTTTAACTAGCTCAGGCTATCCCAAACCACTTTAGAGCCAACTCTGCTTTTGATAATCACAGTAATCTGTAAGAGAGGAATGTGGCAGCTAATTATGTCCAGCAAGCTCCCACATTGAGCAATGGTTGGATGGTCTGTTTCACTCAACTGGGAGAAATCTCTGCCTCTTCAAATAGTGTCACAGAGTTGGTTAAATTCAGTTGTTTGCAAATCATCAAATATTCATGTAGAAAGAGCAAGATGATATTAAAGGGCAGCTTTCAGAGTTATTATCCATTATCATAACTGTCAACACCAGGGATGGAAACATGAGATAAAAACTTGCTTCCACACTCTCTCCAATGCATTCCCATCCTTCCCATAGTGTGGTGCCTGAAACTGTTCACAATTCACCAGCTGAGGTCTAACAAGTGTCTTATATAAATTCATCATAGCCTCCCTGCTCCTGTACTCTATGGTCCTGTTAATGAAGCTCAGAATATTGTATGCTTTATTAATAGCTCGTTCTATCTACATGCCACCTTTCACAACTTTTACATACTGCACCCAGGTCTCTCTGCTCTTGCATGTCTTTTACATCAATAGTATTGGAGGAATTCAGCAGATCAGGCAGCATTTATAGATGGAGAAATGGAATCAACATTTCAAATCCAATGTGACTGTTCCAAATAAGAGATGCAGCCAGACCCATTGAATTTCTCTAGCATTCCCTGTTTTTATTTAGATTTCTAAAATGCTCAGTACATTCCTTTTATTTGAGATGGAAATATGAAAGTAGACCCCCGGGATTCCATTAGTTATTGGAAATTTAATCCTTATTCAGGAAGGAAGAATATTAAACACTTGCCTTGGAGGTGTGTTTGGAAGCTGTCCCTTTCTTGTTAGATTTGCAAGGCTTTGTTGATGCAGAGCACGGATCTGGGCCGTTCTCCTTACACTTTTTGAGGTTACTGACAGGCTGGTATTGTTTGCGCAGGACTATCAGATCCTGTAGGTACTGGAGACAGTCTTGTGTCCTTGACAACATCCAGACTGGATCTTCAGCCGTGATGTTGTAGAGAGTGGAGTGCACACTTACATCACTCTTGCTCCGTTTCAGAGAACTACCCAGGTTCTGGTGACATTCCCCCGTCAGGTAGAGGGAGGTACTGCGGACCAACCTGATCTCACACTCTTCTCTCTGCCACTCCTCATTTCCTCCGGGCTCAATCAGTTTTCTCTCCTCATGGGGACGAAACATGGAGTTCAGCTTCTTCAACATGACCCTCCTGCAGTGTCTCTATCCACCTGACTCAACAAACCACAGAGCTGCTAAGAGTCAGTAGCTCACAAACCTGAGAGGCAGAAGCTTAGGTGGCACTCATCGAGAGGTTCATCATTTCAACAGCACCATGAAGAAAGAGGCTTCTTTCTCACTCCTAATGTGTGCAGCGGTTGGCCCATTGGTTAAAAACCCATCCGTTCGAAAATTCTTCTTTCGGCTCAATCCACGATTGGTCACAGATGTTTAGCCATGATCACTGCACCAAAAGACCAGGTACTGACCAAGGTGCTGAAAGAACATGTAGGGACACAGACCTTGAAGCAGCCCAGAATAAAAATGATGCTAACTAGTCCACAGCCCCCAACTCACAAGACACCCCACTCTGCATGTGTCAGGATCAATGTAGAAGACAGAAAAGTGACAGGGGCCAGTTGATGCTCCAATAACAGGCTGAAGGGTTGTAATCTGATAGTATCTCCTTCCATGTCACACGAGCATTTCGGATCATGTGTCTCCCTGTCCCTCTGCAAACAAAAGTTTTACCTTCGCCAGCCAGTCAAATATCGTTAATCCAAATAGTAGCAGTCAAGAGAAATGGAGGCATTGTCAAGTATTATGCTTAACAGCTCACATATCAATACTGACAAACAGAAGGTACAAAGTGGCACATTTTCTGCTGGATCAAGAATATTTAGGGGAAAGAAAACAACATTTTGCAGCAATTCTGGGAAGAAATAAGATGTGGCTGTGTTTTAGTTACATCAGCGCTGAACATGTCAAAGGAGCTGAAGTGCTAAATCATGAATGGGATGGGATGGGATAAGGTTACTGTGTACATGGACCTGTCTGTTTCTCCTTGCACAATGGGCTAGGTTTCATTTATTAAAACGATTATATAGAAGAGTACAAAGCAGTAACAGAACTTTACTGCGAGCATTTAGTACTTTCCTGCTCCACTAGAAATACAAGATTAGATTTTAGGCAAAGAGAGCAGTTATTCTGAGCACAAAGAGCGAGAGTTTATTAAAGTGTATTCATGAGGATCTCTTCTACAATTGGTGGGTCAACACAAAGGGATTTTGCAATGCAAAGTCACACCTACATTTGGCATTTGGTACAGACGAGTTGAAAGATGAACATTGAACAAACACCAGACATCAATCTCTCCTCAGAGAAAAAAACTGTCATCCTAGCAATCAGTCTAGTGAAACCTCAGTGCACTTTCTTTAAGAGAAATATGTCAGGTCGAGTGCGAGTCCTAACAAGAATCTCTTAGGAACTCCACTGTAAATCTCCTTCAAATATGAAAGGTTCCCATTCACTATTACTGTCTACTTCCTATCAAAGAGTTATAATCATAGAGTCAGCAGTTCAGAAAAGACTCTTTGGACAACTGGGTTGCACCAGTAACAAACAAGGACCTAACTGTTCTAATCCCATTTTCTAGCACTTGGTTCTATAGCCTTGCGGCATCACAAGTGCAAATCTAAATACTTCTTTAATGTTCTGAGCATTTCTGCCTCTACCACCTTTATAGGCCGTGAGTTCTGGATTCCCACCACCCTCTGAGTGAAACCAAATTTCCTCACATCCCTCTAAACCTCCTCTACAATCCATGCCCCCAGTCATTGATCCCTCTACCAAGGGGAAAGTTTCCTTCCTGTCAATCCTATCCAGATCCCTCGTAATTTTATACATCTCAATCAGGTCCCCACCCAGTCTCCTCTGCTCCAAGGAAAGCAACCCCAGTTTTCCCAATCTCTCTGCATAAATAAAAACTCTCCAGAATGAGAACCATCATGGTCAATCTCCTTTTCATCCTCTCCAGTGCAATCACATCCCTCCGATAATGTGGATTCCAGAACTACACATAGTCGTATAGCTGTGTGCCAACCAACTTTTTATACAGTCCCAGCATAACCTCCCTGCTTGTAAATTCTCAACTAATAAAGGCATGTATTCCAAATGGCTTCTTAACCACTTCATCTGTTTGTCTCTCAAGGGACTGATGCACATGCACACCAAGGTCCTTCCTATCCTCAGTGTTTCCCATGGTCCCACCATTCATTATGTTTTCCCTTACCTTGTTTGTCCTGCCCATGTGCATTACTTCACATTTATCCAGAGCAAATTCCATTTGCTTCTGATCAGCCTATCAGACCAGCCTGTCTCTTTCCTCTTGTAGTCTAAAACTATCCTCCTTACTAATTACCACTGCACCATCTTTTTAATCATCTGTGATCAACTCTCTGACATTCAAGTCCAAATCACTTATATAGACCAGAAACATCAAAGGCCCCAACACTGATTGCAGTGGAACCCTAGTGGACATAGATTTCCTCCATCATCCTCTGCTTCCTGCCTCTCAGCCAATTCTGGATGCAATTAACCAAATGTTCTTGGATCCCATGGGTCCTTGCCTTCACTATCAGTCTCCCATGCAGAACCTTATCAAAAGACTTGTTGAAATCCAAGTAGACTATGTTAAATGCATCACCCTCATCTACAAACCTCGTCACCTCATTGGAAAAGTTAATCAAGTTGGTCAGACATGACCTTCCCTTCATAAAACCATGCTGACTGTTCTTGATTACTCCCTGCCTCTCCAAGTGCAGAATAATTCTGTCCCTCAGAATTGCTTCCAACAATATCCCCATCACTGAGGTTAGGCTGGCCGATCTGTAGTTGCCTGAATTATCCCTTCTTAAATAATGGTACCATACTGGGTGTCCTCCAGTTTTCTAGCATCTCTCCTGTGGCCAGGGAGGAATTAGAAATTATTGCTAGTACCTTTGCTATTTCTTAAAAGTCTGAGATACTGTTTGCCTGGTATTGGAAATTTATCTAATTGTAAGCCTGTCAGATCAGTCAGAACCTCCTCTCTGCCTATGTTAATCTCTTTAACAATATCACAGTCCTGCTCCCTGATTTCTATATCCACATTGTCCCTCTCACTAGTGAACACCAAACACTCAGTTAATTTTGTATGCATCATGATTAGATCACTTTTATTCCATGACCTACAACTTTGCTCACAAGCCAGTTTATTTAAGTGCCTTTTGTAAGTCCATGTACATCACATCAAAAGGATTACCATCATCAACCCTCTCTGTTAATTCATCAAAATACTCCAGCAAGTTAATTAAACATGACTTTCCCTTAACAAATCCATGCTGGCTTCCCTTAAGCAATGTGCAATTGCCCAAATGTCTATTAATTTTGTCTCAAATTGTCACTTCCAGAAGCTTCCCTCTTTGCCATTTGTCCTCAGCAAATGGGGCCAATACATTGAACCTTCTCATTGATTTATAGGTGTGGCTTTGCTTTACTGCAGTGAGGCAAGATGCTCAACTCTGGGAATTTGCTAAATGGGGAAATATTAAGAATTGCTGTCCTTCTAAAATCCAGTCAACTTTGTATTTCACATTTAATTTAACTGCAACAGTAAATTATTATTTTCTTCTAATCTTTCAGTGAAAAGTAATTTCCTTGCCGAGAGGCAGTTGTATAGTTAGTTAATTATATAACTAGTAAGAACTGAGAAGCAACAGACTCAGATCACTGGAATCTCAGCTAATGTAAAAGTAGCCTCGCAAAGTAACATAAAGGTGAAGTTTCCAATTAAGAAAGGTAGAGTGATTACTTCCAGGAGTTTAATAATTGGAGGAAGTTGGAGCAGTGTGGGAAGTATTGATATCTCATCTTCTGTTTAAAAAAGGAATGCTCCCAGAAAGAAAGCTGAAGAGAGTAAGAGCTGGGAGCAGAAGTCTGGCAGTATTAATCAGGAAAGTGGGTAAGTGAGTTTAAATGTGTTCCCTCTCTCTAAACTGGAACAGTGTTTTAGCTGATATTGCAGGTACAAATCATTCATTGAAATTATAAAATATATAGTTAAACGTGTACAGAAAATCATATTTCTGAAAACCTGATGAGTTTAATAAAATATAATAATGTTGGCAGGACAGGTGATGTATGTCGGAGCTGGTGAACACCTGTGTGATCCATGGCAACGACATTTGCAGTCTGTAGAGCTCAAGGAGCTTCGGCCTAGCTTTGAAGAGCTGAAGGCTGAGCTTCCTACACTGCGATGTATCAGGGAGAAGGTGAGTTATCTGAACACTGTGTTTCAAGAGACAATCACACCCCTTAGGCTAGGTACTGCAGATTTATTGTGTGGTCAGGAGGAGGAGGCTGTAATTCCAAGTAAAGTATGGGGACCCAACAGGTTCAATGTTTTTGCAATATTTGCAGGTCAAGAGCAAGGGGTAAAGGGAGGATGGCCGTGGAACTGTGATGTAGGAGCCATTCAGATGGGGGGAGTGGGGGGGGCAATAAAAAGGCATGTAATTGTAGTGGAAAACAGTTTTGTTACCGAGATCAATATAGTTCTGGGCTGCCACATGCATTAGTCCGAAGGAATTGTTGCCTCTCCGGTATCAGGGACATTTCCTCAGGTTTGGAGAGGAACCTACAGAGGGAGCAGAAGGATCTAGTCTTCATGATCCACATAGGTACCAATGATGTAAGAGTGAATATGAAAGAGTCTCTGCTCAGGGAGGATATGTAGTTGGGGGCTAAATTAAGAAAGCACAAAGGTTTCTGGGTTACCACCAAAGCCACATTCAAATTGTCATCGGATAAATAAAATCAGAGAGTTGAATGCATGGCTGTAAGGTTGGTGCGGAAAAAGTGGGTTTTGGTTTGTGGGCCTCTGGCATCAGTACTGCAGTAAGAGGGAGCTGCATTTTTGGGATGGCCCTCACCTTAATCATGTTGGGAACCAATGCTCCAGCAAATCAGGTAAATAGGGTTGTAGCGGCAGTTTTAAACTAAATATGAATGGAGTAAGACCATAAGACCATAAGACATAGGAGTGGATTTAAGGCCATTCGGCCCATCGAGTCCACTCTGCCATTCAATCATGGCTGATGCGCATTTCAGCTCCACTTGCCAGCGTTCTCCCCGTAGCCCTTAATTCCTCTAGACAACAAGAACCTATCAATCTCGGCCTTGAAGACATTTAGCGTCCCGGCTTCCACTGCACTCCGTGGCAATGAATTCCACAGGCCCACCACTCTCTGGCTGAAGAAATGTCTCCGCATTTCCGTTCTGAAATGACCCCCTCTAATTCTAAGGCTGTGTCCACGGGTCCTAGTCTCCTCGCCTAACAGAAACAATTTTCTAGCATCCACCTTTTCAAAGCCATGTATTATTTTGTACGTCTCTATTAGATCTCCCCTTAATCTTCTAAACTCCAACGAATACAATCCCAGTATCCTCAGCCATTCCTCATATGCTAGACCTGTCATTCCAGGGATCATCCGTGTGAATCTCCGCTGGACACGTTCCAGTGCCAGTATGTCCTTCCTGAGGTGTGGGGACCAAAACTGGACACAGTACTCCAAATGGGGCCTAACCAGAGCTTTATAAAGTCTTAGTAGTACATCTCTGCTTTTATATTCCAACCCTCTTGAGATAAGAGACAACATTGCATTCGCTTTCTTAATCACAGACTTAACCTGCATGTTTACCTTTAGAGAATCCTCGACTAGCACTCCCAGATCCCTTTGTGCTTTGGCTTTATTAAGTTTCTCACCATTTAGAAAGTAGTCCATGCTTTTATTCTTTTTGCCAAAGTGCAAGACCTCGCACTTGCTCACGTTAAATTCCATCAGCCATTTCCTGGACCACTCTCCCAACCTGTCTAGATCCTTCTGTAGCCTCCCCACTTCCTCAGTACTACCTGCCTGTCCACCTAACTTCGTATCATCAGCAAACTTCGCTAGAATGCCCCCGGTTCCCTCATCCAAATCATTAATATATAATGCGAACAGCTGTGGCCCCAGCACCGAACCCTGCGGGACACCGCTCGTCACCGGCTGCCATTCTGAAAAAGAACCTTTTATCCCAACTCTCTGCCTTCTGTTAGATAGCCAATCCTCAATCCATCCCAGCAGCTCACCTTGAACACCATGGGCCCTCACCTTGCTCAGCAGCCTCCCGTGTGGCACCTTATCAAAGGCCTTTTGAAAGTCCAGATAGACCACATCCACTGGGTTCCCCTGGTCTAACCTACTTGTTACCTCTTCAAAAAATTCCAACAGGTTTGTCAGGCATGACCTCCCTTTACTAAATCCATGTTGACTTGTTCTAATCAGACTCTGCTCTTCCAAGAATTTAGAAACCTCATCCTTAATGATGGATTCTAGAATTTTACCAACAACCGAGGTTAAGCTGATTGGCCTATAATTTTCCATCTTTTGCCTTGATCCTTTCTTGAACAAGGGGGTTACTACAGCCATCTTCCAATCGTCCGGGACCTTTCCTGACTCCAGTGACTCTTGAAAGATCTCAACCAATGCCTCTGCTATTTCCTCAGCAACCTCTCTCAGAACTCTAGGGTGTATCCCATCGGGGCCAGGAGATTTATCAATTTTAAGACTTTTTAACTTTTCTAGCACTATCTCTTTCGTAATGGCAACCATACTCAACTCAGCCCCGTGACACCCTTTAATTTTTGGGATATTACTCATGTCTTCCACTGTGAAAACTGACGCAAAGTACTTGTTAAGTTCTCCTGCTATTTCCTTATCTCCCATCACTAGGCTCCCTGCATCAGTTTGAAGTGGCCCAATGTCTACTTTTGCCTGTCGTTTGTTTCTTATGTACTGAAAGAAACTTTTACTATTATTTCTAATATTACTGGCTAGCCTACCTTCATATTTGATCCTCTCATTTCTTATTACACTCTTTGTTATCCTCTGTTTGCTTTTGTATCCTTCCCAATCTTCTGATTTCCCACTGTTCTTAGCCACTTTATAGGATCTCTCTTTTTCTTTAATACATTTCCTGACTTCCTTTGTCAGCCAAGGTTGTCTAATCCCTCCCCGGTTAATCTTTCTTTTCTTGGGAATGAACCTCTGTACAGTGTCCTCAATTATACCTACAAACTCCTGCCATTTTTGCTCTAGTGTCTTCCCGGTTAGCCTCTGCTTCCAGTCTATTTTAGTCAGTTCCTCTCTCATGCCCTCATAATTACCTTTATTCAACTGTAACACCATTACATCAGATTTTGCCTTCTCCCTTTCAAACTGCAGACTGAACTCTACCATATTATGGTCGTTACTTCCTAAGGGTTCCCTTACTTTAAGATCTTTTATAGAGTCTGGTTCATTGCAAAGCACTAGGTCCAGAATATCATGCTCTCTGATGGACAAGGCAGGCTGTTCCAAAAAGCCATCCTGTAAGCATTCCATGAATTCCCTTTCTTTAGATCCACTAGCAACATTATTTACCCAGTCCACCTGCATATTGAAGTCACCCATGATCAATGTAACCTTGCCTTTCTGACATGCCTTCTCTATTTCCCGGTACATGTTGCGTCGCTGGTCCTGACCACTGTTAGGAGGTCTGTACACAACTCCAATTATGGTTTTTTTGCCTTTGTGGTTCCTCAATTCCACCCACACAGACTCCACATCATCCGACGCTATGTCATTCAATACCATAGATTTAATTTTGTTCTTAACTAACAAGGCAACCCCACCCCCTCTGCCCACCTCTCTGTCTTTTCGATAAGTTGAAAAACCATGGAGGTTTAACTGCCAGTCCTGACCCCCCTGTAACCAAGTCTCTGTGATGCCTACTACATCATAATCATTCACTATTATCTGTGCCATTAATTCATCGGCTTTGTTATGAATGCTACGAGCATTCAGGTAAAGTGCCTTAATGCTAACTTCCTTATTAGAACTTCCTTAAGGGAGGAGGCCCTCATATGAGGACAGATTTGAAAAGTTAAAGTTGATGGACAAGGCAGCATCACAGTGCATCAGCAAATAAAATCATATAGGGATTAATATTAAACAGGCAGGTTTAAAGGTTCTTTACCTGAATGTATGCAGCATTTATAACAAGGTGAATAAATTGCTGGCCCAAAAGAAATAAATGAGTATGAAATGTTAGCCACTACAGATAGCCATTACATAGCTGCAAAGTTACCATGGCTGGATCCTGAACATTCCAGGGTATTTGACATTTCGGAATGACAGGAAGACCGGCAAAGGAGTATGTTAGATATGTTAATAAAGGATGGGATCAGTGCAGCAGTGAGAAATGATCTTAGTTCAGAGGATCAAGGTGTAGAATCAGTTTTGCTTCTGGTAACTAGTGTGTCACCACGTTATTTAATATGGAATATCAATAAACAAATTTCATCATATGATTTAATGCCTGGGACTTCCATGGGCTGAAATTATTTTGAAAAGGGACAGAAAATGCAAATTTGAAGTGGCCAAACATCACCCGACTCACACAAGTTGGCCAAATTCATTAAACCAATATGGAATACACAAGTGACAATTCTGAACTAAAATTAACACTGTCTACCTAAAAGAATTAAACCAGTCAATCCCTGCCACATCCAGCACTCACCTCCTGTACCCAGGGGAAGATCCTTCTTTCCCATTGGATTTGCTCCATCCTGAGTTCCTTCACATGTTAGAGGTGAAACATCACCTACAGTTGTCTAGCCCAGACACAGTGAACTCAGCACCCAGAATATATAAACTGGTTGCTATTTGAAGAGGCTGAGGCAGAAGCAAAGGAGATGAATGTTTGACTATGGAACTGAAGTAAGCTAGAGAAGCTCACTCTCTCTCTCTTTCTCTCCCCGCCCCTGAAGAAGGTAGACCCAATCACCCAATGATAACTGGACTGGAAAAAATGTCAGGAAATCAACAACTTAAAAGTTAACTCCAATATTCTCTGCTGTTGGCCATCAGAGCAATCAATTGTTTTAGGTTTAAAACCTTATAAAAACAGAAGGACCTGGGGTTCAGGTAAATAATTCTTTGAAGTTGGTATCACAGGTGCTTAAAAAGGCATTTAGCCTGCTTACCTTCATTGCTGAGTCCTTTCACTATAGGAATTGAGATGTCATGTTGAGGTCATACAGGATGTTGGTAAGGCTTCAGCTGGAATACTGTGTCCAATTCTGGTCACCCCATTATAGGAAGGATATTATTAAAACTAGACAGGGTTCAGAAGAAATTTACCAGGATGTTGCCGGGTATAGAAGGAAATTTAATCATAAAGAAAGACTGGATTGGCTGAGATTTTTTTTCTGGATCATAGCAGGTTAAGAGGTGACCTTGTAGAGGTTTATAAAATAATGATGGGTATGGTTAATGGTAGGTGTCTTTTCCTTAGGATGAGGAATTTCAAGACTAGGGGTCATATTTTTAAGGTGAGAGGAGAGAGATTTTAAAAAGATATGAGGGTTAAACGTGTTAACAGGGTGGTTCACATGTGGAATGAACTTTGTAAGGAAGTGTTGGATGTAGATTTAGTTACCACATTTGAAAGATAAGTACATGAATAGGAAAGGTTTGGAGGGAAATAGGCCAAATGCAGGCAGGTGGGACTAGTTTAGTGGGATTATGGTCAGCCTGGACTGGTTGGAACGAAGATAGATGACTAAGACTCTATGATAGTCAAAGGATTCTCACCTGTACTTTTATTTTTCTCTGTTTTGTACTGCACCCTTTCGAGCTGATGGGTTGGAAGTGGACTCTGATTAATAGTGGTGTGGATTCTATCAGTCAGAGTCTATTTGCCAGTCAAGCAACACTCTCTTCATATACAGCATAAAATGCTGCTGTCCCTTTACTTTGGTATTTCTTGCAAATTGTCCTGATGTGTGCAAGACAAAAAGGTGTTTCAAAATGTATTGTTTTCACCAATACTACAAGAATTTAGTGAATTTTGACTTAGTGCATAATATCTATAATATTTCATTGATTGCTAAAATATCCTACTTGATTGCTCAACATACAGATCTAGAAAATTACCTTGAATTCATTCCATCAACTCTTCCTCCACAGTGTTCTGCTTTGGTCAGTTCTCTTCCCAAATCAGTGGCCTATGGAGTGTGAGGCAGATAAAGCAGACTCATGCCTGTTCCCATGCCTGTTTATTCTGGAATAGGTCACCAGCCTGTTGCCAAAGGCTGAAGACTGAAGGGCACCACTCCGCATCAAGCATGGCTGACTAGGAGACTCTCCTGTTTTTGCTGCCTATTGGGAGTGTTCCTGAAGGATTTACAGATTGATATTCAATCCTGTTGGCCATATTGTGAACGCATCTTGTGTGGCTATGGGAGTGGGACTCACACCCAGAGCGTCTGGATGTACCAGTGTGCCTCAAGATCCCACTATGGCTCTTTGGATTGATATAGACAGCTTCTAATTGGAGGTGATTTAAACAGATTCTATTTCTAATAAATGGACCTATGTGGACTTAAAATAAGGAAGTCAGTAAATTATGCATAAATTGAGAAAAAGGCTTACTTGGAAAGATCTATCATTCACCTAGCCCCTTTTATGGTGTGGGACATTCCTGAAGCAGGGATGATTTTTACAATTGATCTTTACTTTGGAGTATAGTATCTACTGTAAGATAAAATAAATTCCTATATAGTCATAACAACAAGATTCCAAAAGCAGCAATGAAAAGGATGACTAATTTTGGCGATGTTAGTTGAGGGATGAATGCTCTCTTTCCTGCTTATCTTTAACTTCTACATCCACCCTACCAACCAGACATGATTTAATATCACAGCTAAAAATAAAACTACACCTTCAACAATGCAAGGTTCTCTCAGTACTGCACTGGAATACTCATGTAGGTGTGGATCCAACAACTGACTTTTGGTGAAAATGCTACCACTGAGCTAAGGTGATGCTCAAAACGAATGGCTGTTTAATCTTCAGAAAAGATACATTACAAAGAGATGCTTTTTCTTCCTGCTTTTGACACGGGCAAGTCTGGCATTTATTGTTGGAAGGTGATGCCAGGCTTTTGACTTGCACTGTATAGTAAAGGTAGCTCTCCAATATTGTGAGCTAGGGAATTTCCAGACTTGGGCCGAGAGATGATGAAGGGACAGCAATATATTCAGCAATTCAACTCAATGAAAACAAGTCAGTAACAACAGGAGATGGAAACTGGATTTTGTAATGTCATCAGCGCCTTGTTTTAATGCTTAGTCCTAACACTGGGGAACCCGTTCCACCGTCCACTGGAAATGTCAGAAGTCACACGCCACCAAGTTATAATCTGATAGGTTTATTTGAAATCACAAGCTTTTGGTGTGCTGCTCCTTCATCAGGTGAACTGGAAATGATGGCAGGGAAATCAGGCCATAGTCATGAACCTTTGTCTTATCCCCTTCTACCTGATCATTGTCCCAGAATCAGCAGTAAAATCTGCCAAGTGTCTTATATTTCTATTAAATCGGCATTATTCGGAAGTAAGGCAAATAATGGAAAATGTCAAGCATTGTAAGAACAACTTACAGTTTGGTGAATTTGATATTTTTCTTGCCACCCTGTTGACAGATCAGAAAATAGCAGAATTGTTCACTATAAAGCACTTTCTTTTCCACTTACAATAGGATGACTTACTTTAAGATCCAGGAAAAGGAGTATCATTGCCTGGTGCAGCTGCCTGTGTCTGTGTTCCACACCAGACAGAGGTTAGAGTTACTCAGTGTTGGAGGTTAGGAGTTGAAACCTGATAGACTATGTGTTTATTTGAAGACTCACTATATTTAAATCATTGCATTCCAAATGTCTGACAAATGTCACGCAACACTGATACAATGCATTGAAGGTTTACATTCTAGATAGACTTTATCCTCATCCCAGAGGATGTTGTTTGTCTGTTTGAGATGTTTGCTTCCTTTAGCATCCTCACTAACCCTCCCCACGAAGGAGTTTATTCATTGAAATGTGTCTGTGACCATGGAAAAATATTCTGTTTCCTTCAATTCCAGGAGCAGAATAGAAAAAAATACAAAAGAAAAAGCTGGCATTTATAAATCATCTTTTAACCTCTCAAAGTGCCTTATGGACAATGAAGTAAATTTGAGATATTGTCGTTGTTTCTATGTGGGAATTACCGAAGTCCATTTGCACACAGCAAGATCCCACAAAAAGCACTGTGATATTGGCCAGATAGTTGGTTCTTGGAATAATGTTACACGGAGATGCAACAATGTCATCTAAAAGGCCACCTCACCTCTGACAGTGCAGCACTCCCTCAACACTGTCAGCTCAGATTGTATTCTCAGGCCCACAGCAGAACTCGAATACAAAACCTTCACATTCTGGGCTGATGATAGTACCTTAGTCATTCACTGATATGTTTCAACCCTTCACCTGCTCCCATTTCTGACATACCATGGCTGTCTGTACTTCAACACCATTTACCCCAACTAACTCCACATTCCTCAATACTCTCACCCCTTCAGGAAATATGCCTGAATTCCCTCACTATATCAATTATTTTCTTTATACTGGCCCTACTGAGATCCTTTCACCTTGTCAGAGATATCCAATTCTGAAGAAAGTACCTAAGCTTTAGGTATTTTTAATCAACCTGTTTAGCTATGTTGTGACCCACATCTGGGGCAGATGGGACTTAAACCTGGACCTTCTGGACCAGAGATAGGGACATTACCATTGCACCACAACAATGGGTAGCAAATGAGGGCTTGTCCAGGATTTGAACACAGGACCTCTTACATCATTGTACAATAGATCCCAAAGCAAGAATCACACTGTGAGACTAGCAGGCAAACTATAATATTCAGATTTATATCCATGGCTTTTTCTTTACTGTTTCATGGGATGCTGGTGTTGCAGGGCAATGCAACATGTGCTGCCCCTAATTACACTTGAATAGAACGCGGAGGATCATTTGGTTTGATTTATCATTGTCACATGTACCTAAGTACAGTGAAGAGTTTTGTTTTGTGAGCAGTACAGGCAAATTATAGCAAACAAGGACATATAAATCATAGGGTGTTCAGAGAGAGTGAGGCATACAAGGAGAGAGCTGCACAGGAGGTACACGTGAGGGAGGTCGACATTAGATTTGAAATTGGAGAGATCCATTCAGCAGTAGCGAAAAAGCTGTCTTGAACCTATTGGTACATGTTCTGTATCTTCTGCCTGATGGAAGAGGTTGGAAGAGAGCATTACCGGGGGTGGGAGGGGTCTTTCGATGATGTTGGCAGCCTTTCTGTGGCAACAATAACTATAAATGGATTCCATAGATGGGAGGTTGGCTTCCATGAGGAGGGGTCTGGGATGTGTACATAATTCTCTGTAGATTCTTATAGTCCTGGGCAGAGCAGTTGCCATACCAAGCCATTATACACCTGTATCCCCAAGTCTTTGAGCTTGGTACCTGGATTACTGCAAAAACATCTTCCATTACTAATAGGAAGATCCATGTAAAAGTTTAAAATGCACATTTATTGCTTGTGATTCTACAAATAGAGTCTCTTTATTTGAGATCTGCAATCTGTCCTTCAAATAAGGTGGAAGATAATATTCAATTAAATAGGAACAAATTAATGTCTTGGTCAAAATGGTGGCCTGTCTTTCCCTTCTCTACAATGACAATGTTCATTAATAATAACAAGAGAGACAGAACTTGTATTTATAATTGTACCTTGTCATGACCTCAGAATGCCCCAAGTAATTTATGGACAATGAAGTACTCCCGAAGATCAATTAACCTTGTAACCTGGACAAACACAGCAGGACACTCTGTGATTAGTATTTTCCCACAAACAGCAAATGAATGGATAATCAGATGATTTCCTTACAAGGTGCTGGTTCAGGAAAAAAAGCTCACAGTAACTCGGTGGTGGGAAAGTTGCTCAGTTGTGTGTGATAGCACCTCTGGGTATATAAGAAAAAAGATCAAGGTGTTGATGTAGTGCGGAACGTTAACCCGAGCACTGGGAAAACTCAATGCTCTTATTTGAAAAGATTTACGGAATCTTGCACGTCTCCTAAAAAGTCAGACAGAACCTTGGTTTAACATCTCATCAAAACAAAATGCTTCTTCAAAGATGCAGTACTCAATCGTTCACTCACTGCTTAAGAAAAATGACGATCGTTGTCAGTATGTGAAAACGAAGTTTGCATTTGTATAGGATCTCGCATAACCTCATGCTGTCCTAAAGTGTTTTTACTTATCGAAGGGCACATGATGATATCCTATTCCACTTGCTAAATATGGGAATGCATGCTTGTACAGGAGTGGAGTCTGCTTTGATAGTGGTTCTTACCACTACATTACCAATTGCTACATTTGATAATGACAGTAAAACAATGAATTAACATTTTC
Source organism: Chiloscyllium punctatum (assembly GCF_047496795.1). Lineage (NCBI taxonomy): Eukaryota > Metazoa > Chordata > Chondrichthyes > Orectolobiformes > Hemiscylliidae > Chiloscyllium > Chiloscyllium punctatum. Next base: position 5,656,243 of record NC_092753.1, on the reverse strand, counting down.
TCATTCAAGAACACAAGTGGAAAAGCAAGCATATGAACCTTCTCTGTAAACACAATACCTCCCAGTTGCTGTCTGATCTTCTTTAATCCCCATCCTGTCCCCCTAAGCAGCTGTGATGCAGAATAATGAACATTTCTATAACAGAATGAAGCTTTCTGCCTATAAAAGATTTGACACTAACCTCAGGCCCATGGAAGGGAAGGCATTAGGGTTAGGGTTAGTCTTATCATTGCTAGCCTATTAGTTCAACAAGCCAGCTAATGTTCTGGGGTGAAAATGTGTTGCTGGAAAAGCGCAGCAGGTCAGGCAGCATCCAAGGAGCAGGAGAATCGACGTTTCAGGCATAAGCCCTTCTTCAGGAATGAGGAAAGTGTGTCCAGCAGGCTAAGATAAAAGGTAGGGAGGAGGGACTTGGGGGAGGGGCGTTGGAAATGCGATAGGTGGAAGGAGGTCAAGGTGAGGGTGATAGGCCGGAGTGGGGTGGGGGCGGAGAGGTCAGGAAGAAGATTGCGGGTTAGGAAGGCGGTGCTGAGTTCGAGGGATTTGACTGAGACAAGGTGGGGGGAAGGGCAATGAGGAAACTGGAGAAATCTGAGTTCATCCCTTGTGGTTGGAGGGTTCCTAGGCGGAAGATGAGGCACTCTTCCTCCAACCGTCGTGTTGCTATGGTCTGGCGATGGAGGAGTCCAAGGACCTGCATGTCCTTGGTGGAGTGGGAGGGGGAGTTGAAGTGTTGAGCTACGGGGTGGTTGGGTTGGTTGCTATGGGTGTCCCAGAGGTGTTCTCTGAAACGTTCTGCAAGTTCTGGGGGCCTGGGTACAGATTCTGCTATGGCAGGTAGTGGAATTTAAATTTAATAAAAAATTGGAGTCTATTAATTAAATGAAACCATTGTTGATTGTTCAGGGGAAACCCCATCTTGTTCATTAATGTTCTTTAGGAAGGGAAATCTGCTGCCCTTACCTGGTCTGGTCTACATATAACTCCAGACCTACAGCAGTGTGGTTGATGCTCAATTACCCTCTGGGTTATTAGGGATGAATGCATAGAACAAAACACTATTACAGCTCAATCCAATATCCAATCATTTCCCTATTGGAGCAATATTTGGTCTTTGGAGAACCAGGAGGCTGAACTGGTACTTTTTAGAATGGGTAACATCTTGTAGATTCACCATTTATTTTAAGCATAGCTTCAACCAAGGCAAGAGATCAAGAGAAGTTGAATTATAGAGGCTACAGGATATAAACAAAGCAAGGTCTAGCATGGCTCAGTGGCTCAGTGGTCAGTACTACTGCCTCACAGAGGGGTGGTGCTATGGCACAGTGGTTAGCACTGACACCTCACAGTGCCAGGGACCTGGGTTCAATTCCAGCCTTGGAGTTTGCATGTTTCTCTCCTTCTCTGCGTGGATTTCCTCCAAGTGCTCTGGTTTCTTCCCACAGTCCAAAGGTGCGCAGGTTAGGTGGATTGGCCATGCTAACTTGCTCCATAGTGTCCAAGGATGTGTGGGTTAGCCATGAGAAATGTGGGGTTACTGGGACAGGACGGGGGGGCTAGGTCTGGGTGGGATACTGAATGGTTCCACACCATAGGGATTCTATGCTTTGCCCTAAACTTACACAGCACTTTCTTTCTCATCCTATTTGTTCACTTGAACGAGCACCATTGTGGAGAATAATTCCACACCACTTGAGAAACGAAAAGCAGCATTTGAAGAGTAAAAACAGCCTTCCTTTGATTCACGAATTCTTATCCTAAGACTAGGCCTTACTGATGCAGTGGAAGTGGAGGCCAGAGACACATTCATTGAAAAGTAGGCAAAATTCAGCACAGACCTCCTTCCCCAATCCTGCATCAATCCAAGGACTGCTTCTGATGGACTGTGGAAAGAATTCTTCTGAGAACAGAAATTCCTACCTACTGTTTGCAGCAGCTCAAGTCCAACAGGACTCAGCTCGGAGTGGCACTGAGGACAGCGTGAAGAGAAAATGGGTTGAAATAAATGTGAGGGGGTGGACGAACAGATAATATTGAATGGTAAGGAGAAGGTGGCAATAAATAAGAGAAAGATAGGGAGAAATCATGCTACTGAGGGGACAAATAAGCGGTAAACTGAAGTGAGGAATGAATAGTAAGAATGAAAGTGAATGAGAAAGGAACAATAATTCTAAATGTGGTGGGAAACAAAACAATAATTGAGAAAGGATGGAGAGTGAAAAATTATTAGTTCGAGTTGGACAATAGAGAGAAAATATCAGTTTGGACGAAGGGAATGAGAAAGGGCAGGGAAAGTAACAACTCTTTTAAGGTTGTAGGGGGAAAGTACCAAATGAGATGGAATATGCTGGTGTGAGCTGCAAGGAGTGACACTGTAACATGTTTCAGGAGCAGTTGGAGAGTTGAATGTAGACCCTGTGTTTTCTGGGGAGCAGATCCTGTTCAACAAACACACTGCACTACGTGAAGCCAAAGAATAGAAAATGATTCAACAATTTGGCTCCTCCTGGTAATGAGTTTCAGAATCCAAGCAAATTGATCTTTTTTTTATGTTGCTTATTTCAAACACGTGTGTATGTGTGTGTGTGTCTGTGGATTTTTGACCAGGTCCAGTCGATGGAATGGTGTTTAGTTTTATGCTGGTCTATTATGAACTTTGACATTGAACACATTGACCATTTTGGTGGTGAGGGGCCGAACCCTTATTTGAAAGTCCTCTCTGAGCTGCAGATGCCCAATACAGGCTCCTGACACAGCACATTGGGTTACGAAGTGAAAGTAAAAGTCCCTGAGGGTCGTGACAGCAGACAGTGTGGTATCCTGTGCTTCACTCCTGCTCCTCGGATGCTCACAGAAGTGATTGAGTATCGAGCTCTGGCTGGGCCTCCTCTCTTTCACCGTGGTTTGTGTTCCAATCGAAAATAGCCATTGTCTTTATGTCATGGGGCCTTGATTTCCTCATTAATGCCTGAAGGGGACGGGCTCTTTAGACAGCAAGCACAAAGATGCCCTCTTTAAAATGGAGCCTGACACATTGTAGATTGGATTCCCTACAGTGTGGAGAAACAGGCCCTTCAGCCCAACCAGTCCACACCGACCCTCCAAAGAGTAACCCACCCAGGCCCATTTCCCTCTGACCAATGCACCTAACACTATGGGCAATTTAGCATGGCCAATGGGAGGAAACCGGAGCACTTAAAGGAAACCATGCAGACATGGGGAGAATGTGCAAAATCCACACAGTCGCCCAAGGCTGGAATCAAACCCAGGTCCCTGGCGCTGTGAGGCAGCAGTGCTAACCACTGAGCCACCATGCTGCCCCGATGGTCATGGTGCTGCAGGATTACCTATCCCAATTCCAGACTGGCCGCTGTCACTTTAACTCCAGGAGAATCTAGGTTAGATTAGATTAGATTCCCTACGGTGTGGAAATAGGCCCTTCAGCCCAACAAGTCCACACCGACCCTCCAAAGAGTAACTCACCCAGACCCATTTCCCTCTGACTAATACACCTAAAACTACAGGCAATTTAGCATGGCCAATCCATCTGACCTGCACATCTTTGGACTGTGGGAGGAAACCGGAGCACCCAGAGGAAACCCACGCAGACACGGGGAGCATGTGCAAACTCCACACAGACAGTCACCCGAGGCTGGGAATCGAACTTACCACTGAGTCTCCGTGCCACCTCAAGAGCCCGTGAAAATTGACTCCTTGGTGACCTTACGGCTTCAGTGAAGAGAAAAATAAGTTCTCTTCCTTGGAAATAACTCTGTCTTTACACCTTTTAATTTGTCAAGAGCTACACACCATTGTGTGTACCATTTATAAAGATACACTGCAGAAATTCACCTTATACAGCACCTTCCAAACCCATGACCATGAAGGACAAGGGCACCAGAGACATGGGATCACTACCACCCTGCAAGATCTCCTTCAGGCCATTCACCATCCCGACTTGGAAATATATTGCTGCTCCTTCACTGTTGCTGGGTTAAAATCCTGGAATTCCCTCCCTATGGGTCAACCTACAGCAGGTGGGAGTGCAGCGGGGTGGGAGTGATGCAGTTCACCCCTACCTTCTCCAGGGGCAACTAGGGGCGGGCAATAAATGCTGGGCCCAGCCAGCAACTCCCACGTCCAATCATTTAAATTAAAAAGCATTCAAATAGCTGCAGTCACTCTCAATGTAACACCCTTTAGATCATTGCTAAATGCATATTAGAGAACTAAAAATGATGATCAAACCCCCGGTTCTTCGATGCATCCTTACTGTTGCAACAGTTGTGTTGTCCTGCCCAGTTTTCAGTCCCACCCCGCCCCTATTACTGCACTGGCAAGGTTAGCTCCCACAGGACTGGGCTGTCCCACTGTGTGAGAGCGAGCCCAGCCCCAGTGCCCCCAGAGCCAGCGAGGCGGAGTCTCGGCTGGAAAGCGGGGAGATGGAGAGCAGCAGTCCCAGGGAGCTCTCGGAGCCAGAGAGCAGAAGGTAAGCGGCTCAGCAAAATGGGCAAATGTGTAATTGGGGGAAGTATTCAAAGTTGCCGCGCGTGTGTGATTGTCAGCTTGGCTCTGGGTGTGTGTGTGAAAGTCAGAGAGCCGACAAACCTGGGAAATCGTGTTACCGGTCCCTACTGAGTCTACTGTGGGAGAAGTGTGGGGTCCCCGTTTGATCCGTCCTAAATAATAATAGAACAGTCCACATGAGCAAAGACTGTGTGCTTCTCTGTAATTAGAGGATGTGCTTTTCATGAGTGTATTCGCACAGAAATATTTCTTACTATCTCTCTATTTCTCTCAATCTCTTCAATCTGCAGCCTGTAAAAGTGGTGACAAGTTAGGCTTGTTAAAACGAATCACAGCTATCTGTCACTGGCAGATGTGAGGTCTAAGGTAATCTCTGGAGCATGTCATGGGGTCAAAGCTGTGACTAAATGGCTATGTGAGAAACAGGATGGTTGAGAGTGAACATAGGGGTTAGGTTTCACTGTTAAGAATGAGTGGCACAACTGTCTAAGTAAAATACTATCAGGAACATGAAGTACACACAAACAGATAACAGGCCCGCACTTCAGACTCTGCAGCTCAAAGGTAACCTGGCACTGGCAGGCAATTCTGAACATACTACTGTTGTATCTGATGGAGCTTTTTGTTCAATAGTGCTTTTGTTGTCTCCAAACTATTCCCAGTGTTTTCCTAACCAACCTCTTATCTCCCAGCCTCCAATAACATCAACATTGCGACGTGCTGATGTCTGTTTCCTCATTCATACCGAGTCCTGTTTACCAAACATCTCTGAAATCGCTGATCTGCATTAGCTTCTCAGTCCAGGGTTTAGGAATTTTGCTTTCCGATACTCGGATAGCCTTCCACGTCTCTGTAGTCTCCTCCAGCTCCACAACCCTGTGACACCTCTGCATTCTTCCAATTCCAGCCTCTCCTGACCCCAGCACCTGCTTATTCCCAGAATTGGTGGCAATTCCGTGAGCTATCTATGTCTGAAACTCTGGAATTCCCTCTACTATCGCTCTTCCGTCTACTAGAAATTTATTAAAAAGTTGTCAATTAAACCATCTTTCTGTCCCCTTCTTTGGCTCACTTTTTGTCTGATTACAATCTAACCAGCTTGTGCGTCGGAGGCTGAGGGGTGACCTTATAGAGGCTTACAAAATCATGAGGGGTATGGATAGGATAAATAGACAAAGTCTTTTCCCTGGGGTCGGGGAGTCCAGAACTAAAGGGCATAGGTTTAGGGTGAGAGGGGAAAGATATAAAAGAGACTTAAGGGGCAACTTTTTCACACAGAGGGTGGTACGTGTATGGAATGAGCTGTCAGAGGATGTGGTGGAGGCTGGTACAATTGCAACATTTAAGAGGCATTTGGATGGGTATATGAATAGGAAGGTTTTGGAGGGATATGGGCCGGGTGCTGGCAGGTGGGACTAGATTGGATTGGGATATCTGGTCGGCATGGACGGGTTGGACCGAAGGGTCTGTTTCCGTGCAATACATCTCTATGACTCTATGACTCTAGGAGCATTGTTGAGTCATTTTCTTGTGATATATATAGTAATGTAAAAAGGTAAGATTCATGCATTTGTAACTGCACGCTAGTTGGTTCAAGTTGTTTCTTAAACTGACAATAATGAATACCTGGAAGGGAGACTGGGAATTTGACAAAGGGATTTGATTCTGTCATTAGCCACATAAGGAAAACGAGTATCATCTGGAAGTATTATCTGAAGCCAGGAATTCAATTACAGCCTTGGAAATCATTTCCTCACAACTATTGCCTTAAAAATAATATTGTAAGCAATAAGCATATGGGTTTCTCATGACATCACTGTCTTTGCAGCCTTTGAAACCACTGTGTTTAAGGAATTACACAGGGCACTAATACATCCCACAGTTCAGCTTCAGCATCTGGTCCACTAGTGCGTTCTTACCAATGTCAAGCACCACTGTGGGCAATGGTTGACTCTAGGCTAATATCAAAACATTGGAAAAAAATGAAGTTATCGCTTACAAAAAAAAAGTAAGAAAGACTTGTTTGTATAGAGGTTTCAGGAGCATCCACTCTCTGTGGTTTACAAACAATGACGCACTTATTGCAATGGAGTCACTGTTATAATGTAGATATCATAACCAATTTGCACATAGAAAGATCCCACTAACAGCAACGGCGTAATTGGCAGAGAATTTATTTTAGGGATGTCAATGGAGCAATAAACAGTGGCCTGGATACTACGGGAGATGTCCCCAAGCTTTGAATAGTGATGTGGAATCTTTCATGTCCAACTGAGAGAATGGACAGCCCTGAGTTTAATGTATGATTGGAAAAGTGACAACTCTCCCACCCCACCACTGCATTCCCCACTTCATAGCCCCTCCCAACTGTGCAGCACTGGATTGAATGTTCAAGATCCTGGATTGGAACAACAACCCATGATTTCTAACTTGAGGAAAGATGGATAAGTGTCCAAAAATGATGGCCTGAGACTGACACGTACACTGCTAGTGCAGTCATGTAGGTAAAACACACACCGATACAATCAAACGTTATTATTGGTGATCTACACCTTGAACATATGAGAGTACTACAAAATGATGGATGAATATGCCAAAGTCTTTGAAGACAATTTCCCTTACTAATGCATTTAGAGAGTGCCAATTCAGATTTCCCTGAATGATAATACCAAGACTTTAGAGATAAATGTTGAAGACAAGTTACTCAAAAAAAAAGCTTGCATTCTTTGAATATAGAAGGTTGAAGGCTGATCTGATCGAAGTATTTAAAATGATTAAGGGATTTAAATCAAGAGGAACTAAGTCCCTGGTTGGGGAATTTCAGAGGGCACAAGGGGGCACGACCTTACAACTGGAGCCAAGACCTTCAGGACTGAAAGCAGGAGGTGTTTTACCACATGAAAGATAGATGATAAATATCTGGAATTTTCTGACCTCAAAAGTCTCTGAATGCGGGAGGGCACTTGGAATTTTGAAGAGTGAGGTTCGTAGATTTTAGTTTGGTCAGGATATTAGGGACTTGGAGCAAAGGTGGGTCAATGGAGTCAAGGTCTTGATCTAATTCGAAGATGAAGCATGCCTCAAGGGACTGAATGGCCTCCTGCTGTTCCTCATGATATCTTTTGGAGGTAGCCTGCTGATCCCCATTCAGTTGAATGATGAGAATAAAGAACCCTGGGACATCTTAAATTACTTCATAATGGCTTTGAAAATGGAACCTGAAAGCTTGTTGCAAGTTGAGATCTGCTGCAAAGACTTGACTTGATATCTGACCGAAACCCCTAGGCAAGTGATCTACCATGAGAGCTGCTCCTGTTTGGTGATAGACTTTTTGTCATAATGCATTTAATTTACACAGCTGACCAAGCAGGTTTAACATCGCAGTTCAAAACAAAGGTAGACTCTCTGTGCTGTGTTTGGAAGGACATATATAGGTACAGAGAGAAGGTGAGGACTACAGTTGCCAAAGATCAGAGTCGAAAAGTGTGGTGATGGAAAAGCACAGCAGGTCAGGCAGCATCTGATGGACAGGAGAGTTGAAGTTTCGGTCATAGGCGGTACATAAGGAATGTACATATAAGCAAGGGTCAGTTGTTCATACAGAATAATTTACCTTGCATAGCTATGTACTAGTATAATGCAAATGATAATGCATGCCTTCAATTCATTATCCATTGTAATTTATTGTAGAGTCATGGAGTCATAGAGATATACAGCATGGAAACAGACCCTTCAGTCCAACTCGTCCATGCAGACCAAATATCCCAACCTAATCTAGTCCTGTCTTCCAGCACTTGGCCCAAATCCCTCTAAACCCTATCTATTCATATACCTATCCAGATGCCTTCTAAATGTTGTAATTATACCAGCCTCCACCACATCCTCTGGCAGCTCATTCCATACACGTACCAATTTCTGCGTGAAAATGTTGCCCCTTAGGACTCTTTTATATCTTTCCCCTTTCACCCTAAACTCATGCCCTCTAGTTCTGGACTCCCCCACCCCAGGGAAAAGACTTTGTCTATATATCCTATCAATATTTAAATATTTTAATACTTCACAAAACTAGTGCAGTGATTTTAAAATCCTTAGGGTTGTGTTAAAATCCGTCCATGTTTGCTCTCCTCCCAATCTCTGCAACAACCTTCCAGCGTGACAATCCTCTGAGAATCTCTCCCACATCCCAGATTTTAACCACATCAATACCACTAACAGCCAAGCTAGTTAGGCCTTAATCTCTCGGTTTGCCTCACTAAACCTGCATACCTCAATCTCTCGATATATATGATACACACCCTTTAGCTGCTCTTTTAAAACCACTTCTTTGGGCACTAGCATAACATACCTTTACATCTTCAGTGTGAAATTTTACTTCATGGTGCTCCTACTATTTCGAAGGTGCTATATAAATGTAACTTATTTTTGTAAGGCCATTTTAAAGGATGGAGATAATGAACTGCAATAACAAGAGAACCGATACTGCCACACAATAGGTACTATAGTCAACTGAGCTGAGAGTTTCAATGTGCTAACTGTATTATGCAGGTGGTTCCCACTCAGTTGGTGCTGATTTTGTGTATAAGAGGTTAGCAACTCTTGGGGTGAGCTCAGTATCTGAAGGAGTCGTTTCACTCTGAAATTTGTGATTTCTCCATTCACGATTCACAAGATTGAGATTACTTAAAGAATAGACACCATTGTATACAAAGTAAAGAAGAGTTGGAGGCAAAGAGCAAGCTTCAGGTTGTGATCCAACCCCATGTGTCTATTGATCTTTACTGGCCATCCCAGCTTTTCTTTTTATATGTGGCAACATTCCTTACATTTTTTTTATTGCAAAATATACTTTATTCACAAAGGGATCTCTTTGTGGACATGTACAGTTAATAAAGCCATTCAGATCTATACTGTCTTTACTTATAGAGACGTAGAGGTGTACAGCACAGAAACAGCCCCTTCAGTCCAACCCATCCATGCCACCCAGATATCCTAGCCTAATCTAGTCCCATCTGCCAGCACTTGGCCTATATCCCACTAAACCCTTCCTATTCATATAGCCATCCAGATGCCTTTTAAATGCTGTAATTGTACCAGCCTCCACCACTTCCTCTGCCAGCTCATTCCATACACGTACCACCCTCTGCGTGAAAACATTGTCCAGTCGGTCTCTTTTATATCTTTCCCCTCTCACCCTGAACCTATGCCCTCTAGTTCTTGACTCCCCACTCCAGAGAAAAGACCTTGTCTATTTATCCTATCCACACCCCCTCATGATTTTATAAACCTCTATAAGGTCACCTCTCAGCCTCTGACGCTCCAGGGAAAACAGCCCTCGCCTATTCAGTCTCTCCCTACAGCTCAAATCCTCCAACCCTGGCAACATCCTTGTAAATCTTTTCTGAACCCTTTCAAGTTTCTGTTGCAGAGCATTTAATGAAATGCATTTCAGAAGCATGTCAATATTACCCTAACAACCAATTTTATTCCCTCATCAAAAATACAAGGTCATTAGATATGAATTGTTTAGATACGATGGCTCTCCTTAATTAATCCAAATGTGTTCAAGCTACTGTTCTCCAGCCTTCTGTTGATAATCCCCAGTCTCAGAGGGATTGGAAATTTAGTCTTTGCCACTACAATTTCCACTGTTACTGTCTTCAGTAATCCTTGGATGCATCTCATCAAGTCTGACTCACAGCTTCTTCATTCTATATCCTCTACAATGTTAAACCTTTCAGGTGTCTTAATTTCCTTCTCTTTTTCTATAGCCTGAAACCATTTTCTTCCTTCATACAAAGGTGGACACAAAATCTGTATTTGAAATCTCAGCCATCTCCTCTGCTTTCTTTTCAGTTCCTAACTGGATCTACTTCTCCTTTTATGACATTTTTACTAGTTATATATGGACTGAAAACATTTTGATTCGCGATTATATTAATTTTGGCCTCTTTTAGTACTTCTGCTGTGCTTCTGATATTTCATCATTTGATTCTCCCTGAACATTCCAAATTTAGCCTGGATATCGGTTGAACTAGCAACCACATATTTGTAATAAGTGCATTTTCTTTTTCCATCATAATTTATCTAATTTGTTATCCAGGGAACTTTGGACTTGTGTGCCCTTATTCATGGGAATATATCTTGACAAGGTCAGAACTATCTCTACTTAAAAGCAGCACAATGTTCACTTGCAGGTTTGATTCCAATTTATCTGAGTCAGATCCATTCATACCCAATTGAAGTTTGCTTTCTCTTAATTAATTACTCAGATTCTTAGCTGAAGTCTTTGCCCACAGACAGAAGATACAAATGCTTGCCTTCCAGTTTTAAAACTTGATGAACTGAGTGACTCTGACAGATTTTGATGTGATACTTGATTTCAGTTCCAAAGAGATGTACAACACAGAAACAGACCCTTCAGTCCAACTCATCCATGCCGACCAGATACCCTAACATAATCTAGTCCCATTTGCCAGCACCCGGCCCATAGCCCACTAAACCCTTCCTATTCATAGACCTATCCAGATGCCTTTTAAATGCTGTAATTGTACCAGCGTCCACCACTTCCTCTGGCAGCTCATTCCATACACGTACCACCCTCTGTGTGAAAAAGTTGCCCCTTAGGTCTCTTTTATGTCTTTCCCCTCTCACCCTAAAACTATGCCCTCCAGTTCTGGACGCTCCCACCCCAGGGAAAAGACTTTGTCTATTTATCCTATCCATGCCCCTCATGATTTTATAAAACTCTATGAGGTCACCTCTCAGCCTCCGACGCTCCAAGGAAAACAGCCCTAGCCTGTTCAACCTCTCCCTATAGCTCAAACCCTCCAACAACTGGCAACGTCCTTGTAAATCTTTTCTGATCCCTTTCACGTTTCACAACATGTTTCTGATAAGAAGGGGATCTGAATTGCACACAATATTTCCAAAAGTGGCCTAACTAATGTCCTGTACAGCTGCAACATGACCTCCCAACTCCTATACTTAATGCTCTGACCAGTAAAGGAAAGCAAACCAAACGCCTTCTTCACTATCCTATCTACCTGTGATTCTACTTTCAAGGAGCTATGAACCTGCACTCCAAGGTCTCTTTGTTCAGCAATACTCCCTCAGACCTTACCATTAAGTGTATAAGTACTGCTCTGATTTGTTTTTCCAAAATGCAGCATCTCACATTTATCTAAATTAAACTCCATTTGCCACTCCTCAGTCCACTGGCCCATCTGATAAAGATCCTGTTGTAATCTGAAGTAACCTTTTTCGCTGTCCACTACACCTCCAATTTTGGTGTCATCTGCAAACTTACTAACTATACCTCCTATGTTCAAATCCAAATCATTTATATGACTGATGAAAAGCAATGGACTCAGCACTGATCCTTGTGGCGTACTACTGGTCACAGGCCTCCAGTCTGAAAAGCAACCCTCCACCACCACCCTCTGTCTTCTACCTTTGAGCCAGTTCTGTATCCAAAGTTCTCCCTGTATTCCATGAGATCTAACCTTGCCAGTATATTAATCCCCTTCCAATTCAGGTGCAATCTGTCCTTCTTGTAGAGGTCGCTTCTACCCATAAGAGATTCCAATGATCCAAAAATGTGAATCCTTCTCCCCTGTACCAGCTCCTCAGCCATGCATTCATCTGCTCTATCCTCCTATTCCTGCCCTCACTAGCTCATAGCACCAGGGGTATTCCAGATATTACTACCCTTGAGGACCTCCTTTTTAAATTCCTGCCTAACTCTCTCCCTTCAGAATCTCATCCTTTTCCCTTCCTATGTCATTGATTCCAATGTGTACAATGACCTCCTGCTGGTCCCTCTCCCCTTTGGGAACATTCTGCACCCTCTCTGAGATATCCTTGATCCTGGCACTAGGGAGGCAACACACCATTCTGATTTTTCGCTACTGGCCACAGAAACATCTGTCTGTGCGTCTGACTAGAGAGTACCCTATCACAATCAATTGCTTAGAACCCAATGTACCCCTCATTACATTACAGCCAGCCTCAATACCAGAAACTTGGCTGTTCATGCTACATTCCCCTGAGAGTCCATCACCCCCTACATTTTCCAAAACAGTAAACTTGTTTGAAATACGAATAGCCACAGAAGAATCCTACACTACCTGCCTACCCCTTCTACCTTCCTGCAGACATAATCATCAGTAACATGAAAACTCTCTCTAAATGCCCACATCCAACAGAAAGAGCACAATACTCTACTAAAGGCCATCTTTGCTCCTTTACAATCTACAGACCCAGAAAATAGCACCATCTCTTTGCTCTAAAAAGTGCTCTAGGCTAACTTAGTACTTATATTTTACATTTTTAAAATTTATTTGAAACAGATCTCAATAAAACATATAATCAAGAAAGAACCCACTCTACTCACTACTGTAGATTTACAGCAAGGTTACATGTTAAAAACTATGCACTTATCTGCTCCTGTGCTGTGAGCTCTCCCACACAGGTTCCTCCAAGGTCAGCTGTGAATTCCGCTATTTGTTCATTTTTCCTAGATGCACTCCGATGTCCAGCGATACATGAACTCAAACAGCAAAGGCAGTAACTGTGCAGATTCACTGCCGTGTCAGTTAGCAGTGTAGGTTTCTTTCTCTCTCTCCTTCTCTGACCATGTGCTCACTGGTATTGTGCAATGAACCAGAATTGATCAGGGACCTCGAAGTGAAGGAGCCATTGGGAAGTAGTGACCATAATACAATAAGCTTCAATCTGCAATTTGAGAGGGAGAGGGTACAATCAGAAGTGACAATATTTCTGTTGAATAAAGGAGCTATGAGGGAGGAGCTGGCCAAAGTTCAATGGTGTAATACCTTAGCAGGGATGACAGTGGAGGAACAATGGCGGATATTTCTGTGTATAATACAGAAGATGCAGGATCAGCTCATTGCAAAAAGGAAGAAAGATCCCAGGAGGAGGCATGGGTGGCCGTGGCTGACAAGGGAAGTTAAGAAAAATATAAAGTTAAAAGAGAAAAAGTATAACATAGCAAAGATAAGTGGGAAACGGAGGACTGGGAAGCTTTTAAAGAACAACAGAGGATTACGAAGAAGGAAATACGCAGAGAAAAAATGAGGTCCGAAGGTAAACTGGCCAAAAATATAAAGGAGGATAGTAAAAGCTTTTTTAGATATGTGAAAGGCAAAAAAATGGTTAAGACTAAAATTGGGCCCTTGAAGACAGAAACAGGGGAATATATTACGGGGAACAAAGAAATGGCAGAAGAATTGAACTGTTACTTCAGATCTGTGTTCACTGGGGAAGACACAAGCAATCTCCCAGAGGTAACAGTGGCTGAAGGACCTGAACTGAAGGGAACTTATATTTGCCAGGATTTGGTGTTGGAGAGACTGTTAGGGGACTGAAGGTTGATAAGTCCTCGGGGCCTGATGGTCTACATCCCAGGGTACTGAAGGAGGTGGCTCGAGAAATCGTGGATGCGTTGGTGATTATTTTCCAGAGTTCGATAGGTTCGGGATCAGTTCCTGTGGATTGGAGGGTGGCTAATGTTGTATCACTTTTTAAGAAAGGTGGGAGAGAGAAAGCAAGAAATTATAGACCAGTTAGTCTGACCTCAGTGGTGGGAAAGATGCTGGAGTCTATTATAAAGGATGAAATTACGACACATCTGGATAGTAGTAACAGGATAGGTCAGAGTCAGCATGGATTTATGAAGGGGAAATCATGCTTGACTAATCTTCTGGAATTTTTTGAGGATGTAACTCTGAAGATGGATGAGGGAGATCCAGTAGATGTAGTGTACCTGGACTTTCAGAAAGCTTTTGATAAAGTCCCACATAGGAGGTTAGTGAGCAAAATTAGGGTGCATGGTATTGGGGGCAAAGTACTAACTTGGATTGAAAGTTGGTTGGCTGATAGGAAACAAAGAGTAGTGATAAACGGCTCCATTTCGGAATGGCAGGCAGTGATCAGTGGGGTCCCACAGAGCTCAGTGCTGGGACTGCAGCTTTTTACAATATATATTAATGATATAGAAGATGGTATTAGTAATAACATTAGCAAATTAGATGATACTAAGCTGGGTGGCAGGGTGAAATGTGAGGAGGATGTTAGGAGATTACAGGGTGACCTGGACAGGTTAGGTGAGTGGTCAGATGCATGGCAGATGCAGTTTAATGTGGATAAATGTATGGTTATCTACTTTGGTGGCAAGAACAAGAAGGCAGATTACTACCGAAATGGAATCAATTTAGGTAAAGGGGCAGTACACAGAGATCTGGGTGTTCTTGTACACCAGTCAGTGAAGGTAAGCATGCAGCTACAGCAGGTAGTGAAGAAGGCTAATAGTATGCTGGCCTTCAAAACAAGAGGGATTGAGTATAGAAGCAAAGAGATTCTTCTGCAGCTGTACAGGGCCCTGGAGAGACCGCACCTGGAGTACTGTGTGCAGTTCTGGTCTCCAAATTTGAGGAAAAACATTCTGGCTATTGAGGGAGTGCAGCGTAGGTTCACGAGGTCAATTCCTGGAATGGCGAGACTACCTTACGCTGAAAGACTGGAGCGACTGGGCTTGTATACCCTTGAGTTTAGAAGACTGAGAGGGGATCTGATTGAGACATATAAGATTATTAAAGGATTGGACACTCTGGAGGCAGGAAACATGTTTCCGCTGATGGGTGAGTGCCGAACCAGAGGACACAGCTTAAAAATACGGGGTAGACCATTTAGGACAGAGATGAGGAGAAATGTCTTCACCCAGAGAGTGGTGGCTGTGTGGAATGCTCTGACCCAGAGGGCAGTGGAGGCCCAGTCTCTGGATTCATTTAAGAAAGAGTTGGATAGAGCTCTCAAGGATAGTGGAATCAAGGGTTATGGAGATAAGGCAGGAACAGGATACTGATTAAGGATGATCAGGTGCAGGCTCGAAGGGCAGAATGGCCTACTCCTGCACCTACTGTCTATTGACAATTGTCTGCCTTTTGTTTGTCTTCCTCCTTTTTAAAGTGCTGTTGTTTTGATCTTTTTTCCCCAAAGTTCCAAAACAATGCAACAGCTTGTAAAACAGGAATTGGTGCTCCTGGGATTCGAGGAAGTCACCTCCAACACCTAAAATACCTCATAAAAGGAGCAGCTCTTACAGCCACCATTTTTTCCTGTCCTCCATCTTCACTTACAGAGGAAAAAACAAACATTGTGGTTTGGCTTTCTCTATCTGTACAATTAACCTGTAGGCATTTATCTGAGGTACCGGGAGGGTCTGATAACTGAATAGACCCTCGTTATGTTTTAGCAGAATGACCTCAAATAGTGGTTGTTCCCCACTGCGCCTTGGTAGCAGCTGCCTCAAGCTTTAGTGCGTCCCTCAGCACATAGGCCTGGACTTTGGAATGTGCCAGTCTGCAACATGCAGGTCAACTCTTTACACTGGAAGATCAACAAGTTTCAGGCAAACCAAAAAGCATCTTTCACCAAGTCGATG